>NC_046969.1:13539435-13880815 GCF_009769545.1 Cyclopterus lumpus
GCCGCCAAGGCCGGAGCTGACTGCTTTCAACTGGCACTGTGGGAGCTTTTTAGAGGGCTTTTCCTATAACTCCTTCCCCAGTGCTGAAAATTGGAGGCGCTCAGGGCCGTGGAGCTGGAGGTCAGCCTCATTGTGTACAGAAATGAATACAGTCCTAGTGTAGATGCCACCGCTGTGAGCACAAACACCTTTATGTTCATTCATGTGGATGTTTTTTTTCTTGTTCTTGGAAGCTGCAATGTGGAAAATAGGCCTGAAGCTGACATCTCTTCTTTTTTTCTTTTCTTTTCCTTTTCACAGCAGGCTTTGTGATTGTTGCGCATTGTGTTTATTTTGTTGTCCCAAACACATGCATATATCCATTTTTTAATTTGCATATACACAAGACTTCATAAAATCTTTAAATATAAGGAGAAAACAAACGATAACAACAAAGAAGAAAATAAACTAAGCATAAGAAATGCAACATATCTATACATCAGTACCATTCAGTACCCTAATGTCAAATAAGAGGCAAAGTAAAGGACATTGTTTTCAAAATGTAAAGGATAAAAATAAACAAAGTATAATATTAAAGGCAGAACATCATCATGGCACTATTTTGCTGCTCACTTTAATGTAGACAAAATCAATCCGCTAGTGACTTTAACATCAGAGAGATCCTACTTGAGAGTAATCCTTGAGTGAATGCACAGCCCTTCTCTAGATTAAAACAGTACTGGTCCTCGTCTTCACAGTTTCTTTCATCACCTGGTAAGTTGACATTGGACTCACGCTTCCTTGCCACGTGGCCTCAGCCAATCTGAGGACAGAGGCAGCAGCTTTGTGCTGGGCCTGAACCATTTGAAAGGGCTCATCAAGCATTTATAAAGACCTGAAAAGCTCCTGCTGAGACTGTACGGTATAGGAGCAGCAGTGCATTGAGCATAGCAGCTGCATGTTCCAGAAGAAAATGTCTTCACTCATTATTTAATGCCACGGCCTTAGTAAAGGCTTCAGTTGGAGTGAATGATGGCGTTAAAACCTTTTGAGGGCTGCTGCTATTTGGATTTATTGTTGAGATATCAGTGAAACGTAATGCCATAACCTGAGAAGTTCATTGACACCATTGTGTTTTTTCACATCTCCGTGTTATTTTTACTGTGCACTATGTGCTGGAACCACTGTGTGAATCTGTGTGTGTTCCAGTAGATATGTGTGGGTATACGTTCATCTCTCCAGCAGCAGAGTAAGCCAGACGGTCAATTAGTGCTCCTGCATCTAAGTGGATTGCTGTGCTGATTGCCTCTTGTCTGCCTCACGAACCACCAGACAGAAGAACAGCAATAATGGAAAGTGTAGGTGCTGCTACTCCTTCCTCCATATTACTGTGTGGCATCAATATTAACAGGTTTTTAAATGTGCAATACAGTTCAGAGTGCCCTGACATACATACAAAGATATAGAGATGCATATATCCCATTCCAGCAGACTGATGTCTCTCACAGAGCTTCTCCTTCATGAGGTGAATATGCTCTCCAAAGTGTCCTGTTGTCTTCATTCATGTAGACGATGCTAATGGTTGGTCTTAGCACTGTTTTGAAGTGGACAGAGGTTACAGATACCAGGAATGATCTATCTGTGCTGTAAATGTATTTTAATACCTGGGTGTATTTGTGTTTCCCGCAGATAGCGACAGTGAAATCTCTAGTGGGACAGGAGACGTTTCCAAAGACTGTCCTGAGAAAATCCTGGAGTCCTGGGGAGGAATCCTCACCATATGGTACATTTTCAAAACAGATAGGAACTGTCCTGCCCTCTGTCCTGCTCTTTGTCCTGCCCTCTGTCCTCCCCTCTGTCCTGTTCTTTGTCCTCCCCTCTGTCCTGTTCTTTGTCCTCCCTTCTGTCCTGCCCTCTGGCCTCCCTTTTGTCCTTCCCTCTGTCCTCCCCTCTGTCCTGCTCTCTGTCCTATCCTGCCCTCTGTCCTCCCCTCTGTCCTACTCTCTGTCCTGTCCTGCTCTCTGTCCTGCCCTCTGTCCTGCTCTCTGTCCTGCCCTCTGTCCTGCCCTCTGTCCTGCCCTCTGTCCTGCCCTCTGTCCTGCCCTCTGTCCTGCCCTCTGTCCTCCCCTCTGTCCTCCCCTCTGTCCTGCCCTCTGTCCTGCCCTCTGTCCTGCCCTCTGTCCTGCCCTCTGTCCTGCCTGAGTTATCAGGCCTTGTTGGTTGGTCGGCCGTGGGCGATCATCGTCTCAATTACCGCTGCACTTAATCTCCATGTTTCCTTTTCTAATGTTGAGGAATGTATTCTGTCATATGCCATTAGTGATCAACATGGAAAAAACTAGAATAATAATACTGGCCTTAGCATGTACATGCGTCACCATGTCAAAGTAAGTTAACTGCTATAACACATACTTTCCTTATTTTAGCTTTTTACAACAACCAGCATTGATGCATACAGCTTTGAGTGTGGCATGATTAAGTGCATGAAAGATGTTCTGGCTTTTCATTTCATTTCACAGCCTGTTGTCTTGCCGCTGCATCAGCACAATGAAGTAAAGTAGTTTTTCACAGAATCGCTTTCATACAGCCTCAATGTGTGCATTATGAGGAGTTTCAAGCATCATTAGAAAAAGCTCACGGTGTGTTTAAAAAAAGCAAGATATCTCCTCGTGGGCAGCACTGAGGTGAATTCTATTCTCTAATACACAACAGTATTGTATTTGGTTCTGTAGTCAGTGTAGTAGTTACAGTAATCAATATGATGTTTATTGAGATAGGTGTTACTGTAATTACAACTGTAGTTAATAATGCATTCAAACTGTACTTAACAGACCACTGTACTCAATACTGAAGTTAGTACTGTAATTTCCGGGTGTTTGAGGCAGTGAACCCAGAGCTGCTTTAGTGAACATGAAGCAGAACCACAGCCGGACTATGTGAATGTACTTGCCAGCTTCCATTGTAAACATGTGTACCAGTATGAATAATTAAGTGGATGTTCAGTCAGCCCTACCTGGCCTGAGAAGTGTGGAAAAAAACAAACGTAAATGCATTTTGGCATAATTGTACAATACTGATGAACTACTTTTGTTATTAAGACAAAGTATTATTCCAGTTAGTGCAACATGAATTCAGGGTAACAGCCGTATAACTCTGCACTTGATTGGTCTTCAAACTGCCAGTGCACACAAAAAAGAGTTATCAAATCTGTCAAGCTGCACAAGGATTGCACATTAATATTTAAAGTGGCTGAATTGAATTAAGTGAGATTATGAAATAATGGATTACCTCTGCGTGTTGTGTATCAGGCATGGGAACCTGTCCACTCGACCAAAGGGTTTGCCCTCGTTGGTTCGTAGCGGCATTCCCGAGCCACTCAGAGCTGAAGTCTGGCAGCTGCTGGCTGGTTGCCACGACAACCACGACCTGCTTGAGCACTACCGCATCCTCATCACTAAGGTAAAAACACACACACACACACACACACACACACACACACACACACAACAAGGAGGGACAATTGCATTTCTTTTTTTTGTAGACTGAAACACACAACTTCAATTTCAAACTTTTTTCAAAAACTGAAATTTATTTGAGGTCTGACACACCAACATGCTGTTATTGGTTTTCATTGGATTTCATGTATCAACATTAACTAGAAAAAGGCCTCGGAACCAAAGTCTGGAGTTTCTTTGACTTAAAAGGTTGTGTAGTTCTTTTGTGCTGTATTCATGACTTAAAATATGGAAAAAAGTGTTCACACAGGTACTTTGTTTACATTAAATTAGATTAAGTTGTTTGCCTTTAGAGCTATGAATGTTTAGCATACAAACAGCGGTGACATTTAAATGCTTGTGGTGCTGACTCGGGACTATAACAGCTCACGTTGGCCCTGTAGCCTCCCAGAGAGCTTGCAATAATTCAAATAGAATTGTAGGACTTCTAGTATTAAACTGTTCTTCAGACTTTGTTCACATATAACCTTACTTGGTGCAGTTTGAGCTTTTGGTCGGTTGAGTTTAAGGTGCGCATCAAACTCTGGTCCATCGACACCGCCTGAAAATTGGATTTGGATCTGCTGACTAATTTCGCTTTCATTGTACAGTTCGTTTGTTTCAAATGATCAGGACCAATGGATCACAAAGACTCATTGTTACCTCTAAGTTCTGGTCCAGTTTATGTTTACAAATACAAGCATAAAGTCATACTACTGACAGATATTGTAACTCGCAATTGGACAGTTTTGGCAACTGTCATCCTGCCGTATAAATGCGACACGCCACATACCTGTAGGTCAGTTTGCAATTCACAAGTCTTTTTTGTTCAACAGGAAGTATTAGTTTGCAAGTCTTTTTTGTTCAACAGGAAGTATTAGTTTGCAATCACGAGTTATCACAAATATACTTTTAATGTCATGCAATCTGTATTAATCTTTTTTTCAACTAAAGCTGGCATTGCTAAACTAAGTTTCTATGGTTATCAATGAAAGTAAAACTATTTTTTTCAAATGTGATCGAGCAGTTGTGCAAAGCAGGTCTGTGGCGTGTCTTTGTGAGATGTTTGTAAACCAGTTGGTGGTGTGACAAAGCCCCACTGGACCACACTGCAGCAGCAGCAGGAGGGGACATAAACATGCAAAGCAGACAGAGATCTACGCTTTAATGGATAATGCAATAGGCTTTTTTCTTTGACGCTCAGAAGCGGGTGAAACTACTGGCCTCGATCAATATGTTTGGAGAAAGAGAGGTGGGAGATGGAAAGAAGACAAATGTGGAGAGGGAAGAATGTGGACCCATAAATATGAGAATGTACTCACTGGGGAAGAATTGGAGAAAAGGAATGTGTGTAAACGTCAAGAGTGCTGGCCGATTTCTATCTGTCCTGAGTCGCATATCTTAAGTTGTTTGTCACCTACTGAGTAAGTTTCTCTCTTTGTCTTTCTCGGTGCTTCAGTTTCTGTCACCATCTTTATCTGTTAAATTGGAACCGTTTTTCTTTTGCTCTTTATGTCACATTTCTCTGCCTGGCTCTCTTTGTCCTTCTGCCCCCACCCCTTCTCTCTTTCGCTCTCCTTAAATTAGACCAAGCTTCTGTAGTTCAGCGCATTTATTCTCATTCTATTGGCTGGGCCATGCCCACAGCCTCTGTCTTTCTGGAGTAGTGATGGTATTGATAGGCGGGTGGCCGGGCTATTAATAGCTGCACCAAATGAATGGAACTGAGGGAAGATGGAGGAGGGAGGAAAAGAGGGAAGAGAGGCAAATGACAGCAACGGTGAGGGCGATGTGGAGCTTATTAATATCTGTTGTCCGGGCTCAGTGGCGACGTTAATGCTGATTGAATTCTAAGTTATTGGACTGTCATCCTTATGGAAAGGGTATTGGTATTGTAAATCAGCACTGTTCAGGCTTTGCGTTAGAGACTCACAGCCGATGGGTGTTAAACCAAGTGTAGTTTCTAGTCCTAAATCTAAATCACCAACACATTATTGTGTTTCACTTGGTGATTTAACACATTTTATTTTTGAGATTTATAATAACAAAACACAATATCCAACCATCACATGTGCACACAGACTTACCCCCTTACCATAATTATGGTTAGGTAGTTTAATCTAATTTACATGGAATGCCACCTGGTCTGTTTTGCATGGAGATACTTTAAGGTGAGATTCTGCCTGCTCATAATGTGCAGCATACAGATGATGAATGACTATATTAGTTTATTTAATTCCGTATCTGGACACGGAGGGGCCAAAAGGACTCCTAAATCACATTGTGAGCCTCCAACTTGATCTTGTCACCTCGAGGAGGTCGTTCCCAAGGTGAGCACCCCTGGGTTAGACTAACTCACTGAGCATTTAGCAGCGTGTGGCCCGTGGCCGACGAGCTTGATATCACAAATAGCAAGTGTCATGGTCAGTGTTGTACTGCTCTCATTTACAGTCATCACACACATAATCACAAATACACACTCTGTCACACCCACTATGGCCTTAGGGCATCTGAGACATTCACAAATAACTTTTTTCTCGGCTAGCGCAGCACTGTGTGTTCGGGGTCAGGGTGTGGGGGTCGCTAGTGACATTTGAACAACCTTTTCTTCACCCTGGAGCCGAACAAGCCCAAGGTGTGCTGCCTTGCTTGAACCAACAGCTTAAAAAAGCTCGGCCAGCTATTTCCAGGCCTGCCTTTCCAAAGACCAATCTCACTCACAGCACAGACGGTGTGTTAACAGAGGTCAGCCTTTTCTCCATAGGTCATCAGAGGCCTAGAACAGCGGTTTCGCCACCGCAGGCCATAAGGTGCCTATACTGTATGAAACTGAAGGTCCCACAAGGAGATTGTTTCTCAAAGGGAATTGATTTTGTTTCTTTGCTTTTGTACAATCTCTCACCCCTTTCTCCCTGGCTAGATTTGCTTTTTTTTAAATTATAAACACTGGCTTTCATATATCGTATATTTCGTATAAATACTGATGGATTTAGATGGAGGTGTACATGGTTAAATGTACTTTCAGGAATTGATAAATGGAATTAGAAAGCATATTTCTACATAAATCCTTGATGTTATTAATTACAGTCCAGTTTTAGAAGAGTTTATAGATGGATATGATATTGTGCCTTCGCTGTCTTTTGTTTGGGTACTGTGTTGTGTCTGTGCAAAGGCCCCAACCCCTGCCCTCCATCTTATTGCTTACTTGGATGCATTTTGACTGCTGTATGATTACTTTTGAAAGAGAAATTATATTTCAAAATACAGAGATAATTGTATAGTGACATTTTTTTCAAAGGTTAACTTTTTTTAGCTTTAAAAAAATGTATGTATCTATTGTTTTCCATTTCCTTCCTGAACTTTGCTGGAATTCCCACCCGTGACTAGAACCAGCTTACTTTAATTCTTTACACAGCATGTAATGAAATCGAAGAGCAAATTAGACCACAGCTGTGAAGTGCTTTGCATCTTGATGTTGAACCATATTGAGGCCTGGCGCCAGCTTAGCGATGACATTTAACGTTGGTGTACAATCAAAGGTAGAATCAGCCATACAACCAGGCTGGAATAATACTACACCCACGCCTGATAACCCACATACAGATACATGGAGTACAATGTACATAAGATAGGCTGCCATGGTAACTGCCAGGGTCTATGGACTTCTCTCTGCTTGAAGTTGTTTCCATGACAATTATGTGTCTCCTTTCATCTTTGTCTTTTAACCTCTGCCTGAGTTCATTAAGTACTTGATATTTGGATAATTGGAAACTGGGTAGGTGGTCAGCTACTTAGTAATACACACTTGTTCAACCTTCCTTCAACCACTGCAGTCACAATATTGTACAGTATGTGTACTTGTGCAAGTAATAATTAAAATTGTATATAAAGAGCAAGCGACTCTACAGTCTAGTGAGATGGAGAGGTGTTTGGGATTGAGTATGAATGCGCAAAGTATATTGGAACTCGCAGGCCCCGTTCTTAATGTTCTATGAATAGTGCTTTTTCTCTATAGAATATAGTCACTGAAAATCACATTGTCTCAACTAATGACAGCACACACAACCAATTGTATGCCTTTTCTGATACATTATTGGGATTGCTTTTTGTTTTTTGATGGTGTACACTGGATGTCCGCATGTTCTGTTTATTGCTGTTGAAGGACGAAACTCCAACTTTGGAGTTTTAATCTTGATGTTTTTACCTTTTTACAGACCTCACGGACCTCAGAAATCCATAAGTGTAGTCAAGAAACATGTAGTGGGATCAAAGTTAAACACCAAGTTGTTTTTCTTAGGTCTTCAAACTGACATTCTTGAGATACAAAGTGTTCACCCCTTGCTGAAAACACATTATGCATGCATGCACAGACACTCATCGTGCACATTCATAAACATAATTCCTCTGGCTTAGTTGTGTGCCCTGCCACTAGTTTGAGGTCTCCCACCAGTCATATATGGAAAAAAAAGATCCCCTTGAGTAAAGTATTGTCAATCAAAGCCTCTCACACACACACGCATACACACGCACACACACACACACACACACACACACACACACACACACACACACACACACACACACACACTGGCCCACCCTGCTTCATAGTATCTGTAGGGAACAGCTGCATTGCATGGCCACAACACCGCTTCCATCCTCCCCTCCTTACAATATAGGTCTATTCACAGCACCCCTCGCATCCCTACTCTCTGTGAGTATCTTTATAATGCAGCCCTCCAGCTCCCATTCACATATGCATAGCAGGATTTATCTAAACAGTTTAGATAAACATAATATCAAGTACAAATTGCTTATAAGACAGGATTTAGGAATGATTTTGAGTATTTATGGCCTGCATGTATGCTTTTCATAAAATGTCTTGCTATGATGTAAATTATCATACAATACCAAAAAAAGAAAGAAAGGTGTTTGTTGTAGCTGCAACTGTGGGGCTATACACTAGTTGGTGTATCCACTGTGTCTGTGTTAGCATAGCCTCCTAGCTATGCTGACACTGATATGACAGCTCGGATTAAGGAGATCTAGCCTGCAGTGTCTTCTCTGGTCACAACACGTCTCTCTCAGTCCTCATACTGACTGTAGCCTCACAGCTAAAGTAGTGCTCTACTTCTTCCTCCTGTTCACTGCAGAGTAACACTCACTTGTCATTATTACATTTCAGCTTTATCCACAAAGAATATATGTAATGTGACTTATTTGCAGTTCAAGCACGGAAAAGCTTAAAGAAGAGACTTAATCAATAACATAGTACTGCATACATTAGTGACACATACATAATACAGGACAACAGGCCACTATGAGAATGATTGTCTGTGGGTTGCTCACAATTCAAATGCAAAATTCAGCCATGACCTGCATTTTATTCAATGGCATTTTATTCAAAATGTATCATTATTCTTCTTTGACGAAAAAAAAAAGTAGATAAAGGCACTTAGATTTATTGTTTACATTCAAGCTTTATCTTACAGATGCACATTACAGCCTGACCTATATGGTACAAGGACAATGGCTGCTCCAGAATAATCAGTATAAGTATCTTAACCTGGGCGGTCAGACAGGTCTCCACCTACATGTGGTGTGAGGTTAGATGAAGATGATGGATGGTGATTTCTGGAGGCAGCATGTCTGTCTTTGACCTTTAGCGTCTCTTTAGAATTAACTGCAGCAATCTCGGTGTATGCAGTCTACGTTGTGACATTGTACTGGAGGTGAATATGGTATATATAGATTTAGTTATTAAGGGTGTTCCGCATAAATTGGTGTCATATGATAATGGTTACTAGCTAGCAATTTATATTTGACATTCATACATTTTCAGTAATAGAATGTGGTCTCATAACTATTAAATATTATATAAATACTGGCTTCTGCCTGCTAAGCTGGTTTAGTGTTGGTCAGTTGATGACGCTTGCTAAATGTTTGTATCCGGGCAGTGAACCGGCTCTGAAGCAGGCTTTGGTTGAATTCAGGTAATCCATCCATGTGGAGAAAAAAAAAAAAGGCATAGCGCATTAGAAGGCCATGACTTTATGTTATTGATCATAGTACATTAGGCCTCAGCCGCGTAGACACTACTTGTATCTATATTCTCAGTACCCCAGATTGTGTCAGGAATAAGGTAACATTGACCAAAACCAAAGTACCAAAAGTTGGCGTTCTTGCAAAAACACAGATTGTGAATGATCAAAACACAAGAAGAAGTGGAAAGCTCTGCATCTCCCTGCTAAGATCTGAAGAATATTTGTGTATTTGTACTTTGCATCTTATCGTTTTAGTCTGATCACACAAAGTTTTTAGGTTTGTCTTCAAGGAAGTTAAATCTCCGATGAATACTGGACAGACTTCAGACACATGTTGGCAAACGTCCTACAAGTGTTTCGATAAACATTAGCATTGGTGTGACGGTATACTTCCCCATGTCAATTAGATCATTCAACAATTACTCATGATATAAAAAGACAGTCATCTGGAGTCATCTGTCTTTTCTCTTTCTTTTCTGCTTTTCTGTAAGTTTCAATGCAGGAATCTGTGCAGGTCTTGCACAGACACTGACCAGGGCTTACAATACTGACTACTATAAGCAATGACATGCTACAGATGCCTTGGATTGTCGTTTTTGTGTTATGTGTGAAGTTGGTCATTTTTTTTGTTTTATTGATTGAGCACTATGCGATTCTCGCTCTATAACGGTGCTGCATATCTAAACTTACTCACTGAATTACTTACCATATTCTGGTCAAATGTCCTTGGGCAAGTTGGTGAACCTCCTACGTCCTTACTCTCCGTACTGTAAGTTGCCGTGGATCATGTTGATGCCAACACATTGCTGTTGAGACTGGATTCAGCAGGAGCCCGCGGCTGGAGGAGGGTGAGATGCTGGGAAGCAGTGAAAGGTGAATCAGCCTCCACCTTTGTTTCCAAGTGGCCCCGCTGGCTTTGTTTTGGAGCAGAATGAATTATTAACGGTGGCCTTCTGGTCGTGTTTTTTATCAGTGTCCACCTCCAAAGGTAAAGAGCACTGTGCTGAGTGATCTCCATTGACTGGCTCCTTCCACAATGACAGCAGAACAGTCAAAATGAACTTTTTGTTAGTCTTCACTTTGTCCGTCTTTATTTTTAGCTTTCCTTCTTTTCGGTCTCCCCTCTCCATTTTTCCATTGCACTGTTTCTCTTGAATAACCAAATTAACCAACAGGGATGCTGAAGAATATATGCTCTCCATGACAATTAAAGAACACTCCTTCTGCATGGCAGACTATCTTGCACTCCAGTTCACAATCACATTGTAGGAAACGCACTGATTCAAACCGTAAAGGCATATTACACTTCACTGAAGTTGAATAGTCTCTGATTTTAACCTTTCAGACGAGCCCGTGAAGATCCAAAACAATCCAAACAAAGCAATACAGCAACTGGATGTTGAAGGAAAGACCATCACCTGGCAAACAAACATTGCCACACTAACATTAAGCATTAAGTAGGCGTAAGTAAGTTAACTTAAGTTACTTTCCAATTTATATTAGCTAATGTCAAATAGCAACATGCCAGGTGCCTGTATAATTTTCACATCAAGGATGTAACCTTTCATCCAGTCAATGTATCCCTTTGTGTGGGCCCATGTTTGATTGTTTCAACACTTAGCTGGTTGTGCACAATTTAATGTGATTGGTTGAAAATGGAGGAGGATCTGATTGGCTCTGGATAATTTCCTGTTGAAAGAAATGCATTTGTGCATATTGGGAGAGTCTTAAAATGCAGTGAAGTGCACACAAGGCTTTCTATTACATTTATGCAAAACAAGAAATACATATATGCAAATCAAAAACATATTTGAATCTTATTTAGAATATTTGCGGTGTGTTTATATTATCCATCATAACTATTTTTTTTAATTGAATGTTCGAAAACTTAAATAATAACTTATTATTCCACAAATTGTAATAACACAAATGTGTATTGATTGCTTAATTTTATTGTTCACAAACTGAAAAAAACATGAACACAGTTCAAATCTAAAGTTTGACTATACAATAACATTTTCAACATTTTTTGTCCAATTGACCAAATCCCTTTTTATTTTATTCATCTTTTAATAGGCCTTCATTTAACGTTTCAGATATGTAAGTCTGGCTATCGAGCAAGTACAACATCTCAACTACTGGCCTGGATGGATTTCTTTGTCACTTGCCCAAAAAAACTTCATGTCAAGCCCGGTCCTTGTTCTGATGACACATTTGGTTTTGCTCTGATTGTTTAATATGTAACTTTCTGGGTGGATTTGACCAAGCGCTTTTCTGGACTTTAGTTCTGTCCAACTAGACACATCGGTGAATAGCTCCATCTGTTCCTTTGTCCATCTGCAGTTAACAGTATTAGTTTACTTTGCAGGTTGTCTATATATTTCCATGAAGAATTTCATTATTGTCCTGTTTGCTCCTTTCAAACATTTAGTTTTTCCAACAAATTAAACCACTATATTCTTGCTGGAAGAAGCCAGGTGCTGTGTTGTTTTCCAAAATAGCTATTTTCCATCCAACTTGCAGGCAGCCACGCCTCGTTACTTCTCATGGCTCTAATAGCTAAAAAAAACCCTACAAAAACGATAATGGAAGCAAAGTTGCTCTAGATATTCTTTTTACAAGATCATCCTGCACAGCCACGATGCTTGACAGTTTCTGTCCATCCGCCATTCTGCTTAGCCAATTTACTGTCACTTGATCCTCTTTATCATCTGCCGCCATAGGATGCTCCCAACTGGCTGAAATGCCAGGCAACTGTAACTAAGGGGCAGGCATAACTGTGCTCAGCTGTTTGTTATATAAAGAATAAATAAAGTACCCAGAAGAACCTGGACCCTGGCTGGATAAGGGAGTGGACTCATTTTACTAGAGTTAGCTGCCTAAGATGTTTCATGGATTTATGGAGGTTGAGTGTCATCCTGTATTTATGAACATTATATTCTAATGTATTTAAGAAAGTGGCAAGCTAAGGCTGATGACCACTGACACTAACGGGCATGTGACGTATAAAGACATCATGAGATGTATATTTACTACTTTTTGGTTGATATATATATTTCAATGCTTTGTTTAATGTTTTTGAAAATAATATTTTTTATAAACATACTTGGGATAGCTAGATATATGAGACGGTAGATTAAGTGTGACTTAAACAGGGAAGGAAGGAAAGAAAAGGAGGGGGCTAGGGGGACTCTAGTTAATAGAAAACAGAGTGTGAAAGATAAGTAATATGCAAATAGGAAATGTATCCAAATTTACCCCTGGGAAAAAGCCAGTGTGAGAGACAGAATAATGTGGCAGAGAGCCTCAGGTGCAGCTGGGATGGGAGGAGGCGGGGCAATGAGCGAGACGCTGAGAGAGAGCGAGAAAGAGGGAGGGTTTGTGTGTGTGTGTGTGTGTGTGTGTGTGTGTGTGTGTGTGTGTGTGTGTGTGTGTGTGTGTGTGTGTGTGAGTTTGTGTGTACGGAAAGAGAGAGAGGTTGAGTGTGCAAGCTAGAGAGATTGTGTGGAGAGGGAGGGTGGGAAGTGTAAGCCAGTCACAGCATCTCTCCTTCTCACTGCACCAGGGCTGAGGGACTCTTCGTCCCCTCGCTTCCCTCGCTGCAGATTTAACTCATTTCCATCAGCGCAGTCATCTTTTTCTTTTTTTTTCTTGCTTTTTACTTGCTGCTTTTGACAGATGCATTGCATTCATCCCAACTGTATTCCAGGATCTAAGGATTTCTTTATTAAAAACGCGGGTTGTATGCTTTAACAGAATTAGGGGGACGTTTGCAGAGGACAGTGCTTGAAATTGGGACTCCGACTGGGACTTGATTTTTTTGTTATGCTGCTAGAGTGGATTCCCTTTTTGTTGTGCTGCCAGTGATTTGTTCAGGGTGAGAGAAATACTGAGAGAGGAGTTGTAGGACCCCATACCTCTACAACTAAACAGAGCGCATACTTCAAAGGACTAAAGCAAGTTAGAAAATCCTATGGTTGCATTAATCACTTGAGGAGAAGGTGCTAAGCCTCCCCTGCCAATGCTTCCGAATGTCACAAGAAAAATACAAGTAACACGTGTATGGGATAAATAGGTGGATTGCGGATTGATCCCCACACCGCAAGTGTCTGCCACAGGATTGCTGAGGAGTCGAAGCGAGAGGAGCGCTGAGCTATTCAGCTGGCCTCTCATTACTCCTGGAGAGTCCTTCCACATACCTGCATGGGAGTCTTTCATTCAGCACTTTCATCAGCTGCTGGACTTTTTCATTTGTTTGTCTTTTTTGACTTGTCCAGAACACTGAGAGGCAAGTTTTCACATTTGGATTCAAACTTAAAATCATTTAAATAGCAAAACTCTTCCAGACATATTCCGGCGATTGGTTTCTACCTCATTCTGTCAGGGATGCCTCGTAAACACATTTTCCCCCCAGCGCCGTGTGTGCTGAGAGAACTGTGACATTATCTCCTGCGGAGATCCCCATGTTGTTCTAGCCTGTGTCTGTGTTTTGATTCAGACAATAGCTGGGCATGCATGGGCTCCAGACACTGACCCGAGGACGACCAAAATAAGGGAGCCTGCTGCTACATTGTAAACACACCATCACCCATGGCACAGAGAAACGTTGGATCTAATTGAAGGGTCTATCAGCATCAGGAGATGAGGCCGCAAACTGGCAGGCAAAGCAGCAGGGGTATTTGCCTTTGGAATAGATGCTGGCCACGGCACCAGTGCTACCCTGGTTTACTGAAGCAATACAGCTTTTTTCACTTTACGACTGACTGTAACCCACCCACTACTTTCACTTACCATGAGTGATTGTAAAAGAAGAGCCAAACAAGTTGTCCTACCCTCCCAGAGACTGTATTGATTTCCCTCCAGTCAGTGTTTATTTGATTGAGACCCAGCTATGTGAGAATCAGGTGTAAGAGAGCGTGAGTGTGTTAGAGAGAGTATTGAGCTGGGTAAACTGAAGAAGGCTGCAGACACTCGGGTCAATGGGGTGGGGGGCAGGCAGTTCTCCAGTTTCAGGCCAGCTGCCTTATGGGTGACACACCACAAACCTGACCCACCTGGACAGCACCCAGAACAATGAACCAGTCTGAACTGACAACGGACCCGCTGCTCACTGCCAACAGCAGTCATGGAGACGTCTTTCCTTACAGGGCTGCCAACCATTCCTGTCCCTTGGGCTGGGGGCTGAACGAAGGCCTAGAGGCTTGCGTCCTGGAGACTGCTGTCATTGTACTTCTGACAGTGCTTATTATTGCAGGAAACCTGACGGTGATCTTCGTGTTCCACTGTGCCCCTCTACTACACCACTACACCACCAGCTACTTCATCCAGACCATGGCCTATGCCGACCTGCTGGTGGGTCTTAGCTGCCTGGTGCCCACCCTGTCTCTTCTCCACTACCCAGCAGGTGTTCAAGAGCCCATCACATGCCAGGTTTTCAGCTACGTCATCTCTGTTCTGAAGAGTGTTTCAATGGCCTGCTTGGCTTGTATCAGTGTGGATCGTTACCTGGCTATAACTAAACCACTGTCGTACAACCAGCTGGTGACGCCGTGCAGACTACGAGGGTGCATCACCCTAATTTGGGTCTACTCTAGCCTGGTCTTCTTGCCTTCCTTCTTTGGGTGGGGTAAACCAGGCTATCATGGGGACATTTTTGAGTGGTGCGCACACTCTTGGCCCACATCTGCCCTCTTTACAGGCTTTGTGGTGTGTTTGCTCTATGCGCCTGCTGCACTTGTGGTTTGTTTTACCTATTACCATATATTTCGCATCTGCCAGCAGCACAACAGGGAGATCAGTGAACGGCGGGCACGTTTCCCCAGCCAGGAGATGGAGGCTGGTGAGGGGGGTGGCAGTGGGCATCATGGAGGACATGGACCAGATCGGCGCTATGCGATGGTGCTGTTCCGCATCACCAGTGTTTTCTATATGCTTTGGCTGCCCTACATTATCTACTTTCTGCTAGAGAGCTCCCATGTGCTGGATAGCCCTGCCCTGTCCTTCATCACCACCTGGCTGGCCATTAGCAACAGCTTTTGCAACTGTGTCATCTACAGCCTGTCTAATAGTGTGTTCCGCCTCGGCATGCGTAGGCTCTCACAGACAATTTGCTCCTTCAGCCATTGCGCAGCCGATGACAGGGACTTTGGGGAGCCTAAACCTAGGAAGAGGGCAAACTCGTGCTCCATCTGATGGGATGACCTTTACAGAATGAGGATACTGCAGGAATCTACAAATGGGAAACAAGAATCTTAACAAGCTTAGCAGCTAGTTAACTTTCAGTAACATTGGGAGGGCTTAACCCAACAGAAAATGGGTTCTGTTGTATCGGCCTGTCAGCTAACACCAGTGACATTGCCTTGGTCACAATAAACCATGGTTTATTGCATTTCAAGCTTTTCAAGGAGATGGGTGCTGTGTCTAAACAAAGAGATTTAACGAGATGGTCATTCTCTGATGGCTTTTATTCTGTGGTATGTGACTTGGCTGTGGATCAAATAGAAAGAAGTCTCCCCATGTTGTTCTTAGCCTTTACATCCCACTGTATGTCAACCAGGTCTGACATTGTGAGATGACTAAACTGTAAAAATTCACTAATATCTTTTCAGACATCAAATGTGGCCACACTATTTCATGCCTGTTACATTTTGTCAGTAGTTGTGAAGTGGATCAACTTTCGATTTGATGTCCCGATACTTTCTGTCAGTAGGAGTGACTGGATAACCTACACATACTTGTGTTAATAAACCTGTTTAAAGGTTGTAAATGGATCATTTACTTTTTAGTTGTATAAACACACACAGTGGCCATGACGGCAGCCATTATGCTGCTGATGAATAACAGATGGTGTAAGGTCGTGACTGTTTGCTAGAGAAAAGTGCGCACTCAGTTTCTACTGAATTATTTTGTGTTGAGTCTGTAAACATGATGAGTGCAGGTGAACAGGAGAGATGCAAAACAAGTGTTGGCTAGGTGTTCTGACACATTTATTTTGTATTATCAGGGTGATGGGCCAATCTGACCCTTGGTTAACATTTTAATAAAGTTGTTTATTGAGACCTTCTGCAAAACTGTAAAAATGCACAGTAATCTTCAATAGTAAAACTCCAATTCAACACTGTTTGGAAAGTAATACCCCTACATCACAGCATTAGACTGTTACTCAATTTTAACTTGTAAAAGGAGTGTTGAAACCTTTTAAATCTAGTCAAAATCCTCTAAATACGATGTTTCACTTGACACAACATGGTTACTAATCTATAATATAGATTGTCAACACATTTCCTACTGCTGTAGTGTGACCTGTATCAGATTTTGCACAGATCACATGCTGCTTTCATTGTTTACCAATTCAAATATTAGCTGATTATGGTTTATCACCAATTAATTGGTGCCACTCAACTAAGAAGCACCGTGTGTCTAGAATTCAGACAAAGGATGTGTTGGTTTGACTCTAAGGCCTTTATATTGAAAGCAGTGAACTGATGCTTGCAGCAGATAACTACCCAGCATAGTTTTTTTCCCCCCAAGGTCCCCCCTTGTGTTTTTGAAATAGCCCATCAGGGCCAGCATTCCCACCATTGGTGTGGCATTCCTGATATGGCTTTGTTATGAGTATTCTGCTAACACTTAAATGCATGATTGCTCATGACAGCCATTTCTAACCAACAAATATATATTACATTCCACCTGTACATGTAAGTTCATGTATATCGAATAGTGAACAAACAGCAGTTATAGGTTCAGTTTAGGAACATCATTCTGTATCTGAGCTGACTTGGGGATATCATTTTTAGATGCACCTCTCGGATGTTGCGTTTGATACACACACAAACTTCTCTAAAACATTTAAAAGTGAGAACAGTGATAGTAGTTGCAGTGTAGACCAGAATATATAGGCTGGTTTGGGGTGCTTTACATCAGTGAGAAAGTTATCTTCAGATCAGATGATATTGGGCTTTATTTCCCAGCAGCGGTGGACAGGGTCTCAGGTTAATGTGATCTGATCTGTCTAGAGGTCGCTGTGAGGTTAAAACTTAACTGATCTGAAATAACATGATTAGTTGTGATACAGGTTTAAGGCTATCTAGCTTATTTTGTCGGTAGCTTATTTTGTGTAGGTTTGTTCAACCTTTGGCCGGAGAATCCTAATTACTTTTAATATGCCCCACTTTCTTTCAGCTGTACCAATTTGGTTGCGGATTGCAAAAAAATCACTGCCCTCAAACTACAGGCCTGAATGTCTTACATTCTTCTCAGTACTTTTGTGAATGACCTTAGTATATAGTGTGCACTTCTCACAGGGTTAAACCTAACTGGGAATCACACTTTGGTCATTTTGGTAACTGGGCTTGTGGAATTTTCCTTATCCTTTATTATGATGTCCGTACCCAAGCCACAGATGGTTGTTTTGGAAAGGGCAGAATATAGGTGTTAGAAATGGAGTCCCTAATTACTCCATTCGGCAAAAAATATATACAGTATTGTTCTTTCACTGTGGCCATTCCAGCTTGGTAAAATCTAAAGACTTTTGATATACTAAGTGCAGATGGTGTGTGTGTTGTTTAAACAACCCATAAACTGCCATTGGTTATGCCTCCCATACTTTGCTAGTTATCAGTCACTCCAGTCAATTTTCCTTGTTACATTGCCTTGATCATTAGATCAGTGCCGAAGCATAATCAATTTCAAAAGAATACATCCACGTAATAGCCAATAAGTTACAGATCTCCCTCTTTGCTCATAGAGTAGTGTAATCTGTGGTTTAGGCCTTGCTTGTAGTATAGTCCATGCACAGCAAACCCAGCCCCGTGATATTGTAAATGCATTCTATGCTGCTTAATAGTAGCCTGTATAAGTCATTCCTCATTTTAAAGCTGCATTAAGTGATTTCTGACCACCAGGGGCAGAAAGACTCTGAGCCTTTAGCTTGTTCTTTATTAGTGACAAGAAATGTGCTACTTCACATCTAGCTAAAACAGCTACCTGATCATTCCATTCAAGAGTCTTTCTGGCCATTCTGATGAATGTAAGTTCACTATTGTTTGTAAGCCACTGTTTGGTAAACCAATACCACTAATGTCTTTTTTGGGTTATCTACATACTCAATTATCTTTACCATCATTTACTTTGGCTCTCTGCAGTTATGCATGAGGTGGGTAGTCTCTGTGCCAGCATTGTTTTTGTTTTGTTGTTTCAGACAACCAGGATAACCGATATCGTAAGGTAACAGCAGCTATCTAAAGCTACAGTATAGGCTGTTGATTCTTAGCGTGCTCAGCATTCATCACCCTTTAACATATTCATATTCAGTTGTTTGAGTCAGTGTTGGTAAAATATATATTGCTTTATGCAGCTTTAACACATTGCAGATGGTTCTGTATATGTGCCTAAAGGTGTATTTTGTAAGAAAAGTGAAAAAATAGTAATTACTGTTACGTCAATATGCTGCACTTTAAAAATAAATAAAAAAGGAAACATTTTACGTTCACATACATTTGTGACCATTTACACATCTGAAGTCACGTTGTCGTTGGATTTAGTTTTCCATGACTTTGTAATCTTTCAGTTGGGTTTCCACTTTAACCAAGACTAGGTCAAGTCATTAACTTTTCTCAGTCAATCAGATTTTTGCCTTTTAAGTAGGTACATGTTCTACTATCTGACGTCTACATCATATCTGTAAGATAAGAGGAGACTGCAGATGTCCAAGTCTTGTGAATTCCCTTCTATAGCCATATGCCCTGGCATATATGAGGAATAGCAGTAGGAAACCACAGCATAGCGGTGTCAAATAATAGACTTATGATGATTTTTATTTTGATAGCTTGTGTTTTTCGTGCACTTTTGGAGCATAGTGCAGTGGGGTAGTAGAGGAAATGTATAGGATCCAAAATTAGTGCTGTATTATCTTCATTATGTGGTGACGAACAACAATACAGCAGCATATAACACAGAAGAAAGCAAAGTTCTGTAATAGCCTAAAATAAAATAGCTCAATTGTTACCATATCATGTAAAAGTTGGAATATACCATTCAATCAGAGAAAATAGTATTTGGTCAGAAGTTGCACAAATATTAATTTCTTTGGTGGACTTTTTGTAGCGGGTAATGTGAAATACGTGTCTTGGTTCAAGGTTTCAAAAATCAAAAGAGCCACTGAATGAATATTTAAAAAAGAAATTGTTTTTATGTGTCTTTATTACGCTGACCAAACTTAAGCGGTAGAAAATCCAAACTGTTAACTTGTTCATACAAGTCATCTTTCAAGTGCATTGTTTGAGGCTTTTAGTAAAAAGAGTTTTATTAATTGCGGGATACTATGTATTTATTTATAAAAATATGTTAAAACCTTTACACAATATACTGTATATGAGTATACTGTATGTAAAGTTTGTATCTGTTTTTACCTGCTGTACAGCCAAAAAAATCAGACAAATTCTGACAAAGGTATGGCACACCCATTTGTGTTAAATTAACTAGGCTGCTGATATTTTAAATAGGAGGCAGTGTGTGTGTTAAATTACATAGTATATATTTTTTTATTTTGAAATTGTGTCAAAGACTATGGTTTTGTCGTTGCTGCCTACCCAATAAAGGTGAAAATAGTAGACATTCACATCTGTATAGTGGCTTTTGTGAAATGTCTGTGTTTCTGTAGCAACAATCACCAGTTAGCCAGCTGTCATTCATAGTAGGACTCTTAAGAATCATCATCATATTTCCTCCACTTTGCACCTATCTTAAGAAGTATAGGATAATGAAGATGTGGGCTTGTTACTTTGTGGGATGCCAGTTTGAATCCCAAGTCCTGATGGGATGAGTGCCATTAGTTCACACCTGCTTCATCAAACATTATTGAGGTACACTTGAGCAAGAGGTTTTGATATGCAGCACCAGTTACCTTTAAATTGTAATGAATGTGTAATCATCACAGAAGTAAGCATACATGATGTAAATCTAGGTTTCGTGAGCAGATCAAATGCTGAAGCCACATGGGCTCTCCTTGGAGAGAAAGTATCCATGATTTAAAAAAGAAAACTCTAACTCCACAGCCATGTTATCAGAGAATGAAGTCCAAGCAGGGCAACTCTATTGTCATTCTTTTCTATTGATCATATACATGCCTAAAGTTGGGCTCCAGCTCAGTTATAAGCAAAGCAAAGATGTATTAAATTGTCCTCTGAGCCAGCAGATGGTTGATCTGGTGGTATTAGCTTGAAGCAGGGTAGCCCTTCCTTTTTTGACATTGGGAGTTAATGCACATCATCATTTCCTCTCTCTGTGTGAATAGTATTCGCATTAGAGAGCCTGATCCCTTGTACTTAGTCTGAAATTGGCCTTTGAAATTCATACACTCAACCTTTCAGACTGCAGACCAGCTTTGCAACAGCCATAACCCCACCGTCTCCACCGAGTAGCTTAGTGGAGAGACGAGCAACACGAGATGGACGAGGGTATCGGAAGAAGATTGAATGTAAGAACAGCAGATCATGGAGATGATTTGGTTTGAGAGAGAAAAGATGGGATTAAGTGATTTAAGAAGACTGCCTGAATGAGAAGAGCAAGATGATGGGAAAAGCAGAATCTAGAGAGAGGAAGGTGAGCAGGAGGTAGAATGAAGTTTAGGTGTGAAGAAGAGGGGTGTTGTAGAAGAGAAAGAGGATGAATAATGCTGAGAAGAAGTTACATTAAGAAGTTGAAAAAGGTAATTAAAAGTAAGTTTTATTTTCATACACAAATAAAAACAATGTAATTCTACACTAATTTTACATTACAGTACCATAAATGGTGCATGTGTAAGTACAGTTCATCAGCACAAAAGGACATTCTGAAATTATTACTGGAAGCACTGTAAACTATTTGTATCGAACTGTCTAAGCACAGTGCTATAGTATGAACACTGCTCATTGCAT
Source organism: Cyclopterus lumpus (assembly GCF_009769545.1). Classification (NCBI taxonomy): domain Eukaryota; kingdom Metazoa; phylum Chordata; class Actinopteri; order Perciformes; family Cyclopteridae; genus Cyclopterus; species Cyclopterus lumpus. Next base: position 13,560,865 of record NC_046969.1, read on the forward strand.
TAACAAAGGTGGTTTGATGGCCAACAGCGCAATAGCTATTTTATTATAACGTATTGGGTGTTTTTATTTTATGTTTGTGTTCAATTTTCATTCAAGGGACCAAGTTTAAGAGTAGGCAGTTTTCGAATGCTTTTCCCAGTTTGAGTTTTTTCAAACAGAAATCTGTAGTTGTTCCTCCTACCAGAAAGCATTTAATGCACACTAAATATTCAGCCAAACCAAGAAGAGCTTCCCAGTCCAAGCCTGCTCAGTATTCATGGCCATAACAGGAATTCCCCTTTATTTCCACAAATGGCAGCACTCAGCTCACTTCCTCTTTCCATCCTGCCACTTTCCTCCTCCTCTTTCCGTCCTGATTGAGAAAGGACCACCTGACCATCTTTTGAGGTAGGGAAGTCATAATTTGAGGGGAAGCCAGTTCCTGCCCCTGTGTGCTAATTGTGGAGGCTTGCGGCAGACAGGTGTTGATCAGGGCACAGCTGATGATGTGCTCTTACTGAATGTAATATTAATGTTTATTCATCCATTAACTGCTAAGACTATAGTTGCTCTGTGAGGCTCTAGTTTGGCACGGCTGGCTTTGAGCTAAATGTATGCACCGCCTTTCATGCAATACCTCTAGTAAGATATTTCACTCAAAGACGTTGTCAGCCTCATGGTTAAAAGTCAATGGATCAGCATCGTTGGTAGGATTCTTCCTCTGGGGATCATGCATTTCTATGTCTGTACAGAATTTCCTGGCAATGTATTCAATAGTTGTTGAAATAGTGGTAGAATGACCAACACAGACCATATTGACATTCGTAGAGCCTCTACTATGAGTTATCTACTTGCTATGTGGGGTTAAAGTATTGATCAAAAACAAAAAAAGTTCTTATTTTCTCATCTTTACCCAGTTTTCTGGTTTAAGCTTTGTAGGGCTTCTCTGGGATTTCTGCTCTGGAATATCCCACGGCTCACTGTTTGATGAAATCTTTGCTCTAGTTTAAATGTGCCAAAAGTGATCAGTTTTACCAACCAAATACAAAACGCCAAACATACTTTTGTACAGTACGTTGTGGAATTGTGTCCAATAAGTTTCATATGTTTATCGGAATTGTGTATTCCAGTTGCACTCCATTGTTATGAGGTGAAGTATTGCTTACCTGGAAATATAATATAATATAAATAAAATGGCCTTCATTGTGGCATTTCACACACTTGCTTTACTATTTCACAATCACCAACGAAAGTGCATCAGATTCAGTGGGTAGCATGTTTGTGAGTATCTGTATAAAACACACTAAATGTAGTTATTGGTCATGGAAGCACACAGTGATGCTGCAAAAAGTACCTTCAGTTTAATGAGAATACTGTGAGAGCCTCTCAGCAGGGCATACTGTGAGGCATGCCATTTTAATTGCATGCTATCTTTTATTTTCTAAATGTTACTATTTCTCTTATAGCCATTGTTGCCAAGAGGTCACATTGTACACCCAGTGACAAAAAGATCCCAGGTTAAATCCCCATAGTGGACCTGAGTCCTGTCAAAGTGCCCCAGAACAATAAAAGGAACAATTATCTGTCCACTCATTGCAAGGTGCCCTGGATAGGAACATTTGAAAATGCCTTAAATGTGGAATCACAAAGGTCCTCATCAGCTGCTTTTCAGAGTTCAGCACTTTCATTTCACCTTTGGACCTGATGATTGTCATAGGTAGGCTTTCTATCCGTCAGCGACCACTTTAAGTGCCACTCTAAGTGCTTTGACTCTCTTGAATGTGCTCAGTGGGCTCAGTCTGCATTCTGCAATTCTTTGGTTATTCATTTAAATGTAACAACTATATAGTGACAGAATTTATGGAAAAACATGTTGAAATTATATCACAATGGATATGATATAGTTGTTTATTTCCATCATCTCTTCGGCTGAAGAAATACAATATATAATAGATATCAGAACGAGACCTCCAATGTTGTCAAATGCTTTAATACTAACAATCAGAGTCTGTCGGGAGCTGATCACGTGTTGTGTCCAAAACGCGTGGAAATCAACGAATGTGCCACATTCATCCTTTTATCCAAGGTGCTTTGGAGGTTACACTCCTGTCCCGCCTGTCTTTTAATAAGCAACGAAAACCTGCACACTGTGATGACAATGACGATGAAGTTGTGGTAATTTAGCAGGAAGCCTCACTGACTAAACTAAACAGTTCATGGATCAGATCACTATCTCTGGGTATGCATTCGCTTAAATGATTAACTTCTTCATATAGTTCCATCGAGACAAAACATCTTAGATAGTTTTACGGTTAATATCATTAGACTTATATCACATTTGGGTAAACATTTAAGGTAGCCGAGTTGCTACGATGTTTAAACTGACAGTTCAGATTATTAAATTGGGTTAAATGAGGTACTTATCCAAAGCCAGTGCATTACCTACCGTAGATTCCCAGTTTGGAGAAGCAGACAAGAGTACCAGCACAAGGATAAAATAATGTATCGCTGTGAAGGGGGTCAGCAGCAGAATGTATTCAGCTGCCTAAAAGAAAGGCCCACCTTTTTTATTTCAAAAAAGTACGATATATTTACAATATACAGAACTAAAAGTGAAACTTTGGCTTATCTGTACTGTTGTCAACAGTCTGGTGGCTTTCAAGAGAGCATAGATAAGGAGTTGCACAATTCTAAATATAGAACACGTGGATTAAGATTTTTTTTAAGGTGAGCCTTTCTTTAAAGTGACGAATATGCATTATTCTGCAATGGTAAATGGACCTGTACTTGTATAGCTCTTTTCTAGTCTTCCGACCACTCAAAGCGCTTTAACACTACATGACATCATTCACCCTCATTCATACACTGATGGGAGGAGCTACGGTTACATCAGCAGTAGCTAACATTCACACACATTCACACACCGTACTCAGTGCTACAGGAGCAATTTTGGGGTTAAGTGTCTTGCCCAAGGACACATCGACATGGGCTAGCGGAGCCGGGGATCGAACCGCCGATCTTCTGATTGAAGGACGACCCTGCTCACCACTGACCCACAGTTGCCCATGATGATGTGGTCTACTTCTGCCAGCCCCGGCAAACTTTGGCCGTCATAAAATCTCACTTCAAATAATCCAAACTAACCTTTTAAGGGTGTGGGCTAGGGATTGCATTTAATAAATAAAAACAGGCCCTCAAAACCTAGTAATACCAAACTGTGAGTTTGAGACAGTAAATGCCTCCTCCATCACTGAGCCTTGCTGCCAGTCTTCTGCACTCTGGCTGAGGTTAGTGCGCCCAGAGCCCCTTTATGATCCCTTCTATGTGCACACACCAGAGACATTGAGAGGGTATCAGCATTGAATGTCCAAAGTACATGAATTTTGGTATATCTGAATGAGAAATGTGGCCTTAAAAGTGCAGGATTTAGCAACCAAATGTAACTTCTAAAACGTGGAGCAGAACTACAGTTCTGCTCCACGTGCAAATGTGAAGATACAATTGGCCCCATCTAGAACCAGTGTTTTCCTTTCTCGGCTACTGTTACAAACTTGACGTCCGGCTTCGTGAAGAGGACCTCCTCTGTATGTAGATTTAAACAGGTAATTATATAGTAACAAAGACATGATTCTTAGTTTCAGGTGATTATACAGTAAATATAACATACTTCTACTTCTTCCCCTAAATGCTATACACCAGTGGGTGCTAAAATATCTTGAGTATTAGATATTTAACGGTTTACAAAACAAAAATGACAGGCAGAATATAAATATAGATAGATTGGCTGAACTGAGCAGCTAGTTATTGATTCACTTAAACCATATCATATTTTAACCCCAGTATATGTACAGGAATGAGGTAATTGAAACCATTGTTTTACTCATCATTACACTCCAAATATTTATATATATATATATATATATATATATATTCTTTTTTTCAGGCGGAAGTGTGTACATTTCGGTCAGTGTATTATTAATCAACTGCATTAAAGCAACAGTACTTGAAATGCTGGTCTGAAAACCAAAACAATGGAATTAACTTTGTGTCACTGTATGTAATGTGATAAACATGTACAATTAACTCATGTTATTCAACATTTGTTGCATATTTGTAAGTACTGATTAATACAATCAATCAATGTTTATAAAAGTAATGGTGCAAAGAAAACTCAATTGATGGTCTCCATCCATTTTCAATACCGCTTATCCTCATTAGGGTCGCGGGGGCGCTGGAGCCTATCCCAGCTGACAATTGATGGTCTTTTTAAGTCTATTTCAGACTGTGATGGGTTGTCCTTTCTTCTCTTCGATGGTCAACATTATCAGACAACTGAGCTGGCCACAGCTATCACATTGAACTGCAGATATTCTTTCTCCTGTTGGAAAAGGATTTTATTGTGAAAGAATAGAGCTCATTAAAGTATTGACTTTGGAATTGCTTCAATCCACTTACCTTACTGCTGTACTAAAGGGACATCTAAATATTAGTTTTGTTATTCATCCTTTCAAACTTGATTTCGTATTATTCACACGAATAGTCTTGGTCTAGCTTTCCATACATAAAGGACAACGACAAGGAACCTTGACGAACACTGGAGGACAAAGCTGTTTTTTATTGTTAACCTCCCTGCAGACCTCATACTGAAGCTCTGCCAGCATATGTACAGCCAACTTCTCTAATGCTCTCTCGGGGCATTTTAGCTGAATTAAATACCATGAGAGAGTAACATTAACCCTTTGGCTCCTTAGCATATCTGTCCCTCCTTCCTTTCCCTCTCTCTATCCTGAAGCAGTGTGTACCATAGTAGCACACCAGGCCTGTCTGTGTTGGGCAGTTATTTAGTAGTGATGGTCCAGCAGCTTGCCTCGGGCCACCGTTGATATGTGTAAAGTAGTTCTTCCTCTGGGGCATTTAGCCTTGCTACTGTTGCTAGGGTAGGAGGATGGTAGTGACAGACTGAACAAATATATAAGTAAAACACGGCTGTGTCTTGTGTTTTCTGGGCTTTGAGACCAGTGTGTCAGTCAAAAATTACATCAAATCTACATAACAAACAGTATTTTCAGCCCAAGACAGTTATTTCCACGAGCAGTATAAACAGTACAACACATTGGCAACATGGTTCACAGCTTTTTTTAGTGAATAAAAGAGTGTGTTATCTTCGTAGATGCCATTTAGTGTGTATCCAACAAGTAGCTTGTCTTTACAACACAATATTACCTGCTTCACTTTACTAGGAGTGCTGAGGTTTTCCAACCGCAATGTTTTTGGGATACTTTTCATCAAGGCAGTGTTCATTACAATGTGCACATAGCATGTTAGGATGTGACTGCCAGCCATCCAGCACCACATCTCTGGTTACAGTTGAGTGTCTCCATTGTTCTCTCTGGTTCTTCACAACTGAACATCAGGACTTAAGAGCCACTGTGTCGCTATGGAAACCTCTAGCTGAGTCTGAAGAAGCACCAAGGTTTCAGCGAGTTCATTTTAAGTTTATAAATAGAGTGCAATTAAAATGGATGTTAACAGTGCCTTCAAAATAGTGACTTCTTCATTATTTATTCATGTGCACTTTTATTTGGAAAGAAAAGTGTGTGTGTGTGTGTGTGTGCGTGCGTGCGTGCGTGCGTGCGTGCGTGCGTGCGTGCGTGCGTGCGTGCGTGCGTGCGTGCGAGCGGGCGTGTGTGTGTGTGCGGTGCTCTCCTGACTAACTTGTTTTTCACTAGGAGCACTAAAGCACAATTTTAGGCGCACCGGCACAAAATTGTGGCACACCACTGAATCTAACACAATTAGAGATGCACCGATCAAAACCGGCCGATTTTCAGCTGATCTACCATGAGTGGTGAACGAACGATTTGTCTCATTTCCTTCTTCTTATCAATTGTGAGGTAATTTTGCCATAAATGTCATAAGACTCTCTGTCTTTCTCTCTCTCTTGGATGCATGCTATGCAGCGGCAACACGCACATGACACTATCCAATGACCATAATTGTTTTGGGATTGCTTGTGACAGTGTCCACCTTCAGTTGCACCTGCAAGATCAATCTGAGCACCGTTGATACATCACAATTGTTACTACGCATGCAATAAATATAGTAGCACCATGGTAAACCCGTGCATCAGTGTGTGTGTGTGTGTGTGTGTATCCTATATGTCGTATTGTGTATGTGTTTCTTAACAAGTGGAATGAAAGACAGAAAGACACATCTCCACATACAGGAATTCATATAACTTTATACACATCCATACACAAGTCTTGTCTCGTGGACCGACCCGCTGAGTGTCTGACTCTCCTCACTGCACCTCTATCATCCCTTCGGATCTTCTGTCCCCACATAGCAGACACTCAACACATATCCTCCAGTAAAAAAACCACAACACACAGAAAATGTCAGATATCTGGGGGGGGATGCACTTTATCCACTGACCTCTCACAATGATGCCCTGTGTGAGTGAGAGTGTTTGTAAGAGAGTCTCTGCTCCAGATCCAAATGGTTCTCTACGAAATACAGACTTGAACAATACATCAAACTTTTCAAATGTGTTGTTTTTTTGTTTGTTTAGTTAAATAAATCCTCGAAATACTGACGGGAACACCACATTACTTTTGCAGTGAATAAAAAGGCAAACTACATTCAAGTTGAGCACAAGAAAGAGTGACATCTATGCTGGAAAAGTCAATGGAAAGTGTCAGAGCGACATAGCCTCAAAACAATTGTGAAAAATAGCCATCATGAGTTCCCAGAACCCAAAAAAGGATATGAATTACCCTATCAGATAAAACAAACAAAAGCAGGACCAGGGAGTTAAAAATATCAACACTAACTAACATGCATGTTTTTGTGTACGGCCTTTTCCAGAAATACCTTTGTTTTAAGAGCTGACCCTTAAAGTAGGACAGTTAGCGTTGAGCTCTAGTTGAATAGTGACGGCATGCCCTTTCACCAAGCCGCTTTATTGAGAAACGGTTTGTCATTTCCCGATGATAAATTACTTGTCAATAATGGTAATTAATTTTCTGTTAATCGAGTAAACATTTTTTAAATATAGAAGTTAATAAAGCTGTTTAACAAAACATATAATCCAGCTTTATTACCCTTCAGCTCTCTGGTGTGTCGAATTATTTTTCTCGTCAATAATTTCACTGCAAGCAAAATTTTTTGCTTTCTGTTTGATCACTGAACCTGCACTCGCAACTCAGCTTATTGAAATGCAGAACCAGCCGGACTATTAAAATGCCACGGCAGCGATACAGAGACGGATGAATTTGCAATCTGCCAGGCGGGCCAGCTGTTGACCCCCCACCCCCCCTACCCTCAACCCTCCAGGGAAGCCTCTAGAAACTTCCTCGCCAGCAACCAAGGACAAAGGTCTCAGGGGGAGCTGGTTTTTAATTACCGGGCAGCCGTCCTCTGAATATCACACCACTAGATTATTTCACTGTGTCCCACTGAACGAAGAGCAAGGAGGAGTGTTTGTGGCAGCCAGTGTGTCAGCAGAGAGGGATGCCCATTTTACATTCTGAATGAGTCATGACCAAAGGCAAGACTTTAAATCAATACATTTTTCAGTATATAGATATACAATCTCTTTAGTAATCTGGCATTTTGGGAGTTTCAAAAGATGATTGTTCCCTTTCAAATACCAGGCCATGCTCCTTGAGCCTCAGAGTTACAATCTCTTGTACCACCTACATTTTTGATAGTTGTTAAATTAAAACAGAGGTCATGGCTTCCACTGTTTAAAATTGTGTTGCATGTAAGCTGTGGTTTATACCGCATTCAGCCCAGTTTGTTTTTCTCAACTCATAATCTTTTTATGAAACCAGAAGGGTGGACATGAATGCTAGACCTTTTGAATAGCTTGGGAAAGCATTTTATTGACCTCCTAGCCCCAGGGCCAGATGCCACTGAATTTTACATACTGCTTCTTTAACCATGCCATTAAAACTCTCTTCCATCTTTTTTTATACACCACACCTCTTTTTTTGGGGGGCAACCTGTATGTCACTTTCAGCACTGGCCTTCCATTGAAGGAGCTGCCATCCATCCAAAAGATGAAGCGGGTAGCTAATATTTTGGCTGTCAGTCATTCTGCTACCACTTTGCTCTTTGCTCCCTATCTACCTCTGTCTGCCTTTTTAAGCCATTTCTCCATCCTTTCATATCTGTATTTAACATTCTCTACTTAATAGATTATTTACTATAATCTGTCTTCCATTTAATGTGTCTGATGTGCCTAACGTAGCAAATTATGTTGCTTTACACTGAAGCAGACATTTCTTCCAACCAGTTTGGAGACTGGTTTATATGCTCTCTGCTCGAGGAGTTCCAGGGTGCAGCTCTGCAACAGAAATGCTCTTTGACAACAGTTCTGCTGGTTTATCTCAGCCTGTGTTGTCTAGCACGGCCCATCATGCACCACTCCTCACTCATGTTGAAGCCAGGCTCAGATGGCGCAGCACTTGCTTTTGTTTTTTCTGAAAATGGTGCATTGAACGTATTCAATTGATCCACCTGGGGGAGAAATTATTGAGCCTGAGAATAGGATCAATAATTAGGTTTGACAGTATTTGGAGATGAGTAAGACATGAACAGTCGTGTAATGATTTCTCTCATCAGCTTCAGTGTGTTTTACTATAAAACCTGCTGTGAAAGCTACCTCAAGGAGTTGTTAACCTACCCACCTAAGACAAATAAATTACGCCTTGATTTAATTGAGTTTTAGTGACATGATGCTGATTCCTGTTTTTGTTTTCTACCCGGACAATAGTACGATTCAGGAAAGAAACACTGAATTTTAATGGGATACAATTCTAAGATTAGGAATGTTTACACAAAACATTGTCAGTCAGTGGCTATAGTCCAGAAACCTGTTCTGGTTTAACACTGTTGTAACCCTCTCATCCTTCCTCCTTCAGCTCTCACACTTCAAGTATCAGCAGGGTGCTGCAGCTTCTCATTGTTGGATTTAGTGGTATTTGTTTTGGGTTGTCCAAAGATATATTCAACTAAATATATATAGTATTCATATTGACACAGTAAACAAGAATGCCATTTTGTTGGTGCAACTTCTAAATCTGCTTATTCCTACATCCACCTAACATTGCTTTTACATTTAGGAATGGACAATATTGATAACATCCTCCATCGGGCTAACAAATTCAAACTAACGCGTAATTTATGTCCATCTTTCGGTGGTCAGATAAAGTGTCTTACCCTGCAGTATAGTCTTAATATTTTCTGTATAGTGTCAAAAAACTGCACTAATACTGTGGGTCTTGAGAAGAAAGTCAGACAAGGTTGTGGTGCCTCTGTTGCAAGTTGTTGTCATTGTTGTAGAGTAGAGATGCAGAGATAAAGGTGTTCATTACCATGGTATAAACAGTGTGGTAAAATTGCACACTGCATATACAGTATTGTCATATCAGACAAAACAATAGTTGTCTGTTGTGTGAATAATCACACCATTATATTCATCAGTGACAAAACACACACACCTCTCCAGCTATGGGCTGTGTTATCTTATCCAGTCATGGATGTGTCCCTTCAAATGGCAGTTGCTGGAGTTGTTAAGTATAACATTTAGGTTTTGTCTCTAGCTTTGCTCCCTTTGTAATTATTTTGTAAAAACAGTTTGACTTTGTACCCAGCAATCTGTCTTCATGTTTGCCTCCAGCGGTTTAACGCTAGCAGCACCCTCTCTGATTGGCTGGGCTGTCACTTCAGGACTTAGTGGGCTCTGAGTGTTCAGCTGTCTGAACCCAGCGTATTTCGCTGCCACCTCATCGCTTTAGCAAAGCGTGGCTGCCTCTCTGTCGAGGGGCTCACCAGCCAGCACCCTTGGGCCCCTTCCACACCCGGGAATTACATAACACTGTCAAAAGAGAAGGGTAACTTGAGAGCTCACTGCTCTCTCTCTCTCTCTAAAATAGGAGAACGATGGAGCTGCTTCTAAGATTCTACATTTGCATTTTTACATTTTGAGCATTTAACTACCACTTTTATTCAGAGAGAAAATAGAGTGAAATAGAGAAATAATGTGAAAGCAGGTAGGTGGCACATTATTTTGCTCAAAGACATTTTGACAGGATTCAGTGCTGATGATGGACAGACTGACTCATGCTTTTAAAGCAAAAATGTTGCAGTGTGGTGAAGCACACATACGTGTTGGCATTATTTTTCTGACGTTCACCTTCACTCTGTGCTTCAAATGTCTCATGTTTAAAAATTACCAGTGTGGGTTGGAAGTCTCAGATCAGACTTGGTAACTTTTTCCCTATTTAGAGACAGACTTGCTGAGTCCTGCTACTGTATCACAGAATACTGAAGTAGTGGATCTGATGTAGGCAGAAAGATAAACAGACAGAGGACTTAACCTGACGGCTGTCGGAGCCAACTTGACCAACTCTGTCATTTCAGCTGTACCAGCTTCTGAGTGAATTGTTTTTTTTGTCAGAAATTAACAGGTGTTTGCTTGTATTGCCTTCAAGCTTAATGAAATGTAAAGCACAGTTCCCAAGGCAGTGATTAACAGTAAAATGTCCCACATCAAGCCTCTGCCCTGTTATTGCGTTGTTCTCCTGGTTTTGCAGCAGAACCATTTTAGTTCGAGCCACTGGAGCTTGTTCTTTCTCATATGTTTTGACAATATAGAAGTACAACATATGTGCTGATCTGCAACCCACACCGGTTTAATTTATAAGCAGCATTTAATTCAGCTTCCTTGTAAAGTAATGTATTTATCTTGTCGTTATTGTTTATTTTTGTATGTCTGTCTGCTATTTTTACCAGAGCCAAAGGTAGTGATGTCAAATGGCTTATTTTCCTACCAATCCAAGGATTTACAGTTTTAGAAACCGAATAAGCAACAAATCCTCAAACTCAAATAGCTTGAACCAGCAGTTATAAGGTATTTTTCCTTGATAAAGGACTTAAACAATAACTGAATTATCAAAAGTGTTAATTTAATTGTTTCAGCACTGCTCCTGTTGCTGTTACCCTTGTTTTTTTTCAAGAAATACTACTACTACTACTAAACTTTTAGAGATCTAATGTCTAGCTTTGTTTGCACTCAAAGGAAAAAAAAACACTGCACAGTCCAATAAACCACTCAAAACAGGACCTACAGGTATTTCAAGTTCCTCAAGCCAAGCATTGTTCAATAGTACAATCTAATGTACCCTTCAATACTCTTTTTATTTTCTTGATTTACTCCAACCATAACATGCTCTAGCAATCATATAGTTAAAGCACAGCAGAGACTGATTGATGAGTGACCTGGTTTGACCAAATGGGCGCAGGAGGGTTGCTCCTCTGTGGCTGCAGTGTCTCTCCAGCCCTCTTGGTTCTGTAAACCTATGGCAGCTTTCACCAGTTGGCCAGTGTGGTTAAATTAATTGCTGATGGATGTAAAGGGATGTGGAGGTGAAGTGCAGACAAATCAGCAGTTTGTATTTGTATCTGCGCGTGTCAAGTAGGTTACCTGTTGGTGAGGTCTGAGTAATGGACTGTCTGCCCAACAAGCCCCCAGGCCACAATTAGAGGAAGCCTGTCATTCCCCTTTGTACATATCTCTCTCTTTCTCAACCTCCGTGTCTCTCTGTGTTATCTGTCTTGATCTGTCTCTTTTCCCTCCTTGCTCTTTGCTTCTCCCACTCCTCCTCTTCGTATTTCCGTCTTCTTTTTTTTGGCTTGTTTTCCGCCTTCAGTCAGTTAGTTTAAAAGCCACCAGGGGATAAATCTAACGAGTGCACACAATACTGCAGAATAAAGACACCGACAAATACACAGACAGTATGTTGTATTCAGACAGATGGTGGACTGTGTTTATGGAATCGCCCTGCCTGCGCTAATGCTTTTTTTTTTTGAAGAATACCTTCATATTTATTATGTCATCTGCTGACAAAGTCTGTGCTGACGTGTCACACTCCTGCAGTGTATTGTATGTATGTTGGTCAGCAAAAGTTGATTGTGTGTGTGTTTGAATAAACTTTATTGCATTGACATTTGTGCTTTCATGCATTGATCAGTGTATATTTATGTGCGTGCTTGCTGATACAAGTGCATACACACAAATATGTGTATGTAGCTCCGATTTACACTCTATAGGATTTCCTTCTCACTCCATCGGAGCAGCTTACTGAAATATACATGTACTGGTTTTGCCAATCAGGAAGGATCCAACAATCCTTCTGTTACCGGTTGTATAAATCATCGCACCGCAAACCACCATCCACTTCTTTTCATCAACTGAAAGGGCAACATGAAATCTAAGAGGATTACCTGCAGTCGAGAAACAACTTCTGTTCTCTTTAGATATGATGCTGCCTCTCCCGACATGGTCTTATCGCAGCCACAGTTACTCTGTCCTTTTCTTACCCCTCTCTGGAAATGGAACAAACGCATCGCTGACAACCTTCTTGATCCCCTCACGGTCTTTTCCATTGATTCACTTGTGGTGGAGGAAAGATATTCAGGCTGAAGATCCTTTTGATGATGTCGATACGTGTGATGATGCTGAACTCACTGCTTCTAGCTGTGCCACACTCAATGACAACTGCATTGACTGGTGACTGTGGCTCAGTGGTTAGCAGGTCCATCCTTCAATCAGAGGATCAGCGGTTTGATCCCTGGCTCTGCTAGCCCATGTCGATGTGTCCTTGAGCAAGACAATTAACTCCAAATTGTTCCACGTAGCTGCGTCTACGGTGTATGAATGTAAGTCGCTTTGGATAAAAGTGTCAGCTAAATTAAATGTAATGTAACATCCAGCTCTCTCTCCTGCTTCTGAGGATGATGACCTGGTGGTGCCTTATGGTGTTGGACACTCTGTCCAAGCCAAGGCAGGAAGGGTAAACATCTGTATTGGCCCCATTAAGCCTCTGACCGTGTCTCTATGAAGCGTGTTAAGTTTCTGGCATTCTGATGCAAGTTTAAGGTTTGACAGCTGGTACTGTGAGGAATCAGTGGGTCTGTTCCTTTTAGCCAATTACTAGTATGCAAATGTTCAGGGCAGGAGTGAGTGGGCAGACCGGTATCAGAGGGCACTCTACCTGTGCTCATAGAATATAGGGTATAGGGTTTATTCCGTTTGTTTTGTGTTGGTGCTAGCAGTGTACTGCAGGGATGTTGAACTGGGGCACTGTGACAGAGAACTGATGCTGCTGATGAGGCTGCAGTTCCTCCTGAACACCTCAGCCTCCCTGCAGAGATCAAAGAGCTGCATGCTTCAGCATTCGCATACATTTACACTCCACATCCACACACAGCACTTGACTCCTGTTCTTGCTATGTGTGTTCTGGAACAGATGTACATTCATCAGCTCAGTTGGACCATAAAAAAAGAACTTTGAAGACACTGATGGGCAACTGCATCTTTGTTAATCGCTGAACAAACTTACAATGTTATTTTTCAAAGTGGGGTTCACTGAACACAGTACCAGCTGGATGAAGTAGTGCTGCATATCCCCTGCAGTAGAGTGGGGACTGTGGAGACAAAGCTAACATAATGATCATTTTATCCTTTTTAGGTCAAATATTCCAACAACAATAATAGATTAGTAACTTTAAAAGTAAAACCCATTTACTATTTTGTTTTGATAGAGTTGTTGCTAAAGAAAATTACTTACAAGTACTATAAAAGCATGTTTTGAATATCGTAATCTTCATTAAAACTGGTACATTACAGACAAAAACCTGCTTTTTTTTGTTTAACTGTCAAGAATCACTGTTGGAGAAAAGGCTGGTCTTGTAAGCCTGCACACGGAGTCCATAGGGCTTAAACATCTTTGTGTGTTTTCTTTCTGCATTGAAAATGGGAGGAGATGGGGCACATTTTTCGGAGGACACATGGAGGTGTAGGGAAAGGAGGTAAGGAAATGAAGCTGAACAGAGAAAGGAAGATGAAAGTGAAGTATATAATAGGGAAGAGAAGAAAGACATGGTATGTTAGGAAAAGAAGCAAATAGAGAGGAGAATATGGAAGTAGAAAAAGGAAGTAGATTCAAGAGTAAAGGGAAATATGGAGTGGGAAATTAATAGAGAAAGAATGGGATCAAGACGAGGAAGGACGGAGCTTAAGCAGAGTAGAGGACGCCCGCTCTTCATTTTTTTTTTTTTTTTGAGTAATGAGGCTGTTAATTAGTAGAGGCATGCATGGTTTATTAAATCAAAGTGTTTACAACGTTCACTGTCAACCAGATTCTTGCTGGTCTTAGCTGATGTTGCCATAGTAATTACAGTGTCATAAATGTGTTTGTTATTGATGGGCTTACTCAAAAGGTATTTAATTAATCATTAGCCTATAACTACTTTAAAAGTAATGTTTTTCCTTGCGTAGTAATTAATGAAATGGTTCCTTGTGTGGTCGTCTTCTACTCTCTATTCTCCTGTTAATGTTTCTCACCTAATTAGTCTTTGAAGTTCAATCTTCAGTCTAGTACTGTACTTCATTTTTTACAAAAATAGGGAGCATTGTTTTCTTGATAAGTGATTCATCTTTTGGTCTACTAAACGTCATAAAATAGGGAAAAACTCACAAAAAGATTTTGTTCAATCAACAGTTCAAAACACAAAGGTATTTAGTTTATAGCATACGACGACACTTATTCTACTATTATCAAAATAGTTGCTGATTATCAACTAATTGTTTTAATGACTTAATTGTTTTAGTCCTTAAATGTAAGACGACCCCTACTGTCTTGGAAAATATATTTTTTAGGTATCCGTTCCATTTTTTACATTCAAATATGATTTTTAAGTTTGAAATTTGATCTATTAATCTGTTCCCATTTAGGACATTTATTTTGCTGACCGGTTAAAAATCATTCCTAAAGAGCTGCATCAGTTTTAGTTTTTTTGTTCCGCAGAAGAAACACAATGTAAAACTGTTAGTTCCATTTCTAACACATAATACACAGAACGACACACCACCTCCACACTACAAATCTCATTAAAGCACTACATACAGTTGTGCCAGGAGCTTCCATCGTGTGGTGTGTTTGTGTGTGTGAGAGTCTAGACGTGTTTTACCCATCTTGTGGGGACACATCTGTTAGTCACATTGTGGAGACTCGTCTTTCGTTTGGGGTAAAAGCACATCTCCATAACATAAATCATTATATTTTGAGGTGGAGGACTTGCTTCAAGGGCAGGTTTGGGTTAGGCCTGTCCTCACTTAGTGACAGATGTTTAAAGGCCTGTTTTAAGGTCCATCTTAGATACATCTAGTTGGCAAGGTTAAGGTTAGAGTAAGGGGCTATTATATCAATGCATTTCCTCATAAAGATAAAAGTAGTGTGTGTGAAAAAGATGTACATATAAGCTACACAAATGCCAATGGAACATGAGTCACTAAAACTGTATGTACATGTTATATAATACAATATACGCATGGGGCCTGTGGTGGATTAAGGTTAAGAAACGGCAGAATCCCAGGTTTGTAATAATAATTAATCGGTTGGTCCATAAAATATCTTCAAATGTCTTATTTTGTCCAGCCAACAGTCCAAAACCCAAAGCTATAGGTAGAATATTTTTTAATTAATTCATTAATAACTCAAAACAATAATCATTCATCAAAATCATTGATCCACCAATTGATTAATCAACTAACCGCTCTAAAGCACAACCCAAAACCAACACCCTAAGAAGCTGTACAGTGTCTTTTAGTTAGTGTTCAGGTTGTGTCACCAAAACGTTCATTATTGTACAAGCAATCTCCTGCTAGCCTGAACCACTTCAATCCAGTCAGCCATATCTATTAGAGTTTCACAAATACATGGGGGCATTGAAGGACCTCCTGGGACGGCCTCATATGAGCATTATATGTTGCAATGTTTGCCACAACCATGCATCAGACTGCTTCCCTTCTTCTTTTCTCTCTACTGTCTGGAAACAAGGAGAGTTACACACACCCATTTTCTCTCTGAGAAATACAAACACACATCAAGGCCAGGCAGGATCAGAGTTGGTTTATCTGCAGCTTACAGTGAGTTGTTGGAGAATGCTGTGCTCCAGTCTTCCCCCTCTCTCTCTCTCTCTCTCTCTCTCTCTGTCTCTGTCTCTGTCTCTGTCTCTATGTGTGTGTGTGTACAGTATGTGTTTGTGAGTGAGAAGCGCATACGAAAACAAGCAGGCTTGTTTGGTATGTGTGTGTACACTGCAGTGGTTGTGGATTAGACAGTACAGACTAAGAGACTGAGGCCATGGGAGTGCTGTTGCAGGAGGAATAGGGAAAACACTAATACACACACACATAAAAAACAGTGACATAGCAGTGTTGCAGCTTTGAATCATAGCTGTGGACTGATGTAGTTGAAACCATTGCCTTCTTTTCTACTGTGTATAAACATTTACAAACAGATTAAAAATATGTAAGAGCATTATCAGTGTAAAAGTCAGAAAGGTTGTGGGTGCTCAGTTGAAACATTCTTTATGCTGTTTGTCATCCCATGAATCCATTTAAACAAGTGTATAAATCAGGATTTGAAGTATCTTAACTTGCACAATCTCCAATACACATTTGGTCACCTGTCTAAAGCGTTCAATCCATGTGTGTTGCAGGACTCGGCTCAGGAAGGTGTCATCACCCGGGACATTCACCGCACCTTCCCTGCACACGACTACTTCAAGGACTCTGACGGAGATGGACAGGATTCACTGTACAAGATTTGCAAGGTGATCCTGAGATATGACATTGAGGTTGTGGAGGGGCATTCGAGTCGAGTAATCAAGATATATATATATATATATATATATATATATATATATATATATATATATATATATATATATATATATATATATATATATATTGATACAATTAGCATTGGGATATACATACAGTACTGTGTGTTAACTCACTTTCTCCATGGTATCATGGAACAGAAGGCAAATCTCAATACACATTCTTTCATGCTGTGTTCAAACGTTTTCGAAAACTTTCCTGCTGAGAAGCGCTGTGAGATGAGAAGCTAATTCTGAAATGTGCGCTCGACCTTGTACAATTTGTGCCATTTCCTATGAAGCCGGACATTTAAAAAAAGTGGGATTTCTTCTTGCTCTTTTTGGTCTGGCAAGGCTCAGTAGGTATTTGTTTGGCATTTCTAGTTGGCTCTACAAATATGAATGACAGTGTCCGCCTTTACTTTACTGAGACATCAACATGAACCCACATGATATACCGGATTGATCTTTTCTTCCAATTTTGAAAGGGGAAAAACATGGTTGTTGTTATGTAGGTGGCAGATTTCTCAAAAATTACCCGACAAAAATACTTTCTAAATATCAAATTTGAGACAAGAAATAGACCATTCAGTTGCAGAATATGTTGTGCTTATTTTGCAACTCTTTACAGCCTCGTTTAAATGCTTTAGTTTTGGACTCTTTTAGAGGCATCCCTTTAACGACTCTTATTAATTCATTGCCATCTACTAAGGATTGCAAGTTCAATGCATTGCTTGTTATAATAATAATAATTATTATTATTATTTAAAGGCTGTCAGTAAAGGTGGCAGCCAAATATGTCTAAGAAAATGTGCACACCATTAGCAGAGGCACACATACAAATATATCTATATATAAAAACTAAAATCAAATTTGACTAGTGATGCTCTTTTGTTTCGTAAAAATGTAAATACATGCCAAGCTATCTGTACTATATTAAAGATGTAACAATATAAAGAGGTGATTTGATTGATAGAAGACACTCAAAGTTTCTACGAGGAACTTTCATCGTATTCTGATTTTGGCTGTTGCCCTGGAGACGTAATGGTTTGTGTTTCTGAGCACAAATGTCCCTTTAAAAAACTGCAGCAGGGTCTGGCAGTCTACCCCGCTCGGCTCTGGCACTGGTTCTCCCATGCGTCCCTTCCCTCCAGTTGGCCCAGCAATATGGCCAGTATGGTGTCTTATTGGCTCCCAGCGGGGACGGATGGCGCACTGCTAAGGAGGAGCTGCTGCTGCCAGGCGTTAAGCTCGCCACCTCGGGCCTAGGCTCCAACTGCAGGTCAAAGGTGGCAGCAAAGCCAGATCTGGGTCTGTCTGAGGCGGGCTGCTTTGCTGCTTGAGACCCCATTGCAGTCTGAGCTGAAGGATTTTCCTGCAGGAGAACTTGCATGATTTCGTTGGATCTAGCCCCAATCCGACCCCTGTGGCGCCTACAAGATTTGAGAATAACTATGTAGAAATAGATTATCATTTCGCTGATGTTCTCAATTACTTATGGAGGTCATAATGAGGCACTATTATTACATCAAGTCTGTTTCATAATCAGATAAAAGTTCCACGTAGACCCCTTGACCTTTTGTAAGCCTGGTACCATTAAACACATGCAGTTGATGCTCCTTTATGTTAAAATGATTGAGAATAATCATGAGAGGGTCCCTGTGGACTCATCCTGAGGTAATTACCTGTGAAGACACAAGGTAAATTGTATTCAGACAAAAGCCAAGGTCAGCACTACTGTAATGTATTAAAGCTACTCTTAATCTCTGTCAACCAACTCAACCAAGACAACTTATTATGCACAGACGTCTTTGCTTTGCCCTACAAAATATCCAACAGCTCTATCACAGAGAAAGTACTTGTGAAATCAGCATGTATGATTTTAGTAAGTAATCAAATAATCATATACATTTATATATTTATATATATTAAGAGTTAACTAAGCTTGGGTGCGATTTCTATATATATGCTTTGTGTAGTTCTCAAAAATGGCATCTCCAGAATAAATTTCTACATAATCGTAGACAACAAAATAGCTCACTGATGAATACTGATCATTACTGGGTAACTAAGAGCGTTCTAACACCTATTCAGTTTGTTCATTAACAGCAGATTTGCCAGACGACTCATAAATCTGTTGAATTAACAATCAGTACTTCAGTCAAGTCTGGACAGCGAGTGTTCTCAGAAATCTACATGTTGATAAAGCATCTTAGCTAGCCAGGCACACACACTTATAATACACACAGTATACAAGTTGAATGATTTATTGTTGTTATGTATTTATTTATATACTTATCTGATATACACTCAGTCATTTACTTTATAGTCAGCATTAAATAGAGGTTTTTGACAGGTGTCGTGCATTTACAGAAAACATGTCATGTCAAAACCTTTTTTATTCAATACTTTTTAAGGGCCCTACATAGTGGATACATTTCAGATCATTTGCACCTGTACGTAACCTGAAATGCTATCAGCTGTGTTAATGGAAGCACAGTGGTGGGCCAAAAGCATTTCTTTTTTCTTTGCTATATTTTTTATCTACCAGAGGAAAAGAAAGATTTTGGTCATAAATATAAACCTTTGAGGACGAAGCTGAATATGATAAAAGGAGTGAATAGAGAGTATACATTAAACATAAATATGGATATCTCAGAAGTATTTTGTTTATTCATTGGGGGGTCAGTGGTCAGTAGTTAGCAGGTCCGTCTTTCAATCAGGGGGTTGGTGGTTCAATCCCCGCCCTAGTCAATGTGTCCTTGAGCAAGACACTTAACCCTGAATTGTTCCCTGTAGCTGTGTCTACAGTGTATGAATGTAACATGATTGTAAGTCGCCTTGGATAAAAAAGCATCAGCTAAATGTAATGTAATGTAATGTAAAATCAAATTCTTTCTCGAATGATGAAGTAAAACTTTTTCCTGGCGCTACAGAAGTAGAGTATGACCGGTCAGCGCTCTGGGAGAACCTGTCAGGGAGGGTTAGCATCTAGTCTGGACCCAACTAGGTCAGTGGCGAGCCAGTCTTCATTTGTATGCAAATCCATGTAGATTTGCCGCTGATAAGGTTGGTTGGATCTTGAGGCATGAGTGGGTTACAGGCACAGAGAATCCAGGACAAAGTTTATATTCATCTTCATAGCCTACTCACTAATAAGCTTGGAGTCTTTTATTTTTTAACCTTTATTCTCCAGGGAAGGTCACCTGAGTGCCATGCTCTTTTTCAGTGATAATATGCTTCATTCTCTCGATGCACAGCCTCAGACCTCTTCTCGTGGTCCCTCAGAAGACCTGGTGAAGCAGTTCGGGATTGACTGCCTCACTCAAGACTCTGACACTGGGTTTTCAGGGACAGGGGAGCATTATCCTTTCAGCTGGTGTGGGGATTCAAAACCTGTGACTCTCAGATAAAGAGATTTCCTGCTCTATTTCCAAGGAAACAAAACTTAAACAAGGATGGGGGAGGGACAAACATGATAACGCCTCATCAACCTGGCTAATGTTGCATTTCCCAGTAATCAGAGTGTTTTCATGCCCACATTATTCAGGGTACTAGTTGATATCCTGGTGACCGCCACCTGGATCAAAATGTGTGTACTTGTAAATACAATACCAGCAGGGTACAGATTTGCTCTGCTGCATCCTTTCCTATTCTGAAGCTGACGCTGACATTTGATCTACGCAAACAAGAACATGTCTCTTCTGTACACTGAGCCAGTGATGTATCACAAAAAAACCCATGGAAAGAGACCTCAGGCGGCAAAGTCTTAACAGTTGGAGCTGTAATATTCTTACATGGTCCATCATCTTATTCTTATAAAAAAAGTTTATGAACAGGATTCTCTGGTGGCCAAAGCTTCAACCATGAACAATAACGTCCCCTGTTCTCATCCAGCCGTGGACCTTTTCTGCGTGTCATTTACTATTTCTCTCTGACATCCTGTTATCGCTATACTATTGTCTGTCTAATAAAGGCATGCACGCCACCTTACATGTAGTTTGTAAAGCCCTCATACTAATGCCTTCCAATAATATTGCAGTGATAATGTGGTCTTAGCTCTCCTTTACCACTGGCACAATTTCCCTC
The DNA here is from genome assembly GCF_009769545.1 of Cyclopterus lumpus. Classification (NCBI taxonomy): domain Eukaryota; kingdom Metazoa; phylum Chordata; class Actinopteri; order Perciformes; family Cyclopteridae; genus Cyclopterus; species Cyclopterus lumpus. The sequence goes on from NC_046969.1 coordinate 13,581,667, forward strand.
TCAGCTAGTACCGATGGGTTTTGAATAGAATAGACATTAATATGTGAAACTTTGTTCACATATTAATTATTCTTGCTCAAGGACACGTTTACAGCACAGATGATCACTAATTGATTGTTGCAGAATCAGTTTATGAAATGAAACCGTTCTCTTAATACTATCACTTATTATATTATTATAGTAATAATACCTTACACATTTGTCTAAAACGTTTTCTCTAAAGTCTTACACGTATAAGTATAACAATCCTGGGCTTATTGGTTATGAGAAACCAGGCATATAGATGGTAACAATCCAGCCGTCTGAGCCTATGATCTGCTCAGGCTAACACATTTAGATTTCACCCACCAGGACCTCCCCCATCCATCTGTCAGCATGCACTTCTCCCAGCTGATTTGGGGACATATGAATGCCACACTCCATCAAGCATGTCAGCTTGTAGACGACACTCCAGACAGCTCCACAAGACTTCTTCATTACCTCCATATCTAAGCCCAAATTAGCTGAACAGATCAGCAGTGGAGCTCTGGATGTCCACACTCATTTTTCAAGCATGCAAAAAGGGATAGAATCTTTTCACCCGATGTGTGGAGGTTTGACTGCTGTTGAAGTTAATGTCCATCAAAGCATCCTGTTAAAATATCTTTGAGGAAGATATGGAACCGTCTCCAGCGGAATAATTTTGAGTGGCATAATCTTTAATTGGATGATATGGAAATTGTGTGTTTTATTAAACTGTACTGTACAACTGCCCAAACATGTGTACAGGGGAATATGACTGTATGATTACAGAGTATGTGTTCTACGTTTTCTGGGTCCGTGCTCAGTTCTGGTGCTGCTGACCTCTCACACATGTTGAACTGCAGTGCTCCAGGTTTTTCCTATCAGCTGTTAAGTAGAAATCAGGTGAGGTGATGTACCCACCCTGTGTGGTGCCCCACTTTCCTCTGATGCTTCCCATTCATTGGGCAGGCTTTGGTATTACAACGACTTACTGTTCAGTGTTAATGTACGTTTCTTCATCCCTGTACAGTATGTCTTCTATAGATGTTTTCAGATAAGAGATTGAGCTTTTTGATTTGGTCTTTGCCTCCTTCCACATAAAAAATAAAAAATGTTGGCCGAATAGTTTTAGAGTTTTACCTCTCCACAGATCCTTGTTTACACTGTGGAAAAGGCCTGTCTGTTTGCTCATTAGTGTGAGTGGTGGGGTGTGTCTACTACCCACTGTTTTGAGACGGCGCCTCTCCTGAGCAGTCATCTGAAGGTTACTGTCCTTGGTCGGTCCTCCATACTGAAATGACAGGACCAGCCAGGGTTCTTATATTGGACAGACCACCTCCTCTCTTACTACTGCAGTGGTGAGACAACTTTAGTTGTGGCATGAATTGAGTTTCTTTAAGCTAAGCTTTGTTTGTAAATGACGTCTAATCTTTGCAGTTAATGATATATTTTTATGTTGCATTGGTGCCATAACAGTGATTACTGGCATCCGATTACATTATATGTCATTATATTTATAACAACAAGGAAACAAATGACAATGTGTAAGGGGTCGTCTATTGTGATGAACTTAAAGGGAATACTGAATATGCAGCTTTTGGTTCACTCTGTTTGGTTTTAGCTACAGCAAGGCAACTGTTGTCAGCTGAAACCTCCCCAGAAAAACACTGTTTACTACCTGCACAGCACAAAACAGCAGATTAGCTGTATTCAGGAATTGGTAGTTGGAACAAAAACAAACCGTGTTAATTGATAATTAAATCAATTGATAGTTTTTCTGTATGTTTAATAATTAGTCATTGACTAAACAATATCATAATCCTTAGTCACTGCTGAATTTGTCCTTAGAAAGTCTGTTTTTTTATTTTATTTTGGTGTTATGTTATTAAATACAGGGACTTAGCTCAGCATTTATTGAATAGATAAGCGAGCGAGAAAGTGATAGAAGAGAGGGGTTGAAACCAACAGAGAGAAAGCCCAAAGACCCAGAGAGACATCCCCCAGGGAAATTCCTCTGAAGAACAAGAAAAAACACTGGCACCAGAAAGAGTGTCGCTACGTCTGTCTCTGTATGTGCTTTAGATCAACAAGGCAGATCAAATGCTGTTTGATCAAATGACTTGATCCTGACTCTGGAAAGGAAGCCGGAATACCTGAGCATACAAAAAATATAGCCATACCACGTGGTCACAAGAAACATGGTTTTCATGATGACTCAAGCATAGTTATCACTGTTCTATATCCGTGTTCACGCTACTCTAACCTATATTAAACAACAAGTAACTACAGCAACATTATTGAATGCTTTATGCAATAGTTAAACTGAATGACTGTACCAATGGCTGACACCTCAACACTGGAGTACAATACACTAAATCCCTGAGCTGCTCCACTGGACGTGTTCATTGACTGTTGGAGCTCTATCACACTGTGGTTGAACTGTGCAGCCCCTGAGTGTGAATGTTTGTAACCGTGTAAGACAAGCAGCGGCAGAAAGGTATTCAGGTTGCCTTGCTGGGTAAATAATGGGCAGAGGTGGGTCTAAGTCACAAATAAGTCTCAAGACTTTGCCCGTAAGTCCCAAGTCTAGTCCTAAACTTTGAGTTTTGAGTCCCAAAGAAGTCAAATTTGGTTTAAACCAAATGGATCTGGGCAATTAAGTGTTGCTTGGAATGGATAGAGCTGACGTTAGTTTATTCAGGAAATTAAGAAATTAGTGAAAAGGCTCACGTCCAAGTGTAGCTAAATATGGAGTATTGTTCATCACTAGTAACCTTTAGCTTCCAATATTAACCACTCAAGGATGTAAATAATATTATCACGTTCATCAGTAATGTCACATCAGGGTGATGGTATTAAGAGTCCCAGTATTAACAGGATATGTCATTAGCACCTGTGCAAAACAATCAGCAACCAGCTTGTGACTGTTGCTGATCCTGACATCACACCCCAACTTCACATCAACGGTTTCAACTGTCTGTTCCCCAAATTATTACAGTCGGTTGGTTTAAAAACTGTTAGAATAACCAAACTGAATTTGTTTTTGTTTTTTCTCTCTCAAAGGCCTACTCTGTCCATGATGAAGAAATTGGTTATTGCCAGGGTCAGTCATTCCTCGCTGCTGTTCTTCTGCTGCATGTGAGTAAACAATGCACTGATAAATGAAGAGATGGATACAATACATACAAACATGCATCCAAACCTGGGTTGAACAAAACAACATAACAGTTTGCAATATTTGTACTTCATTGATCTTAGTAAAGCCTAAAACTGAATAGATTACAATTACCTCCTTTACATTTACAGAAGAACTTGCTTTTCTCTTTCCCCATAAACCCTCTCTGAAATAATGAGATGTTACCTTGATGCCAAAGACTGTGTTTGAGGACAACAGTCAATCAAATTATTACAAGATGAATATGTCAGTATTGTGCTGCTGCACCTACACCTCTCTGCAGCTATAGTAACCGAGTCTTGTGCTGGCTGTAATAAAGCAGAGCTGAGACTATATAAGAGAATAAATGGAGGCTGAGAGGGACACATAAAGAACATCTCTGGCTGACCGCTGGAATGAACACACTTCAGAGAAGAATTATGTGGATTAATAGGAGTGAGAGAGCACTAGAGAAGGTAAAGCTGAAAGCACAATACAGCTAGCAGACATTTAGAAGTGGTAAAGCGGTGGAGAAGACATTTATTCTCACAGATTTAATTTCAAGGTCACTGACACGTATTTCTTAATTAAAGAACTTCTGCTCTATTAACCTGTCCCCATACACATTAAAGTACATTATTTATTTTTAGCACTTTGTTTAGTGTTTATTGTCTGTTCAAAATGTGTTGCATTGTAAAACACACGTGAAATGTGTATTTGGGGAAGTTGTTAAAAGACAGATGGAGGAGTAGACACATGGAGGCAGGAATCCTAAGGGGAGGAAGAAGTTTGGTTGAAGTCCAATTTACAAGGGCAGCAGAGGTTAAAGAGGAGGAAGACAGAGGATGAGTGGAGACAGGAAGAGAGGTCAGGAGGAAGTGGAATAAAGAGAGATGGTGGGAGAGTCATGGGGCGAGCAATGGATACATTTGGAAAAGACACATCATAATGTACAGAGGAAAATGGACTGGAGTGGAAAAGATAGGAGTGTGGAGGAGGAAAACAAGGAAGTTTTAGAGGATGAGGCTGTAAGGAAGAGGGGAGAGATGGCAGCAGTAAAAGAAAGAGAGGTTATGCAGAGGTTATATAGAGGAGGAGGAGGAAGGAGGAAGAAGGGAGATGTTATAGAGGAGATGTCAGGAATATTAATAGGGGTTCAGGTTTACTTGCAGGAGCCCATTCAGCCCCAAACACCTACTGTCACTCTGATTAAAGTGTGTGTGTGTGTGTGTGTGTGTGTGTGTGTGTGTGTGTGTGTGTGTGTGTGTGCGCGCGCGCGCGCGCGCGCGCGCGCGCGCGCGCGCGAGAGAGAAAGTGAAACATTTTACTTGCCTCTTATCTTCATTCATCCAAGCAACTCCCATTAAAGCCTATCCTGCACATGTAAACACTGTGAAGTTGGCCCTTAATGTCATTCACACCTTCACCTTCTTCTGTCCTCCAGGCTGTAGTTAGAGCCAGTCAAAGTGTTGGATAGTAAAATGTCTGCTCTTGTCCTGAAGACGGCGTGACCATCAGTTGTCATCTGGAGATTCAAATGAAATATCATGGTTCCCTTTGTAGCCACACATGTAGATTTTGAACAGTCAGTTGTTCAGCATGTAAGTTCATGTGATTGTCGTTTATCATTATCCATGTGGTTTCAGATGCCAGAGGAACAGGCTTTCTGTGTGTTGGTGAAAATCATGCATCACTACGGCCTGAGAGCTCTTTACAAAAACAACTTTGAGGATCTTCACTGCAAGTTCTACCAGCTGGAGAGGCTGATGCAGGTTAGTGATGCAATGTGTTATCATATTTGAAATGTAGTGGAATGTATTGCAAAGCAGTGGAAATTAACATGATACTGAGAAGACGACCCTGACTGGATGGAGGGCCGATGGATGAAAATGAGTTGAGAAGGGGGAGGGGCCACTGGTTCTGGAAGTGTTTTTTCCCTTTGATTTATTCACATTGCAATTTTTTATCCAAACATTATACTTTGAAACATGGGACTCTCCTGGATTGGATTATGTTACGGCCACCTGTTTACATTTTTGTTTGCTTATCATTTTGACAGTGCAGATGGCTCAAAATACTACAATACCCATGAGCCTCGGCCATGAAAAAGAAGATAGTAAGAGGCGCCAATGAAACGCTAGCGAATTCAAAACGTGTTGTCAGTGCAGTTGAGAATCACAGCAATCGTTTCCAAGTTAATACTAAATTTACTCAGAATTTAAGACTGAATGGATTTAAACAGATTGTGTTTTTTGTTTTCTCAACTGTGTAGTTTTTATTTAATTTTCTTGCATTTTAAGCTGATGTTTATTGCTGAAATCTACCTTCTCCGTTCACATATCAAGCTCTCCTTGTTGCACAGTCTGGTCTCAAGGACCAATAACTTACACTAGATTTGATTTTCCAACATTTTTACTTTATTGAGAATAAAGGTCACATGGGCTGTTTCCTTTAATTAATGATTGAATGCAGGGTTTGTGCAAATACGCATACTGGTATGCCACTAAAAAGAAAACACTAGCAGACAAAATATATTAAAATACATAGAGCATGTTGACAACGATTGCATCATATGTGGGGGACGGCATGTTTGTTGTTGCCTTGTTGACTTCTGTTCACAAAATATAATAGAAGAAAAATATATATAATAACAAGAATTACTTATACAGTAAGTCTGTGTGTGTGACTTTCGGTCTGTGTAGGCTAAACAGCATTATTTCTGTGTGTTGAGGCTGATGTTCCTGCTGCTGGTTGAGTCCCATCCCACTTGGGTATTACAGACGAAATCCCCTCACTGAGTAGAGTTTAATTTAGCCCTGAAATTCATTCTCGCCCTGCTAGCAGTCATCTCGCAGCATCAAGACTAACTAATTTAGCATCGACCAAACGCGTTCAATGTAAGGATATTAGCATCGACTGCAAATTATTAGCGTACAGATGGGAGCTCACTATCTGATCCAGTCAGTTGTCATGTGGCATGGTAAGTGTTGGCTGCCAAAGTGGATCGCTATCTGGCTCATTACATTGAGTGAGTAAAGAGAATCATTCGTGGAAGAAAAGAACAAATGTAGGAACCCTCATCAAATTATTAACAGTGAAAAATATAATAATATTGGCAATATTATACGCGAGTTATATGTAATATGAGTTCTGGAGCTCATACATTTTATGACACAGATTGCTCCACAAATTTATACAAATTTGCAATGTCACACTTGCTTTGTATAATATAGTATCTTTTTATGTAGTTTTAAAACGTGTGGAATTTATGAATAATGTCTCTGACTGTTGGGTAGCTGGGACTTGATACTAAATTGTGTTCGGTGTCTTTTTCAACTTTTTCTTTTGTTCTTTGGGCTCTTTTGAAAGAGATTACCATCTCACTGAGACAACATGATTTAATAAAGGATGAGTAAAAATGAAATAATGTAAAATTAAAATGACAAACAGAGCCACATCCTTCTATTCTTGTAAATGCTGTTTCGTCTCATACGTTTCTCCTCCTCCTTGTCTTCTATCTGCTCCCACAGGATCAGCTTCCAGACCTGTGGTCCCACTTCCAGGAGCTGAACCTGGAGGCACACATGTACGCCTCCCAGTGGTTCCTCACCCTCTTCACTGCCAAGTTCCCCCTGTGCATGGTTTTCCACATCACTGACCTGCTGCTCTGTGAGGTATAATTTGGCTGACTGCACTACTTTGTACTGATTATATATGGAGACTGATTTGGTCTACATTGTCAATGAGGGGAGGGTCAACGGTCTGGAAAGATTAAAGGAGTAGTAAGGAGATAGGACAAAAGGTCACTCAAGGAAGAGAAGGAGTGGCTGAGGTTAGTGGTACGTTAGGATGGAGTATGGCAACCTTTGAGGTAGGAGGAGGGAGACATGAAAGGAAAAGGGGACAGAATGATGGTGGGATGAGGTTCACCTGTACAGTGACACTCTACTCTCTAATGACCAGCTTTGCTTTGATCTAATATCTTACAAATGTAACCAATTGAGATCTGTTGATGAGGCTTTTAAGGGCATATACAATTATTGATTTAATGTCATTAGGACCACATGACCCTTCTTTCAATAACCACTAGTTTACTTACTGACTCAATAGTTAAGAAATATTATAACTATTGATTTATAGTTTATTTTCTGGCTTCCCCTCATGTAAACGCTGTTTGCTCTGTCAGCATTGTTGCCGTATTTGCACTTTTAGTGTTGCTAGTACCGTTAGCTTTGAGCCGCGATATTGAGAGGCAATAGAAATTCTCCCAATCTTGTATTTACTCCCTTTAATCACTGTCATCCTTTTTACAGTGCTACAGAGTAATTTAATATAGAAACAACATTATTCATAATTTCAATAAAACACCAAATACAAACTAGTTAACGCAAGTAGTAGAGTAGAATAGTATATAAACAATTTCTTTTCTTGGAGGACCTCACCAGAAAACCTAATAGTTCACTAAAGTGGTTAACATTGGAGAAACCTGAAGGGGCTTAGATCAGAACCCTTGCTATGCTTTTTTTATTGGTTTTGTCACTGTCAAACACCAAATTCAGGCCGATGGTACTATGTAAGTACATTACATAGTACATAACCCGCTACTGGATACTTTATCTTAAGATTGATGATCCACGCCTCAGTTTCTATGTCTTTGGCTGCATCAACTGATCTGCGGCCATATGATTGGACGACTGAGGTGAAGAGTGAAACAGAGCTTTCAGATGATAACCACTGGCTGGTGAGTTAACTCAGGTGTCTGTGAGGCTGCCAGACAGACTTGGTGAAGCCAAATGTGTAATGAGGATGCCTGGTGGAACCATACAGCTGCTTCCCTCTGGAAAAGAAAGTCTGTTTAAAATGTAGCAACTTAAAGTAACAAGGATCCAAGACCTTGAGGAACACCGCGTCCGACATGAGCATATGAAGAAGAGGCGTTGCCCATAACAACAGCTTGTGTTCTGTTCAAGGGCAGAATCATCACTCAGATCCATTTTTCCAGTTGACTCCGCAAAATAGTATAAAAAATGTAAAGCACAAGAACTTGTTATCCACCACCATTACACCATTATGCGTTTGTATGTTTGTGTGTACAGTAGAAAGAAAGGTGATAGAATATTAGTGTTAGGGTTACTGACATTTTTGAAATTTTCGGAAAAGTTTAAAATTCCATGAAACATCAAAAGTTAAATGCCCTACTTGTTTCCTCTCCCCTCCCCTTCCTCACTCCCTCTGTCTTCCTATTGGCCCCAGGCAGAACAATTAAAAGTTTCCCAGGTCTTTCTCACCCAATGAGCCGCATGATGAGAATCTGCTCGTTAAACCATCTCTTTCTTTCTGCCGTCCTCTTCTCCTATTCCTTTATTGCTTCCTCTCTTCTTCATCTTTCTCTTTCCTTGTTTACTCTGTTATTTCCCTATTTCCTGCAATTTGTTTAACAACTTGTTGTGCTTTGTTTACGTTCTTCTGCTGTCCTTTATTCTGTGTCTATTGACTCAATCTTATGTCTGTTTAAACAGTTGTGAGTCTATTTTTTTCTTTTTTCTCTTTATACAACAGTGTCATTGCTCCACCTCTTCACTAGCTTTACCTATTTGCTCTTTATTCTTGTGTATGCTTACATGTCCTCTTCCCTTCTCTCCTGTTCTTTCCTTTATGTTCCCTTTCTTTAGCTGTTTAACACTTTTGATTTCTCACCTTCTTCCTACTCCCTCAGTCAGCTGTTTTCTTGATCAAGTCCCCTCGACAGTTTACTATGATAATTGTTTTACTCTTTACATTTCTACTACATTCTACTGTCACCCAAATGTCTATTATTATTATTATTATTATTATTAGTCATTTATCTTAAATATGATTTCTTTATTTAATTTAACATCTCTTTACCTTTAACATCTCTTTACCAGTAGAAATAATAAAAAGGCTACTGGACTTTTGTTTGGCTGGTGTTTCCCACTGATCCAAGAAACTTAAGTTGTACTGACTGGTGGGAAGTCCCAGGCTCCAACTGGATGTCATGTGACTTTTTTAAAAATTTGAGTCACTGTAGAGTCATCGGTTATTACCACTTTAGTTACCTATTAGTTGTCCAGCATTATGTCTTAGAAATAATTTCACATTTTAACTGCAAATTGATCCTCCCTCTCCACCTCTATTTACTAAACTCTGCTGAACATGCATCCTTATGTTTGTTTGCACTCCTCATGTAATACTGCCCCTGCACTCCTCCCTTGGCCTACTGCCCCGTCACCTTCCCCAGTCTATATCACGGTGTCTCCACTCTCTGCATGTGTATATCTCTCTATCTTTCTCTCATGCACGCCTTTGATCCTGCCTCAGCACTGTAGCACCATCTTGAGGCCCACGGAGATAGACATGTGAAGGCAGAGCTCCCCCTCTCTCTTCTCTTTCTCCAGTTATTTTTAGAGCTGTCCAGATATTTTTAGCTCTGTGTTGCCATGTGAACTGGTTGTCACGGAGACCAAGGAGATGGGTGTTCCCGTGCAGAGCTGACATCAGTTTTACATTTTCCTTCTTTCTGTGTCAAAATCAGAAGCATTGTGTCGACAGAAGAGGAAGGAAGAAAGCTGCTGTCGCAGCACCATTGTGCTTGTGGAGCAGTGAATGGAAACGAAACCCTGTTTTCCCTTCTTGTCTGTTGTACTGTACCTCTCTCTGCTCTGTATTATTGAAGATATTGTAATTTCACTCAGTACTCTCAGTGAGGGTTTCTTTTGTGCTGTTATTTTTAAGTTTACATTTACCGGTAATCATAGTATCAAACGACTTAATCTGTGCAGCACTTTTTAAAATGATTCAAATTAAAGCGTTACACGACCAAAGCAAGTAAGATATATGGTACAATACAACATACCTGAAATTTAACATCGATATAAACATGTTTTAAGGTCATTGTGTTCTTATTTTATTATGCAGTAGTTTTCAAGATATTCAGATATCATGTCATCTTTGAAATTATGTTTTCGAAAGACTTATCTTTCTTTTCTTGCTCTTTCACTGCCAGTTTTACAACTTTTCTTCTGATATTTTACTTGTTTTAATGCCAGTAATTAGAGCTTGTATTACTTTAATCATCATGTGACTGCTATTATTTCACTGCAAATAGGTTTTGCTATTTTTGTTTGTTTCTCAATGTCGATGTTAAAAAATTGTAATGGAAGATATTTCGAGATAAAAGTCCATTCTTGTTATATTAAGTCAGCAAGATAGGGAAGCAGTATCCTTTGGCACTAAACCTGACAGAATATTTTTGAGAAGGTTAGGTATGGTGTACAGTATTATTCATTGGAAGCTGACAGCATGTACATGTCAGTTCTTGAATAAAATCTTCAGTTACAGAAATCCAAACGCTTAAACTTTTGAAAACCTACCGATACATATAAACATGATAGTTTTGCCCCTTCTTGTGTCTGAATTTATATCTGATCCTCTTCTCTCTTCCAGGGTCTGAGCATCATCTTCAATGTAGCCCTGGCTCTGCTTAAGGTCAGTTCTCACTTTCATTCATTCATTAATTTATCTGTTACCATCTGCTTAAATTCACTAAATTATCAAATCAGTTTTCATGTCAAAAGTAGTGGATCCACTTTATTATATATTTTTATGATGATATATAATTTGTTTTGTGTTTACTAAAGATAAACCCATGTGGCTTAAGGAACAAGCTCCTGACATTGTTTTTACATTAATTGCAAGTAAAATATACAATAAAGATGGCAGTTAGGCACATGTTTTATGAGCAGTTTACTGGAGCTAGTATTAGTCTGAATGTTCCCACTATGTACTGAAAGTTTAGAGAAGCATGATTGTGCAGAAGGGCATTGTGTTTGAGGAGGTGCAGAAAGTCCTGAAGTGATTGTAAGAGAGTTTGTTTGTTGGCATGTCTTGCCCCCTAGTGCTTAAATCAGAAATTGCATCCGGAAGTGAGGAGGCTCATTTGTTAAATACTATGTTGAATCTGATGCAGCATGAGTCACAGTGAAACCTTTCCATTTTTAATTTCATCATTATTTTGTAGTTTATGTTTTGAGCAGTACAAAACATATATGTTGTAATAATGTTTTTAATTAGCACCCACACCAACATCAGCTAAAGTTTAGAATGTATAAGCACGTGCACCTACATTTATAGCATTAAAATACAGCCATGCAGTTTCCTTTGGAGGTTGATAAAGTAATGTAAAAAAAACTACAAACATTCGGGGTGCAGTCAAATGGAAAAATATAGGCACGCATACTAAACAATCAATAGACAGACAATAACCACACAAGATTTTTAAAGATCAATTACCATATTATTTAAAATAAATCTGGATTTAATTCACATTTTCAATAAGAAACCAAAATAAACTTGTCAGTGTAGTTAAAGAAATAAAAATATATATTTTTAATCGATAAATAATTGTAACTTGCATGTTGCTGCTGTCGTAACAGAATGGTTTAGAATTATTAGTTGTTGTGTTATCAGATCTGTTTGTTGCAGATTGGTGTCTGCTTGATCAATGGGGTCATGGATTTGATGGGACGGTGCTTGAGGAGGTCGTGCTAGTCCATGTCTTTTTACGGAAATAAAATAAACAAATAACTTAGTCATGTTCATTTTATATTACTTTTTTTAAAGAAGATTGACATCCATAATCTTTTTCTTTTAGACAAACATTTTTTTTCTTTCATATTACAACATTACGCATGTAATATCACACTGAAGTATAATTCTCAGGGGAAAAAATATTTGTAGTAGTTCCGTGATCATACTATCAAATGTTTTACGTCTCACTCTTCTGCATCACTTCTCCAAAAACATAGCTACTTATAAAAACTACTTTAAATAAACCAACCGTATCAATGCATAAAGGAACAAGGCAGGTTGCCAATATATTATCAGCCAGATTGGACTGAAAAGGTGAATGTTTTCAATCACAATTCAATGTTTTTGGATAATATGGGTCCCCAAATCAGCTCGTAAGCAGTAATATGTCTAGTCAATTTATTTATTTATAATTTATAATATATTAGTATATGTTTTTTGCACAGTACATCTTTATTGATGCTGATGGAAAAATAGGAGGTTAGAAAATCAGTAGAAGGAAAAATTGTCAAAATTATAAAATCATTAGGGATACGCCAACCAAGATTGTTTAGCCCCCAAAACCAGTCCTTTAATATTGAATATGTGCCGCTACTGAGTTGTGATCCAAACAGACCCCCAAAACAGCTTCATGGTATACATAAACACGCCAGCATATCATTAAACAGATCTCCATAATAACTAATTAAGCCAAACTAATTCTTGCAGATTGGCTCATTATATTTATAACAATAGTAATTGTACTAAGTGTTTTGCCTTTTACGTTGTAATGCAGCTACACTCAGGCTTTTCACTATAAATGAATCATACAAATGAATACACCCTCCTGCTCTATATCTTAGCAGTAATGTACTCAGTCTGTCAGACAGAGAGATGTGGTGCATGCGATGGTCGTGAATGGAGAAGAAATGAGGATTTGAGGAGGGTGGAAGGGGCTTCCACTGCCTGCCTGTCATTGGCCAGGCATGACGGCATTCTCCCCCGAGACTCCCTCCTCCCTCCTCCATCCATCCTCTTCCCCTCTTCGCTCTCATCCCCCCCTCCCTCCATCTGTGTTCAACTCCCTCCCTCTCCTGCTTAGCACTCGCTATCCACATCACAACAGGAGCATAAGATATAGCATTAGCAATCTGGACCTGGAGGAAGAAAGCGCTGTGTTTTGGTTATTTTTAACATTTATTTCCTCTTTATCTGTACCTCCCATGGATGCTTGCTTAGAGATTTTCACCCGCAGTTCTTCACTCTTTGGCTTCTTTACCTCCTATTGCTCTATTGCTCTACCTCCGCCTTGTCCTCTTCTCTGCTGGCTGGCTGTGCGTTTTCTCAACACGCTACCTCTGTCCACCACCCAGACCTCTGCAATGGAGCCGCCCCTGCTAGCTGCTAGCCGCTAAGCTGTTAGCATAACAAAAAGAAAGTGAGGGGTAGAGAAATCGAGGAATGCTGAGAGAGAGAAAAGGAGAGAAGCGGTGGACAGGAAATACTCTGTGGTTTCTTTGCATTGCCTCACCCCAGCTGCTGGCCAGGACCATCACTCCTGATGTTGAGCACAACATACTCAGCTTAACAGTTGAGAGGCAGAAGTGACTTTTCATCTGAAGAAGCTGACTCCCATCTAAAGGATCTGCTGACCGATACAGACCGGATGCCTGGCTGTGACTGCTGCTGATGAAGATCTGTCAGAGGGACAGACACTGGAGTCCATGCTGGAGCTGTTGACTGGACTGTGCTTTTACTGCTCTTTGTGGTTGGGATCTGGTCGGATTTCATATCACAGGGTTATTTAAGTGAAGAGGAAAAACAAAAACACAGGGAGACTATCGTGATACACTTTGATCTGTTTGATTCTACCTTCCGAACTCATCTTGTTTTTTATCCACTCAGTCATAAACAAACACAAATTCATCATCATCTCCTGAAGGCAGAAAAGTGCAATCTTCCCATGCAAACAGACCACATCTCATCTGTTTATGCCTTGTCATCAGGACCGCCATCTCAGGCTTAGACCGGGGCTTTTCAAATAAAAGGAGTCCAACTGTTATTTCAGACCTTTCTACATTTCAAAGAAAGCTCAAATCCTGTCAACTTCATACCAGGTGCTGCCTCCCATTTGGAAACCATGTACAAATCGCATTGAGTGCTTTGACGTGTTGTCTCACACCCACCGAGCCTTGAGCCTGAAGGCCACTCAGTTGCGCAGACAGAGGGAGATTTTCTCTCCGTCTTTGAACTCTAACAACGAAGAAAAAAAGAAAAAAGGTGGAGTACCCGGCCATCGCTGCTGTACGCCTGAGCAGCGCTCCACGTGTTAAGCAGCTTTGTTGCTTGGCAACAGTTTACTGGATTGGAATTGGTTGGGGGAGTTTGGCACGCGACGATGAGAGCGGGGTAGTGTGACTAGATTTCAAAGTGAATCTGGCTTCAGGTAGCTGGAAGACTCAGCATTATGTCGAAAGCAGCGTCAACACATCATTTTCTGAGTGTTATTTCGTGGCACCTTGTTACTGGGCTCTGACAGTGGTACGAGTGGCCTTCACTGACGCCTTGTCCAAATTCTGTGTTGCCTTTTTGAACGGGATCCACGTTAAACATGCATGCCTGGGCTGTCTCTGCTGAGTTGCTGAGTGTTCCTATGATCGTCTCTTCTTTCCATGAAGGCGTCCTGAACATCAGTCTGTTGTGACACTGACATTATCAGCATTTCTTCTAAGGAGGTCAGTTACCTGGTTCGCCAGAACTCTGCCAGTTTGGCTCGACGGCAACCTCAAGACGGATCTCGGCTCTCCTCAGTTGAACACACTCTGCTTCCAGTCCACCCGTCCTCAAACTCCAAGAAACCCACTGGGACGTTCGGCCGACACGCTGGAGTCATCTGCCACCCTGGCCCCGGAGCGGGACCGCCCCTCTCCCTCACCCTGCCCCACCCCTCCCCACTCTCCTCCCCCCATACATGCCATGACCACGCATCTGCCCCTTCCAGCAGTGTGCGGGGCGGTGGAGGATGGAGAGGGAAAGTCGGAGGAGAGGGCCCACAGCAGTCAGGCCTCGGCGGACTCATACTGCAAGGCGATGGGTCTCCTTGGGATGGGACACCGGCTCTTCGTCCCTAAGTTGCTGGCGGTGAGAGAAGGGGACTGGGAAACAGACACCGGATGAAAGAAACTGAGCATGCAGGGACGGTCGGGTCTAGAGATAAATAGGCATGGTTGTTAGTTTGACTTGTGTTGATGAGGGAAAGAGCTACTTCTGAGGTGGACGTTTCTGAATACCACACTGGATAAATGTGCCACCCAATTGTTTCAAGATTTATTTTAAAGAGAGTCTTACATGAATAAATTCATATGGAAATCTCATGCAAGATAAATTAACACTTGTCCTCACTGTCTTTTATTGATGCTGCCAAGAAGTTTTATATTTCATAATAATTGATTTAGTACTCTCATTTACCATCAGAAATTAAACAGCCCAAAAATAATCTACTCTGTTTCACATTTAAAATATACATACGGCCTTGTTTATCAGCCATGCACATAAAGTATATCTCTGGCTGGGTTTTTGTGACAATTCATCCTCACACCAGAAGATGGTGATATTGATTGTTAATTTCTCTGATTTATGTTCAAGTTCAGCCGCTGAGCTCCATTGTTTGGGGCTTTTGTGTTTTCAAACAACTAACTTTCCTGTCAATGCTCTCTGATCTAATCTCTGTATCTTTCAGGAGTGATGCGATTAAATAATTATAGGTGGACTGTTATTTTTTTGTTTTGCATTTTAGGCATTAAGCTTTTGCTCTCTATAATTTATATACAATGTCAAAATTAGAATACTAAATACTAATACTAAAATGACCGTCCTTTGTCTATCTGTCTCCACCATCACTTCCTCTCTCCTCCCAACTCCTCATGTCTTGCTCCAGACGTCTAAAGAGGACCTCTTGCAGGCGGACTTTGAAGGGGCTCTCAAGTTCTTCAGAGTCCAGCTTCCAAAACGCTACAGAGCTGCGGAAAACGCCCGCAGGCTTATGGAGCAGGCCTGCAACATCAAGGTAAGACAACAACATGAATTTGTTCCCCATATGTGAATAACAAGTTTAATTGTGAAAAGAGTTGTTAACGTGTGTTCAAACACACACACGCACGCATGCACACATTATTCCAGGAGTGACTATGATATTATTGTACGAGTCCAACCAACACAATGAGGAATTCCTGTCTTGGCATCTCCCACTGAAACACAAACACCTTTAACCAGAAGGGCGAGAGGTCCTGGAGCATGTCTAGTACAGTTATGCTGAAAGATGGCTATTAAATGAGTGTACTGTCTACCACAGGGACATCCCTGATTGGGCCATGAAACACTAGATCTCAGGTGTAATGTATCTTTTATGATTTCTCTTGTATCTCTTTTTTGTATTTAGATTCTTGTGTTTAATTGCCCTGTATTTTACAATGAGGGATTATCTATCCGTTAAGAAGGATACTGGGGGGAGGAACTGTGACATTTTCTTTCTTGAATTTCTGGAACTTTCTT
This sequence comes from Cyclopterus lumpus, assembly GCF_009769545.1. Lineage (NCBI taxonomy): Eukaryota > Metazoa > Chordata > Actinopteri > Perciformes > Cyclopteridae > Cyclopterus > Cyclopterus lumpus. Next base: position 13,597,961 of record NC_046969.1, read on the forward strand.
CTGTCTTTACATTAAGCAATTGTTTTGTCTCTTGAGGCATGGAGATGCTGTTCTGTGTTTCAAACAGCATAAAATGCAAAAAACATCCCTTTCTGTGCAACAGGAACACAGCGAATGTTTAAAACTTACTGTATGTCTTATAGTACTGCTTATAAACAATAATTTACCTTAACAACATATAAAATGACAATGTAAAAACAATGTGCAAGGGTATAAACCGCTTGTCTTTAGAGAGCTTTACAGCATGGTTCAGCTCATTATTCGGCTGACCGGTATACTGTATATATCTACTGTGTTGGCTCGCTCTTATAGCGTTGTTTTTGGCTATTGTCAGCAAACCAGCTCCTAAAAAGACAACACTGTACACTACCTGCTAAGTAGTTTTGCAGTTTAATGTAAAGTTTATGTGCGTCTGCTGTTATCTTTTGCAATATGCCATGTTATTTATTTTTTTGTACCGTTTCTTTGCTCTGTCTTTATCGGTCAGTAAGTCTATTTTCTATAATGTTGTTTATTGGTATGGACTGAAAACAGTAGATAAAATATGGCTTCCATAGTTTTCTTCAAAAGTTACCAGGTTGTGTGGTGAAAGAAAATTCCCCTTACACACAAACTCGCATCCCGTTATCATTTTCCTTTTGACCTTAATGAGGCTGCTGGCATTTCGGGAATTTGCTGAGGTGTGTGTGTGTGTGTGTGTGTGTGTGTGTGTGTGTGTGTGTGTGTGTGTGTGTGTGTGTGTGTGTGTGTGTGTGTGTGTGTGTGTGTGCGTGTGCGTGTGCGTGTGCGTGTGCGTGTGCGTGTGCGTGTGCGTGCGTGTGTACGGGTGTTGTTACAGAGGATGGAAAGAGTTGTCTGAGAAAGATGGAAGAGATAATCATCCTCCTACCACCACCCTCCTGTCTTTCTCTCTCCATGTCTCTCTGTATCTACATACAACTAATATTTTACATTTTAGGCATTTTTTTCATCTTGATTATCTAGAACAACTTTCAGTGAGTAAGCAAGTTGAGATGTGTTGTGCTCAAGGGCATATTGGCCAGACACCTTTAAGATCCCCCCATGTTTAGTGTATTTCTGTGTTTTTGTACATACAGGATATCCTGCACTGTGACTCACAGTGTATCTCTCGTGGTTTGGTGACATTTTGGCACTCTTGCACAATCCTGCTGCAAAGCATCAAGTCAGGCCTTGTGTTGTAAATGAGCGCACACACTCAAACATGTAAAATACATGCTCACTAACTGAAATACACACACTTTCCAGGCATAAACACAAATTTGTAAACCTTAATTCTCACCATTCTTCCTAAACATATTACCCTTTTCTGTATCTATATTTAACACATTGATCCAAAATGTCCCATAGATGTTTAACTAGATTTTAATCTGATCACTGTAAAGCCCATGTGCATACAGTATTTCATTGGCCCCTCCTTCCCTGTGCACATTGGTTATGTTTCTTCACTCTTTGATTCAGTTTTCTTCCTTGTATTTGTCATCTGGCTGTATGGGTAAACACATTCACAGGATTATAGACACACAAACACACACCAGAAACTGTCATCAAAGCACAAATACCAAATGAAAAGACTAATAGACTCTGTGAAGTGAACTCAAACAGGTAGTCTGTCTCGTGGATGACGTCGCCTCAGGACAGAGAGGAACACATTGTCTGTGCTCATGTCTTGATCATCCACAGCTGATCTTTCCTTCCCCTGCTGTTCCTCAGTTTCCTCGTGGGTCTCGGCCTGTTCACCCTTCTCTCTGCACTACCTTAAACATTATTCTTTTTAGAGAGAATCCTAATAGCAAGGTTACAGATCAAAACTGTGTGTTGGAGTCTAAGATCTTTAAAAACTTATCCTTAAATACATGTTGTATTTAAGCCAGTTACTTTTTTTATCCCTGTGGATAAAAGTATATGGAGCAAGTCAGCCAGAGTGAAATAATACAAAAAGACTGTAGAGTGATGAGAAGGAAAAATAGCAGAAGAAAGAGTCTTTCTTTCCTTCCACTTCTCACTTTTCCACTGACCATCTAACCAACCCGGATCACAGCATGTCACATCAGCTTGTGACTCGCCATAGTAGCTACAGTACTCTCCCTGGAAGAGTCATGGAAGACCTGCCATGTTCAAACACTATCAGAGGAAAAGGGGGAAACCAGCCTGTCCAAGTCCCCTTGCCCTCTGTTCACCCCCTTTTACATATTTTTCTCTGTCAACGTCTAAATCGGATCAGCTGAATTCTGTAAGCTGCTTAAAACATCGAAAGAATTCACTGGCACCTAGGCTTGATTAACACAACGGGCAGTAGGATGGCTCAGCCTTTCTGGGGATTATGGGAAGAATTTGAATTTCTCAGCCTTCTTAAACAACCGCCCAGCCGCAGCTGGATGATGACTTTTCAGGACTTGAAGAAAAAAGGAGAGAGAGAGATGTCGTGCATTCATTCGCCGCTCAGGGTTTGACTGATTAATCTGTTGTTTTTTTACCAAATCCTTCCAACAGAGAAGCTAAACTTTAACGGACTGAGGAGAAAGAAGATAAAAGGATGTGAGCATACAGACAGAATAATGTACAGAGAAGTAAAGATGGAGTCCAGGAGAGAGACCTACATGGATGGATGAAGACTCTCACAGTTTGATCATCTCATCTAAGCTGTCTTTTATGAAGCTACGACAGAGGGACAGGTTTACAAAGTAAAAGTAAATGCTGCTAAATTAACACTTTAAATATATGACTAAATGAGTACAACTAGTGTATAGTGATTTTACAGTTCATTAAATGTGAATCTTAAGTTTGGTGCACACAAATAGCTGATTGATTTTATTATATCCACTCCCTTATCTTTTGAGCAAATTAAATCATTTATATTTAGAATATATTTCAGAAATGTTGTTTTATTATTATGTCTTTTTATATTACCGGTATTTCTGTATTTTAGTTAAATAAATCGGTGTGGCTCGTTATATATATATATATATATATATATATATATATATATATATATATATATATAATGTTAATTTTATGCGGCCATTGAGATTCTCTAGAACGGTGTTACTTTGTCCTACAACTACGACTTTCCTTATTTAATGCACCTGATCTATGTGCGTCTGCTCTTTAGTGGGTTAGAATATTCCACACAATCCTCATAGATTATATATATATGAAGTAAATAAAGTTATTGGATCTCCTCCCTTTTTATAAATGCAGAATTATTATAAATCCCCAAAACTATTGAGCTAAAAACAAGACTCTTTAATCTGTCACAGTAGCATTCATCAGCAAACGAAGACAGGACTGGGATAGAGGACACAGGGTGCATCAACAGCCCATGGCTGTTGATGCATCTCCTCCAACAGGGGAATCTGTTGCCAACCACAGGGAGGTCGTCGGGTAGTTTTTAGCCGTGAAGTCTTATGGGAGCATGCTACAGTATTCAGGGAGTCAAGGACAGCCTTGAAGCGGCTTTCACTTCACTTCCTGGGTTTTACTGTTGGAACGATGTGTCACTGTGGCTGATCTGACAACTTCCTTCCCTTTTCTCTTTAACTCAAACACACACACACACACACACACACACTGAGTGTAGAAAGCAAACCTTTATCTTTATTTTTATCAGCAGCAGGAAACAGAAAAAAAGAAAACCTCCCGAGTGCAACGTTAAGAGGGGGAGGGAAATGTTATAATGAGAGACGTTAAGAGAGAGAGTTAGAGAGAGAGGGGGGGAGGACTCACTCACTGGAAAGGAAGAAAAAGCAAACTCATCCTCTTTTGTTGCACACTTCTAGCGTTACAGAGAGGGAGAGGGAGAAAACAAACAGGTGTGTTGTACTACGCTCTCGCCCCCCCCCCCCCCCGCCCTCCTTCTTTCAGTGGGTGGGGCTTGGCTCCTGAAGGACTCTTGAAAGCAGCCAGTCGCCTCCTCCACTCAGAGAAACTCAAACCTGTCAGCTACACGCCTCTGCTTCCTTCTCTGCCACTTGTTCTCCATTCTCTTCTTCTTCTTCATCATCCTCTGCCTCCCTTGTTATTGTTGGGAGCAAGAGGAGTCAAGATGATGCAGGAGGTGTCCATAATGGTGGCATACGACGCTCATGTAGTCGACCGACCGGGGGAAGAGGACACACTGACTCGCTTGGTCGCACACTCCAGACCTCTAAGAGCTCCCAGACCGGTGGTAGGTCTGTTCTTTGGTCCTTTTGTTTCTTTCTTTTATCGTCTTTGTCATTCTTTCTTTCTTTCTCTCTCGTTACATCCCTCTCTGTGTATTGAGTGTATTCCTATTGAACTAAGATGGGAGACATTTCCAACTTTTCTCTCTGACCTTTTATCTTTTGCATATTTAGATAAGAGAAATGAAAAGAGGAATGCACCTGCATCATTCTTTTCAATTGCTGGTTGTCAGTTGTTTTTGTAATCTTATTTTCTCAATGTATTATTCTTCTCTTTTTTTATTTTGTCATTTCTTTGCAATTGTTCAGAAAAGTTAGAATTCACAGAAACTAAGTACATGTTTCTTTCCTTGAGGTCGATGATGTAGACGTGTGTGTGTGTGTGTGTCTGTCTGTGTGTGTGTGTGTGTGTGTGTGTGTGTTCCGACTGAAAGTGTGTTGGATGTTTGAGGTCACTTGTTTGTGGCTGTTAGTTTGTTTCAAGTACTGATGCAAATTTGCAATCAATTGAGTCCTTTATTTATATTTGTGTGTCTTTCTTTTACCTATCACATGGGTCATTTAATTCCATGGCTTAGTTTTCCATTAGATGTCCAGTTGGTTTTGTTCTTATTTAATTAAATATTCCAACTCTTGGACTGCCACTTTATGTAATAGCAGATCACCATGTTACACACACACACACACACACACACACACACACACACACACACACACACACAGAGAGTCTTGTTCAAGTAGTTTAATACCCAATATAACTTTACACTTTGTGATCTCGGCTTGGTGGTTTGGGACCAATTCCATTTTCTGCTGCAGGGATTCAGGTCAGGAATCTATAAGTGGACCTGGTACCATTTCCTGCGGCACCAGGCGTCTTTAATCGCATTACCTGAATCAGAGTGGCCCCTTCGTCCTCAAACTACTGGCCTTCAATATTTACACTAAAAGCTTTGTACGTACGTACAGAAGGTAAAATAAGTATTGAACATGTCACCATTTTTCTCAGTAAATATATTATGGTGCTATTGACGTGACATTTTCACCAGATGTCGGTAACAACCGAAGTAATGCATACATACAAAGGAAACCAAACAAATAAGTTCAGAAATTCAGTTGTGTAATAAGATGGAATGACACAGAGAAAAAGTATTGAACACACTTACTGAAATGTATTTAATACTTTGTACAAAAGTTTTTGTTGGTAACGACAGCTTCAAGACGCCTCCTGTATGAAGAAACTAGTGGCATGCATTCCCCAGGTGTGATTTTGGCCAAGGTGTCACACAAGAAACTCATAATGGATAAAAGCAAAGAGCTCTCTCAAGACCGTTGCAACCTTATTGTTGCAAAACATACTGATGGCATTGGTTATAGAAGGATTTCTAAACTTCTGAATGCTCCAGTGAGCGCGGTTGGGGCCATAATCCGTAAGTGGAAATAACATAATTTCACCATAAACCTGCCACGGCCAGGAGCTCCTCGTAAGATTTCTGACAGAGGAGTGAAAATAATTATCAGAAGAGTTGTCCTAGAGATGGGCACAACTTGTGGAGAGCTTCAGAAAGACCTGGAAGAAAACGTATGTTGAAGCTGGTTTAAAGTGTGCTGCACAACATTTAGACAAGCCTGGAGAATGCGGGGAGAATATAGTCTGATCAGATGAGACAGACATGTAACTCTTTGGATGCCATAATACACACCATGTTTGGAGGTCATCACCCCAAAAACACCAGACCTGTGGGATGGTGTGGGGATGTTTTTCAGCATACGGCTCTGGCAAACTTCATATAATTGAAGGAAGGATGAGTGGAAAAATGAAACATTCTTGATAAAGAATCTGCTGCCATCTACCAGGATGATGAAGATGAAACGAGGGTGGACTTTTCAGCAAGACAATGATCCCAAACACACAGCCAAGGAAACTCTCAATTGGTTTCAGAGAAAGAAAATAAAGCTGCTGGAATGGCACCAGCCACTCAGCTGACTTGAATCCAAAAGAAAATCTATGGAAATAACAAAAGATTAGAGTTCATAGAAAGAGGCCCACGGAGGCTTCAAGATTTGAAGACTGTTTTGTGGAAAAATGGGCCAATATCACACCTGAGCAAAGCATGCGTCTAGCTTCTCCATACAGGAGGCATCTTGAAGCTCTTGAAACATATTTGTTTTGTTTTGTTTGCATTACTTGGGTTGTTACCGACACCTGGTGAAAATTGCATGTCAATAACAACTTTAGAAATATTTTTACTGAGCAAAATGGTGACGTGTTCAATACTTATTTTACCCGTTGTATGTGGATGCATCGGCGGGTTTAAAACCTGTAATTGCAAGCATGCATGTGTTTATCAGCAATCATTTGTAGCTTTCTGTCTGAAGTGGCCTTGAGCATGCTCAGCACTGCACATGCTCACTAGTTGCAACTAGAGCATGAAGTTTGAGATGTTTTCCTAATGGCGAAAGTCACTTGGAATGTCTGAACATATTAGGAGGAGTTTGATACTTTCCTGTAATACGGCTGATAGCTTGTAATGTTGGTGACCTTAGAATTGTAACATAAAAGTCGCTTTGGATAAATATATCAGCCACATGATGAAAACTAAATATCAATTTAAAGGGCAGCAGATGGTTTTCAACTGAACGACAACTAGACCAAAAAGCACCAAACTGGGGCGGCAGCAGATTTTGAGAAAAGGAAGCACTAAGGCAGTTTTTATGGAACGGTTGGGGTGTGATTAAAGCTGGTGGGTCCTTATGTTTCAATGAAAGCCTCACCTCTATCAGGTAAGCACAGCCTTGTTCTGCATTGCATTTCATTACACAGGCAAGCTTTAGTGTTTGTGTGTTTTAGGGGTGTTGGAGAGTTGCATAATCATTAGCTGGACTATCGATGATTCCTGTTATAATGTGTAACTCAAAGAGAACAACACGTTGATTAAGTGGAAAATTGAACAAGAGAGAGAGAAAACAATCATACTTACTGGCTGACTGTATTTGGGTTTGTAAACTGCAGTGTCAAACCATCATATCACATATAGGAAGCTTGGAAAATATGACACAACCATTGTCTTTGAAGAATGCTTTAAGGCCATGAATGAGTGTGTGAGAGGAGGTGAGAGCACAAGCAAGAGGTGGGTTCTAGGAACGCGTGGGTGTGATCCAGTCACAAAATCAAAACGGCAAATCTGGAGGTGTTTAAAATCAAATGAAACACGCACATCACATGTCTCTTCCACTCGGTCTCTTGTGCCTTCATTGTACGTTTTGGGTATTAATGTGGGACTGTTTCATGCACATAGTTCAACACATACGAGTGGGCTGAGAGGGAGGCTGGTCCTGGAATAATGTTTTGTCATGTTGTGTATCACAAGTAAACGTGTCAGAGAAGCTAACAAAATAAACCACATCTACTTATTTAAATCTTCTTAGGCCTGCTTTGGTTGTATTTCACTGTGTGAAACATGAGTTGTGCAAATTTCTGTTGGACTGACGTGTCCAGTCACACAAGTCTTCAGGGGTTTCAGAGGCCTTTTTACGCCCAGACAAGAACATGATGGGTTTAAAATGGTAAAAGTGTGGTTCTTAAATTCCTATTGACATATCGTTGTTGCCATGATGCAAATGTTGTTGCCTACTGAATATCAACTTTCACAAACCACCAAGAAGTAGTAAAAAAAAAAACTTGCATTTCTAGCTAGGTCACTTCTAAATCTATACCTGAAGATGAAACATGACAACGAGTAAAGTTGAATTCGTTAATAGGTCCTTGACATCCAAAACATCTCAAAGCACCATGAGTGTTTCAGTGGATGTGTTGGTGCCTTCAGGGGAACAATCAATTGTTTTGTTACAATAAAATAATTTTCATGAACCGGTCTGCAGAGACCAAGCTGCTCTTTCTTTGCACACCGATAACAGACTTGAGTCTGAGATCTGGTGTCTGGTTTCTGCTGGGGAATCGTGTGTCAGATAGATTTCAGTGGGACATTCATTTACCTCAGTGGTTCCTGGGAGGTAGGGGTCAAGGGTCAACCCACAGGTCACTCAGGAGGACAAGTAATGACTGCCCTGGTTGGTGTAAATAAGCAGCTTGTTCAGATTCCCTCATCTGGTTTTTATTCATGGAGGAAATCTGTTATACAAATCTTTGCTTATTCAATTCAATTCAGTTTATTTAGTATAGCCCAATATCACGAATTTGCCTTGGGGAAAAATCAATTGTTCACAGTGGCAAACTTCAAAGTTGCAGAAGACAATATTACTTAAAATTATCATCTGACATTCAAAAACCCAAGTTTATGAAAGCTCTTGTAAACACTGACTCTAAACTCTTGTAACATCTTTCTACCATATAAGAAGTGATTTATTTTATGTTTATAGTTTGTTTGTTTCCACCAAGTAACAACAAATATTTAAACAAGTTTGTAGTTATTATCCCGTTTTCTGAACACAATTTCATAACATGACACACGCAAGACAGACAAAGAGTAAATAACATACAACCGCACCCCTAGTAATACATTAGATACTTGACTCAACAGAAACACACAGCAGTCTCAGGGGGGGGGCGGGGGGGTCATGTGACTGAGACTGACTTGGATCCCCAGCCCTACTGGTGGGTGCTATGGCAACACTGCTTCTAGACAGAGGTGATAACATTACCGCCCACCTGAAGCACACAAACAGGTGACGTTCAATATCAATAATCTGTTGTCTCATATGTATATGTCACTGTTGTTTGGTAAAACCAAACCCTGCTTAGTTCAAATGTACTTTCAGAGATAGTTACACCAAACTGAACATTATTTACTTTCCTAACAGAATTTCCTGTGTTTTGACAGATGCATTATGTGGTGTGTTCATGTGAATTGTACTTCCAAGATGGAAATGTGTCCGTTCCTCATCCCAGTTTGTGTTGTGGGAAATGAACTCCTGTCGCTTGTGTAGCTGTGACCTGAAAGTTTCTGTTGTTCGAGAAGGATTTGTAATTTGAAACGGGCAGATTTGCAGTCAAATGTACTGTAAATGTGCTATTGGGTCTCTTTTTTCTGAAACGTATCTAGTGTGAAAAGAGCACAACAACATACTGGTCATAAACATATTTAGAGCAGATACAAAATAGGAACTGAGCAGCAGCAACCACAATAAAACAATGTTTCAGCAGTTAGTTTTGAGTTTGTGCTTCAAGGATATCTGTCTGTGTTTTAACTTCTGACCCTCTCAGTTTATTTTAATGGTGGCGAATAATCACAACTGAAAAGTGTTTTCCACCTTGAGTAAAGTCACCCTGCATTAGCACATATTTGTGACAAGACCTATTGAGTATGTACTGTAGTATAAATATATGAGTGATAATAATTAATGACATCTTTTCTGTTGTTTTATTAGGTTCCAACGAAAAAGCTGAAGAAGTTTGAGAAAGAATATCAAACACTGAGAGAGAGCCAGCTGCAACAAGAAGACCCCATCGACCGATTCCAGGTCGGTCGGACGGACACACACACACACACACACACACACACACACCCACACACACACACACACACACACACGTTAAGCCTACCAGGGGGAGAAGTTAAATGCACCTATCCCCTTTTTTGTGCCACATTACAGAAGCACATACAGTGTGTTCATGTGCAAGCAACCTTGGTACCTGTACATTTTCATTTAATTACTTCTCAGTGTTCAGCTCTAGAGATGGTAAGAAAACGCTTTCCTCTTTGATATATTTTACAGTTTGTGATGTAGTAAGTATTTGCTAAAATTAGCCATGTTTCTAATATTAGACATCTTCTGTGAAACAAAATAGCGTTGATATGTGTGACACTGTTCTGGCTGGAAAAAAGCCTTCTCACACATCACAGACCTTTTTCATTATCAAACATCTCTAACATTTATTTTTGGGCGAAGCTGCCGGGGTGTTTTTGCCTGCTGAAAGTGACTTTATCTTCAGAGGGTAAAAACAGGAGGGGTGAGGCAGATATTTAGACATTCAGTCAAACTCAAACTGTCAGACGGCATCTTTTCCTCTGTTTGCTTTATTCTATCAGGATTTTTTTCCACTTTAAATCCTTCATTTTTTTGTTTTTCCAAAATGAGCTCAGGGAACAGATTCATTCTTTTTATCCAAATTTTTCGAGCATTAAAAACGACCTGAACTTATTCATAAAATTAAAGGAACAGTTTCGATATACTTTCTATATACTGTAGCTACTGCTCATGCAATGTGGAGCATTCATCTTTTGTAAGTAGTGGACAGATTCTTAGTTATAAATGTTGTACTGTTCCTTTACCAAGAGGCGTTGAAGTAAACAACAAGTTTACAGTTAGGCTCATTTCTTCCGTTCTATTGCTTCTTGGACAGGCACAACCTGTATTTCCAATAAGTTAACAACTAAAACTTTTGTTTCTGAGCAAGAAAATGACAAAATATCCTGCTACTTTAGCCAGGAGGCACACTATTACTTTATGATTCTCAGCATATTGAACTGCTGATGCTGATAGATGAAATATACTTTTATGAGAACATGGCTGGAGACCCAACTCATTTGACTTTAAATAAAGTCTTTATTATTATGATAGTGTTGAATGACAGCTACATCACCTTTCTTAGCAAAAACGCCTGACCCTCACCTGAACAATGTCCTGGATTAGTGGAAACATTTTAAATGTTGGTCCCTGTCTCGTTGTTTCCACCTATGTTTAAGCCATATGTCAGAAGTGTACTGGTCTGGCCTGGCAAGGCAAACTAAAATCAATTTGGCTTTCGTTGAATAGGGTTTAAAAGGCTTGGGGGTCAAGCTGAAACCAAGACCAAGTTCCTTTTGTTAATTCTCAAAATATTTTGCAGCAATCATCTTGTTTCCTGAGTCAAAATGATACAGATAAAGAAACCTGCCTTCTCTTGGTAAAAGAGAGTAGTTCACTAGACAGTAAAGCCCTGAATTGCTTGATAGAAAACCCTTGAGGAAAGGAAGGACGGACTTTTATTGTTGATAAGATGTCGGTTTAGAGCCATTTCCTCTGCAGCCACTGGAAAGACTTTCTTCCAGAGCGAGAAGACAAAGCAGGAATGTCACTGCTTCTAAATGAGCTAATTCAATCCAACAAATTTTTATTGAAGGAATTTTAGATTTTAGTTACTTTATGCTCAACATTTTTGTATGGTCTAAAGTCCAGGTTCAGGTATGTACTTATATGTATTGTATTGTTCGGGAGGAGGTGGGGGGGTTGTGCTTGTCTCGTTTGCTTCAAATGTTTAAAATCAATGTTGTCTGTGTTCAATATTTATCTTAGTACAAAATAAAAGCATTGTAAAAAGGAAAGTAAGGAGAGGGAGAGCGAGGCTAGGAAGCAAAAATCCGGTCAGGATCATGTGTTTTTTGCAGCAGCGAAAAACCTCCCACACTAATTAAGACATTGTAGCTCTTTCCTCTGTTTGCCCAAATTAAACCCATCACTTGCTTACAGGAAGTGATTAATTTAATCTGAAGAGTAGCATCCAAGCTGTCTCCAAATCATGTGTGTGTCTGTGTCTGTAACAGTGTGTGTGTGTGTGTGTGTGTGTGTGTGTGTGTGTGTGTGTGTGTGTGTGTGTGTGTGTGGTGTGTGTGTGTGTGTGTGTGTGTGTGTGTGTGTGTGTGTGGTGTGTGTGTGGTGTGTGTGTGTGTGTGTGTGTGTGTGTGTGTGTGTGTGTGTGTGTGTGTGTGTGTGTGTGTGTGTGTGTGTGTGTGTGTGTGGTTAATTCGGGGTAGAAGAGGTCATCGTTAGTGGGACAGGATATCAGGGTCAGGTGACTGCTCGTAACCGTATCAACGGTTTTGTCCCATGGAGGCATGGCCGTCATGTGAGACCAGTAGTCATGAGACTCCACTAATGGTCTACAATGCAGACTTTAAGGTGTGTGTGTTATTAGATTCACAGGGCTGGAACAATACATTGAGACTAATAGAACAGGGACCACTGCCTTTTCCTGTTGAATAAAAGCATCTCTTTTCAGATAGATAGCTGTTTATTAAATTTCAGAATGACAATACTCCGACTTTTATATTTGTTCTTACAAACCTAATTCAATAAACTACCGTAAAACACATTGTCAAGTGTATAATCAGGTTCTTTGTCTTACTTCTGTTATCAGAGTTATCACTTTGTAGATGCTAAATGTTTCATTTACAGCATTCATTAAAAAAAAATCACTTTCTGTTGTAAGATGTACCTAAAAAGTCAGAAAGTGATTCCGACATGCATCAAAACGAGGTTTGTGCTCTAGAGTGCATCGAATATGTGATTTGTTTACAGCTTTGCATCAACACTACAGGCACTGATACACTGTCCAACTGTGTGTATGTGTTTGTCCAGAGGGAGAACCGTCGTCTTCAGGAGGCCAGTATGCGACTGGAACAGGAGAATGACGACTTGGCCCATGAACTGGTCACCAGCAAGATTGCCCTTCGGACTGACCTTGACCAGGTAACACAGCACGTCCTCAGGGCGTTTTGAAACCCACAATGTAGTCCGCTTACTGTGTCAAGTTAAAGCTGAATACATTTAGTCCAAATGTGTTAACGTGTATTTTGTGTTCCTTACTGACAACATGGTTGTTTTCTACATAGAGCTAAATGAGAAGGATAATTTGCTCCAAATGCATATTAGAGTGCACTGCAACTAGTGACGTTTTTGCAAATTTCAGACGAGCTGATTTAAAAAAAAGCTTCTCACCGACAGCAACATAAACAGCAAATGTAGAAAAACATTTCCTGATATCGAACGCACTTCCTTAACAGCAGTCATGAGTTTTTCACTGAACAACTCATCACACCGCTGGAGGACTGCGGCTGTCACGGGAAGTTCTCAATGTGAATCTCTAGAACTGTGTTAATGATTATGAAAGTGCAATTCTTCCAGTCTGTGGACGTGCACACTGATGGTTATGTGAAAATGGCACTGTGATAAGGTTGCAGATTTGGTATCGATTGGAGGGATTGTGTGTTTGTGCGTGCGCACTCAGGCAGAAGACAAGGCCGACGTGTTGAACAAAGAGCTGCTGAGCACCAAGCAACGTCTGGTGGAGACGGAGGAGGAGAAGAGACGTCAGGAGGAGGAAACGGCTCAGGTAGCGTCTGCATTCTGTTTACCGTCACCTCGTTAAGCTCCTTAACAGACTGCTATCCTATTGGTCAGTTACCTCAATGATCTTTTCAGTCAAAGCTATGTTGTACTTTGTTATTTAAACAAACAGATATTTGAACAACTGTTTATGAAGCAACAAAGCATGTATCTCTATATTTCCAAATGTCAATCATTTTTTGAGAGGGAATATTATACATTTTTTAAGACTCATCTTTCACTCTAACGCAACCTTTCCCTCCCCAACCTGTGAGTGGTGGTTACTATTGATCGCCAAAGTAATTTTTTATTACTATGCTTAAAGAGAGACTGATGCAGTGTGCTATTTAACCACAATTAGATAATTACTTGTATGTCTGGACAGTGGATGTGTGATTGTTATAGATCCTTGCCATGGCTAATTCATCACCCTGACATTTGCATATGCACAAACATTTCAGCTCACCCTCCTGGACATTTTTATGTTTTTGTCATCTTGTTTTGTTCCTCCCAGCTGAAGGAGGTGTTCAGGAGGGAGCTAGAAAAAGCAGAGCTGGAGATCAAGAAAACCACAGCGATCATAACTGAATATAAACAGGTTGGAAAGTTATAATTGCTTAAAAACATCTGCTGTATTTTATATTGAAATAAATAAATACAAATCTCACTCATTTGCTCTTTTAGAGTCGGTGCATTGGACTATAGGCTTTATACTGCAACGATTTGAATGTTTTTGTTTTGTAAATAACGGTCATATTAATGGTACAAACTAATTACTTTTTACTCTTCTTAAAATAAACATCAGTGTCACTCTTACTGTTCATCCCAAGTTAAATATCCTTCACTGCTTCAATAACTATTACCCAGAGAAATGAAGATTGAACTACATACATACTACAATGTTTTTTTTTCTTGAATATGACTGAGTGTGAAAACAGTTTAAATTGAAAATATCATAATGCTCAGTGTAGTTTTCCTAGAGAAACTTGAGTTAAAAAAATGTATCCTTTATCTTATATAACCCAACTTCTTCCCCTTGTTACAGATCTGCTCCCAGCTGAGCACCAGGCTGGAAAAACAGCAGGCGGCAACAAAAGAAGAGCTGGACATTGTCAGGGTGAGATCTCACTGTTAATCCACAGCTCCTGTAGCAGGTAGAAGCTGCAGGCTAGGACACCTGCAAACCACAATGTTGAATCAAAAGAACAAATTAATTAGCAAGGCTGTTCTGTTTTTCAGTTCACTTAAGACAAGCCCAGGTTTGTACATTATGACCCCAATAAAGAAATGATCCAACAGCGCTCATTTAGCCCTTGTCAAGCATCTTAGTGGATGTGAAGTGTATCACCTCAGGCCTGAAGAAAGAAATCAGGACTTTCTTCTTAATGTCATGTTTTACCAGTTAAAACAGGAAGTTACATAACACAGGAAGGGAATAATCAAAAGTATTCAGGAGAGTAATACTGGAGTAAATGTAATACTTCCTCTTAAGTCACAGTGATGATTGGTTCACCACAGGACCCTGTCCATGGTGACATGACACTCCTGTTGCACAATTAGTGCATGGCAGGAGTAATCTATAAGCGTTTGTGTCTAAAGGTCCTGGCAACAAGTTCTAAATCAAAGGAAAATATGGATCACATACTCCTCGTCCCCAGGCACAAAATATCTTTCCACTATTTTGATCACACGGTCTTTATCAGGGCATCGTGCTTTCACAAAGATTAAGCAATAAATATATAAAGTGGAATTGCATCAAGACGAAGAGTGTACACTAGTTTGCATGTAAGAGTAAAACCAACCACAATAATTTTCACCTAATCCCTAAAAACCAAGGGTTTTCCACACCATATGTATTCTCCAGCTTTAGCACAGCATGTATTTCTAGCATGGAGACGTGTCTGCTCTGACGTGTGAGTGTACTTGGACAAGAATATGTGTTTTTACCTGAACCTCACATCTCTACAATATTTTCACCCACCAACCTCTGCTTGTTTTTGTTCCCGTGCAGAGTAAAGTCATGGGCTGTGACCACTGTAAGGACCTGTTCACAACCCTGGGCTCCCTTCAGGCCTTGTCCCCCGGCAGAGACAAGACGTCCGGCGAGCCGTTGGACGAGGAGAAGGACGAACTGAAGGAGCAGCTGAGGCACCTGGAGCTCGAGCTGGCTCAGACCAAACTGCAGCTGGTGGAGGCCAAGTGTCGCATGCAGGTCAGCAGTGATATCCAAAGCAATATTAATAACTGCTGCAGGACCTTATACCAAGGTGTAGGAGTATTAAGGAAATAGATTTAATGAATAAAATTGACATTAGGATCTAAGTTTGTATGACAAAGAAAAAAACTGTAGTGTGTTCATAATAACAAAACAAAGACACACAAACACAAACAAGTCTAAAACCATGCTAGCTAATCTGAGTCCTTATTTAGGAACAGCAGCACTTTGAGGGAAATGCTCAAGTCAACACATCTACGTGACAATGTTGACATGCTGATGTTTATCAGATGCATTAAACATCAGCATGTCAATGAAACATTCTCTAATTTGCACAAAGAACCACTGAGGCTTCATCATGTTTGCTGTAATTTGTTCTAAAACTAAATTCTTGAACAAATTAAAATGTTGACCTGATAACGGCGCTATAAGGCAAATTAGTGGAACAACAAAGTCCTTAGACTTAATCCTGAAGGTTACATTGATATCTTTACCATATTTCCAGGCAATCGATCAAATCGTTGTTCAGTCAGTTCACTAAAAAACTGAAATATCAACTTCATAACACTAAAAAGACAACATAATAAAGATGTCATACAGTAAATACAAAAGCACCTGAAACCATTCTAAATAGAATTGCATGAAACTGTGGATGTGACACTTAGAAGGATGCACAAAGAAGATATTCCATTAAGTGTATTAGAGTACACACTTGGATTAAAAAGCTGGCTACAATGCTAATTTGAATCTGCAGTTGTCGTAAAGTGCTCATGTGTGATTGGAGATTATGTTTTGTATCTGGACAGCTGGATAAAGTGCTATAATACACATGACAAAAGGCTCCTCAGTCCACCTCCTGACTCTCTGGTCCTCTTGTGTCTTTGCAGGAGCTCGAGCACCAGCGGGGAGTTCTGATGAATGAGATCCAGGCGGCCAAGAACTCGTGGTTCAGCAAGACTCTGGGCTCCCTGAAGAGCTCTTCCTCCTCTTCCTCCAGCTCCAGCTCCACATCCCAGACCCCCTCCTCTCCAAAGGAGGGCCCGGCCTAGAGGACTCTCCCTCCATCTCTTATTCCCCTGCAGGATGCACATTAGAGCTGAGGAACACAAGTCGAAGAAACAAGCAGCAGAGAAATGCAGTATTCCTTTTCCAGCCTCGGGCAAAGCAGAGCTCACCAGCTGCTTGGACTGCATATATCTGAAAACATGAGGAGGAAACAAGCGGACGACTGGACCTGCCACCCGTCTTCCACAAGTGTTTACGTTTGAATGAACTAAAAAATGTCTGTGAGCCTCTCTGCTTCACTGGTGACGAGACAGGAGACGGTGACTTGTCAGTGGGGCTTGACAACCACTGAATTTAAACTTCAGTGTTGTTTTTTTTATTTTATAGGTTCAGTCGTTGCTGACACCGTTTTGTTGAAATCTCATTATAGGAAAGCTGAGTTAACATAACATACACAATGGCATCCCTCTTGCAGGTGAATGGTTTAGCTACACCTTGTGACCCGATAATGCTACTGCAGAGTCCTAGTCAATTTCTCTATATGCGATTATGTTTTAGGTAGCAACATTCAGTCTAACAATGTGGACAATATTTCAATGATAGTGATAGAGCTCCAGATGCAGAGATATTATAAGTTTGCCGCATATGAATATAGTTATCTACATTGACCATCTTCATCGCAGCAAAGCCACAGACTCTGAAAAAGGAATACTGCATTCAGTCTTAAAACAAGGCCGACACAAAAAGTTGTATTTCTTTATAGTAATATAACGTAAACAATGTTGTCATATAAATATGTATAACTAATTATTGATTTTTGTAATAATCTTGTACAGTTCTTTTTTTTTTTTACCGTTTGGATTTTGAAGGTCATCTCTCTAGATGTTGACGTAAGCACAGTGTGTGATTGAGTCGGTCGAATCCAAATGCTGAAGAACCAAAATGACAACCTGCAGAGATCTTAATGTGCTTCATGTCCCTCCTGTCTTTGTCTGTCATGGGTTGAAAGGACTCAAGGTGTGCAATATCACTCTAAAATGTATTGATATTTTTTTTTTATCCCGATTCCAGCTCATGCCTGTAAGTATTTGATTGGCTTGTTTTGTATTTCACTACATACTCTTTTCCCTTTCTGTGGCCGTTCCGTCTTTACATAGTTCAATAGGGATTACTATAATACAATGCCTCACATCTTCTGTGATAATGTGAGGTGCATGTGTACAAGCTACATATACCTTGGTTGTAAATGTTCAGTTTTGAAAATGTTTTTAAATGTATCCGTCAATCGAGTTGTTTTAAGTTGCCTCAATTGTCTCTGGTGTCTGCAAACAGGCAGTGTAGTAGATATCAGGGCTCTGAAACTGAAAACTAGAGATGTGCACTCAGCCAGATGTGTCTGCATCGGACATTGTTGTGTGATTGAATCACGACAACCAACAGTTGGCTAACCCCCGTTGAGACTCAAATTAAACTCACCACGCTGTCTGCCTACAAAGCAGCAGCTGAGATGAGGTACAGCAGTGTGTGTAGTTCCATTTACCTTTAAGCCAAAAACACAGTTCTTTTCATTAGCTGGTTGCCAAATATACCACAAACTGTTATCAGAGTGGCGGTTGGGGGGGTCGGAGATGCACTCAGCAGTGTTATCACTTGCGGCCGCTACCGGTCGGGTGCCGTTAAAGTGTGAGTGATTGAGGAGTGAGCAGGAAGTGGATGGCTGTATAAAACGGGCAATAAAAGGTGTTTTCAGACGGTGTGAGTCAGCGCAACCACGAGAGGTCCTTGAGCACACAGCCACTACTGGGCACCGAAAATGTCATTCAGTTTTCTGCAGCAGAATGCGAGACGCGCCTTGGACAGACACAGAGATGCACACTCACTGGCTTACTCACACACTCACACACATGCACACGATTACATGGTACTCCTGCCGGAGATGAAAATGGCCCTCAAAGAGCCAGATAATCCTTTCCAGTAATCACAGAGAAACTGAGTGTAATCTGTAATGTAACGCTGTGCAGAAAAACACACACAAAATATTTAAAATCTTCATACTCAATATTCCCCCGTAGATACCAGTCAGCACAATAAATTAGGTAACTTTATAGTACAGTGTATGCTCTAAGTATCCGTTGCATAGCACAATTCATCCCTAAATAAATGCCTATAAGCAATATTAAGTTGCGGTATTCCCCGTCATTGCCAAACACCTTCTTTCCCCTTTAAAACAACAGACTTTTTAATTAAGTCGTTGCGCAATAAGAACAGCATAACTTCCCTGTGTCCACGGTGGACATATGGCTAACATTTTAGTATATGATGTATTGAATATTACCCGTCAGCTAATCTTTTAAGAAGTACATTAATTTGTGTACTAAAAAATATAGTTACATAGGACGACTAGTTCCCACTAGCACTTTAACTAGTACTATGTCGTTAAAAAAAGATCCAACTGAACACACAAGCTTTATTGACTATGAAAGAAAATCAATTACAAATAACAAACACATTCTTATTCCATTGCTGGATGCTAATATCTACAGTGAATGTGAGGACCACAGCCAGTGATAAAGGTCACGAGGAGGATTTTGCTGTCTCTGTTGACAAATACAACAATTAGCCAAATAAATGCCGTGTTCTGCTTTCACGTGGATGAGCGGGTGCCGTCAGCAGAGCTGCAGCGCCGCCGCCAAATGTCCCGCTTTATTCTCCACTCTGGTTGTCACTGAACTCAGCCTTTGGACTCTGACCAAGCCCATGTGTACTTGTTTGTAAGTGTGTGTTTTTCGATGTGTGTATGTACAAGTGTGTTCTGCACTGTAACTCAAGTGGTGGAAGTTGAAATGGTTTCTTCTTCTTCACATGGCTGCCTTTTTGTTTTGTTTTGACGGAAGCTGTTGGCTGATGAGAGGGAAGCCGTCTGACAGTTTGAAATATCAGCGAGTGGCAGCTGTCCCATAAGAGCCTCCCCTCCGCTCCGTCCCCAGTGGTCTTCCTCTGTGCTCCCAACGCCCCTGAACCAACCTCATCTGATCCTATTGACAGATCTGCTCATTCTCATTGCCTCCCAGTACGACCACTGCTCTCTTAATGGTCGCCACTGAGCAGCTCTGCTGAAGGAAATGCGTCAATGTGATGGAAAGTGAGAGGGAAGGAATCCTTGAATCACAGGTGTGTTTTGCATTTACAGGACGTTCCTTCTTCCCCATTCCATCGTTCTTGTCGGCCACCCCTGTGACGGTTGCAGTACCAAGGCATACAGCCAGTTTAATGTCAGATGTTGCCACGTCTTTTATGTGCACTAACACAACATCTGTATTTTAAACACTATTTCAAGATGTGCGTTTGTTTAAAAGTTATCCTGAGCACAGAACAGTTATTTTTTTAACTTATTACTGTCACTGAGAGGACAGCTGCCAATTTATAATCCAGTCTAATTCAATTAATTTCAATGTAAAAGCAGGCGGTGAGTCTGATAAGAGGCGTGATGTGTGTTGTGTTAGTCCTGTTGCACAGAGAGGGATCGCTCCTCAGCTGGTCCGACTGACACTGTTTGCTGTACAATAACTCTCTGACATTAATAAATTTCAGTTTTTCTGTTTATTCATGCACTTTCAGCTTGTTATTGAACAACAACATACTGACTAATTATTATTAAGTTTAGGAATGATTACAGATTTTCAAAGGAAGTTTCCAAATTCTACATCCTATCACTGACAAGCAGGAGCAGAAGCTAATATGCATTAATGTAGCTGCAGACACTGGGAAGTTGTTCCCATGGCATCAAATACTTCTTCAGAAAAAGATGTATTACTACAAAGCTTGATGGAAAGAAAACCGGCTGGAATAAACACGTTTCTGACAGTTTAGTATTGGCACTGTTGGTGTCAGTGGAGCACATGAGAGGATCATCAACTGCAAGCCTTTGGACCAGGATGCACCTGTTGTATTGGTGTTTATCTTCATTACAATAGCTTATTGTTATCAGGCATTTATCCATTTACAGCAAGAATATGAATGGGATTAGCCGTCTTGGACTTGACCTGCTGAACAATGGGTCATTTTGAAGAACTTTCACAACAGGCTCTTACTGATCGCACTTTGTAGTTTAACTTTTTGAAGAAATTGTACTTGCTTGATTCTTGTTGTTCTGAGTTTGGACTCATGGTTTAATGCACTTATTATAAGTCGCTTTGGATAAAAGCGTCAGCTAAATGACATGTAATGTAACAGTTGGACAAGATATAAACATCTGCTGCACAAATACTTCAACGTAGTTCGATTTCAATGTCGCTTAATCGGTCACTGAGTTCATCGAAGTAATTATCAGCAAAACGAAGCATCTGGTTGACGGCACTGAGCAGCAGGATGTCGCAGTTCTGATTCACCTCCAACTCCTCGCTGTAATTCTTCACTGGAACGACACAGGACACTGGCACCCCGAGCCGAGCGCTGGCCTCCTGCATCTGAATCACAAAAGACTTGTTTCTAAAGACCACAAAGAATGTTGCCAACATTTGAGATGTAACGACTACATTTTATTGATTCAACATTGGAAAAGTTTATGTTATATTGTTGGTGTTTGTTTTGGCTACACATTACAAAGCAAATAACTTCGAAACAAAAGTCAGATGACATAAAATACTAAATATACCGGTTTGATTGGCTGCCATCTCACTCGTATTATAGTTCTTATAGTGTATTAGTCATGGTTTCCCATAATTTCTTAAACAAATCGTTGAGTGTTTTTCTTCTGTATAAAATCTTAAGTTCCTCACCACTTCCTTGATGTAGCCACTCTTGTAAACGTTGCTCACGTCTTCTGACACCAAATGGCAGGCTTCATCGACTTTAGTGAGCAGGACCAACTGAGGGATCCCTGGGAACAACAGAGCAGAGAGAATATTTCCAAAATGCTGTTGATTTGTGTTGATAAATGATTTACTTCTGTGTTGCAATTTATGTTTCTTCTATAACTGAAAAAAAACTACACTTGGCTAAACTCATTCCCGAGTCCCTACATAATAGACACTGTGTCGTTGAATTGTCAGATAAAATACTAAGCATTTCTTTGTAGACTATCGGAGGAATTTTGTGTATTATGGACTGTTTTGCTCCATTGTAAAAACGTTTGCATACATTTTCACGGTTCAGTAGAAGTTAAACATTTACTTTGTGAGCACAGAACAAAACTCCCATTAAACCACCACAAGTTCAAGCTACCACCATTTGCATTGCTACTTGTAAGCTAGTAGTTTACAGTGTTGATCAGTGACACAGTAAATGTACATCTTCACTACCAGCTGTACCGATGGCTGTAGGATAAGTGAAGGTGGACTCAAGCGGGGACTGCTAATATAACATGTTTCTTCCTATAAATGATATAAAACAATAAACAGTTAAATAGTCATCCTAAAGTGTCCCTTGTAGGTCTACTGTATGTTTGTTGTACTTTGTTGAGATTAAGAAAACATACACTTATTCTGGGCACATACAGTACAGTATGTCTTCATTATAATGACGTGAAATTAAATTTGTACTGACCCATTAAGTTGATCTTTCTGCGGACAGCATTCAGCTTCTCCTCCAGCTTTTTGGGCATGATGGACACCTTGCAGGCATCAGTGACGTAGGCCACACAGTGGATCCTGTCCTTCAGAACTGGAGACTTAAGATAGCCTTTGGATTCCGAATGCAGAGGAGCAGACGCGTTGAACTGAGTCATACAGTCGAGGGGAACGACAGGGACAGTTTGAGTTAACTGCAACAAAATCAATGGCTCAATTTCCTGCTCGATGTCACACAAAGCTGTACCTGATAACAGTCTGGTAGATGACCTTTAAGGATGCTGCAGATGTCATCGATATCAAGCCCCGCCCCGGTGCTTTCCTCCAGTCCCATGGTATCACAGAAGATGATTGGCAGGGGTTTTCCTTCTCGTCCAGCTTTCAAAGAGTAGGTGCGAAACTGCGAAACCACAAAATGGAGACCGTGCAGGTTTTTATATTCTGAAATCAATCACTACAAAAGTAAATCAATGAGTGGCAGGAACTAACCTGTGTGGTGAGGCTGGTGTAAGAGCAGCCAGCGATGGCCTGACTGGTGACGTGGCCTCTGAATACAGAGTTGATAGAATTGAAGAAGCTGGACTTTCCAGCTCCAACTGGTCCAATAAGCAGGACCCGAATCCGGGACACGGAGCTATCTGTGGGCTTGTACATCTTAAGACTCTCAATCAGCTCCTTTCTCTTCCTGTAGAAACAAGAAAATATTTTTTTTTACTTTTCATTGAGTGATAAGGTTGTTTTCATTCAGCCTGGTTGTTGAAAAGGTATTTTGTGCACAGCCAGTTGACCTCTGTGATGGTAGCAGTCGTGGTTGCAGAGATAATGAAGACAATAAGTCAATAATTGTGCATTTAAAAATAGTATAGCTCAGTAAGCACGGCAAAAGTTGGTATAGTATGCCCAGTAGCAGCGTTGCATATCATTATGTGGAACACATGAACTTGTGTCATGCTGTATCGTGTATTGTAATAAAGCATGTAAATGGCTTTATGTGCAGGATGGTATACATCTTACTCCGATTTCCAGGTGATAGTCCTCCAAGGCCTCTCAAGTTCTGAGGTTTCTGTTGAAGAGCAAAAACAACAATGATCTTATCAAGTTTTATGGATACACAATAGTGCACCTTTCTATTTAGTAATGCATTCGGAACCATGGTTGAAAGAAAATAGTTCCTACATGAAACTGCTCACAAGGTCTGTGGATTATCAAGAGTAATTAGGATTTATGGAGAAAAGACTTACTGTTGATTTGTTCAAATGGTTTTTTTTTGTGCCGCTTTGAGCATTACAAGCCAACAGCAATGTAATGTATATTATATCTGAGAGACGGTAGACATTTCTATGACTGATATCTCCAGAACTAACTGACACCAAAACAATCCACATTGATAAATAACACTACAGGTATGAGGAAACACTTGCATTTTCTATTGTTGGGGGAACTGTACCTTTAAGTAGCTTTAAAATAGATAGATAGTTTACTTATACTTTATTCATACTTTATTAATCCTGCAAGTAACTCCATCAGTACCTACAGAGCTGCTGCTGTACCTGGTTCATTCATTTAAATAAAGAGAAGTGTGTTATGTGTTGTAATACATTTCATTTATATTAATGTCATATTCATCTTTTCACATTAAATTATGTTTCATACCTGACCTTTTACTTATGTTTTGCTTAAATATATTATTTTGAAATAATTGGTGGAGGGTCTATCTAGTTTTTTCAAGAGGAGGCTCCAAAGAACCATTGATAACTATAATGCGAAAAGGGCCTAGCTTTTTTAATGAAATTAAATGTTAGACTCAGCCCCTTACCATCCCAAATCATTTTATAATAATAATTATAAAAATAATCATAATAATATTTATGTTGAACTTACCCTCCACTTCATAGACTTCACACTCGGTCAGGTTGAGGTCGTTGCCGTGCATCTCTGCAGCATCAAAATTGTAATAATTCCCAGGTGTGGAATAGACGACTGCTTTGTTTCCTGTGACAAGAACCAAATCTTCTCCAAAATATGGACCAGAGTTTCCTATCATTCTCACTGCATTTTTAGATTTAATAACTGGATATTTGAGGAGCTCTTCTCCACTGAAGGTAAAAAGATAAGCCTTGTCATCATTCACATAGTACCCAGACTGACTGAAGGGTTGTTTGGTGTGGCCTCCAAACACATAGCCAGCAGCGTTGTAGCCCACAGACACTGTGGGACAGCGGGTGTCACATCGCTGGTGGAAGGCCGCGCCTGTGAAACCGTGGATGCTGGCTTTGTACAGCAGCTGGAGTTTGACTCTTCCCAGCGTGGAGCAGATTGTTCTCCGCTGGCTGCTGGTCAGCATGGAGTTCATAGTGGACAGTCGGTCTGTTCAAGTGCGTCGAGGATAGTGAACAATCCCTGGACGTTGTTCTCACTTTGGTGTCTTCATAAAGCAACGGTTGAATAAAAATGCAGGATATCCAGACTGAATGTTACTTCTTTGAATCCCCCTGGATACACTAGATGTATGTGGGTTGCACCCTATGTTCAAGGTTTAAAGAAATATAATAATACATTTTAAAAAACATTACACAAAAACATTAAAGAACCATTCAAAGTAAGATGGCATTGTCTGTTACTGTTGTGATTGATGTATTGTGGTATAATGCACGCGTCAATTGGTCCAATAGCTTAGATTTTATATTTCAAGAGTGACAAATATTCTTCCTCGTTGTATCAAAGTTAAGACTTAAAATAAGGCTTTCCTTTGCTACCCTGGCACAGAATAATATAAACTGTAAATGTTCTCGCTCAGACTGACAAACATTCACACAGTTTAATAAACACCAGAATAAAGAAATGGTTTGCCACACCCCGATTATTGCGATGACAGCTTCTCACTTTCTTTTAGAACAATTTATCAATCGTAATTAATTTCACAAACGGGTTCAACCGGAAAGGAACTTTTAGATCGTTTTTTTTTTTTTAGATTGTTTTAAAACCAGATGAAAATCAGCGTATGATCATGACAGTTTCGGTTTTTAATTTCAATTCCGGGTGTGGGTATTAATCCGGGGAAAAGGTATAGGATTACAATTTGGATTTAATCAAATTAATTTGAACTAGCCTTCGCCCCAAACTTGCCACACACTCAAGTCACAAAAGTGATGACCAGTTGAAAATCCCACTGGCTAATTCATGTAAAAGTTTGGCAAGATATGAAACCTTTCAATATTAAAATAACTATATTAACGTTTTCAGCCTTACCTTATGCTCGAACAGCCGTGCCCAGTTAAGTTACCTCTGCAGACCCGTGACACGCAGTTTCTCCAGAAACGAAACCGAAGTGTTCCAACTGGAACCATCTTGCCTTCAAAATAAAACTGAAGTTGGTCTCTAAATATCTCATTTAGCTTGCGGTATTCTGAACACATACTTTTAGTTTGAAACAAATTCAGAGTGAACTTAGTAGCCAGTTTAGATACTAATTTTAGCTAAATGTATTTATGAATACAACGCTTGATGTAACAGTATCACAACACAGTGTAGGTTGTGGACTCGGTCTGTATACAAATACTTTCTATATGTATTTACGTTTGCAACAGTAATGGTACTTTCAAGACTCAACAGAGTGAACAATATTGTAAGTGTTTGGGTGATCTGGGGGACACACATATGTGGAAATGTGTTGGTTTAAATCATCATATTAGTTTTAGCACATTAACAAAATATAGTATTAATATTACATTGCATTTTTTTAACCTCACCCCCGATTACAATACTAGCTTAAGTTTAGTATTAAAGTGTACCATAACAGTAGAAATGATGTACAGTAAAGCAAAAAAGGAGGAAGAGAGGAGAGGTCTGAGGGTGGGGGGGCATCAGCAGGGCAATGGCAGGGGGCAGGGCCACAGATGCAGAAGGCCGACCCACCAGGCAGGAGGCATCAGGAAGGAGGCCAGACCAATGAGGCCAGGCCTTTGAGGCAGGAGGCACAAACAAGGAGGCAGGGCCATTGGGAAGGAGGCCAGGTCCAGGCCAGGGGCTGGATGCAGGAAGCAGGGTCAAGAAGTCAGGACCCAGGACCAGCTTCAGACACAGCCAGGTCTAATGGACCCTGTGAGGCGAGAAGGCACAAAGACTCCGGGGGAAGAAGTAGAGTTAGTAATGTGCAATGAAGAGACGTAAAGGAGAGAGAGAATAAGAGAGAATCCTATCCTATAGGCCTATGGCAGCATATCTAAGGGCTGGACCAGGGCACACCTGATTCAGCCCTAACTATAAGTACTATTAAAGAGGAAAGTCTTAAGTCTATTCTTAAATGAGGTGACTGTGTCTGCCCCAAAGTGTGACTGTGTCTGACCGAAAGTGGAAGCTGGTTCCATAAAAGAGGAGCTTGATAACTGAAGGCTTTGGTTCCCATCCTAATTTTTAGGACTCTATGAACCACGAGTAGCCTCACATTTAGTGAGCGCAGGTCTCTAGTGGGGCAATATGGTACTACAAGCTCCTTAAGATATGATGGTGTATCACTAATCAAGGCTTTGTAGGTGAGAATAATTTTAAATGTGATTCTTGATTTTACAGGGAGACACTTTTTTTTTACCAAATACAAAACCCTTAATTATTATCATTATTACTATGTATAATACATTAATCTTCTTCTATTCATCCTTACCGGGTTGTCGATAGCTGAGGAAGGTGAGCAGCTCTCAGTCGTTACTGTAGAAGGACGTCCATACAGGAAGTCTGCCAGACGGGTGCAAATTACCCACAGCTGGCAGAAATGACACTGGACTAGACTGAAATCATTTTGCTTTCAAATTAAAACAAATTAAAACAAAACAGTTATGAAGTGCTTTCAGTTTAGCTCCTCCTTTGAATCTAAAACAAATGTGCCATGAACTCAGCTGCCAGTTCAGGTACAAATCATATGTTGTATTCTTATCCTAACACCTTTCTGTGGGGCTCGTTAGAAAAAGTGTTTCTAATCGCATCCACTAAACTCTCGCAATTAAATAGCTAATTTGAGTCTGATGAGTGCCTCCTATACTGCACATTATATTAATGTGAACAATAAAGGAGTACATTTGCTTGTAGAGATCCCGCATTAAGACCAAAAGGCAGCTGTCAGAGTAAGAGATGCCAATAAAAATAATATATATACACAGTATAAATACAATCTAAAATAAAGTTGTTGAGCCTCAAAGCCATGATGATGCTATTGTGAACAGAATATGTTTCGATGATTTAAAGATAAGTAGTTGTTTATTTTGTATTTCAGTAACAGGACAGACAGTAAGACAGGTCAACACCACTTGTAAATTACATAATAAAAAAGAAATGTGAGAAAACTGCCACTCTTTATACCATGGGCAATGAGGCTCATTGCCCATGGTATAAAGAGCATAGTTTATGCTTACAAAAAAGATATTACAAAGTTCAGATTTTATTCTGAATTATAAAAAATGTTTTATTATAATTTTGTAAAAAACATGAAAGCGTAAAGGTTCACATGGAAGTTTAAAGCCACTACATGTGACATTTTATGTGATTGTACTGTAGCTTCGATAGTCAGAAATGATCAAATCCTGTTCACAAAATCCTTTATCCCCGAGGTTGCGTTTTAATTGTTGACATTAAACCACAAACGATTATTTAAATGTAAATGATGACTTTTTCAATATTTTTAGAAGAACAAGGAATGTTTTAGTCTATCTTTGGCCCTGTGTGGAGGGATGCATGGTCCTGGAAATGCAGGTCAGCATACTGCAGGATGTGGTCGACAGCACTAAGCAGAAGCACATCCGTGTTCACATCCAGGTCCAGTTCTGACGAGTAGTTCTTCAGCGGGACGATGTAGGAGCTGGACATACCCAGCAGAGCTCCAGCTTTACCCATCTGCAAACACACAAACGTGTCATTACAAATTGGGTGAGACTGACACGCATACAAATGATCATCTCAAGCGGTGTGGTTTGAAAGTTAATCTTATTCTCACAGAAAGTAAAGTACTTTTAGTTTGGAAATAATCTAGACAAAGAGGAATACAAAATAAAAAAGGATCTGACTGTAGTTTCTCTTTTTTTTTAAACTAAGCATTGGAAAGAATAAAAAAAAAAGTACAGTCTAGACCTGAATTGTTCAGATAGTTATGGACTGTTTCCAAGCCTTTGTTTGTTTGTTATTTTATAATGTAATTGACTACTCCACTTGTTCATTGTAAAACTTATATTAATAACCTCTTTATTTTCAAAACTAAATCTTCATTACAAGTAATTTACAAAATACATTATCAGTTACTAATTCAGCATTGTGTCCTCACAGGCATGTTCATAAGGCATGTTGACTAATTGACAATTTAATTAATAATTGACCTTGTTAGACCTTAGTCTGTGTTATGCAGTACATTCATGGTCGGGTGGTTAGTGCATTTCTCATTTAGAGGAAATGTCTCTGAGTCTGGAGAGTTAAATTACAATACAAGAACACTTCTCAAACTGCATAAGGTTTATTTCAACCTACCATGTCCCGAATGGCGCGGCTCTTGTAAACCTGGGTGGTGTCTTTGTCCGTTTCTGAACAAATTTGGTCTATGTGGGTCAGCAGAGCCACCTGGTGTACACCTAACAGACAGAATACAAGGCTGCCATTAAGGTTTCACTGCAATAAAACAGATTTTATTTGCTACCTTCCAGAGAAATACATTTACTGACAGTTAAGATTTCAACAGTGCTTGCATTCAAATGATTTCTAAAGGTTTTAAAGCTAAAGTTGTTCTGTACTTCTGCAGCAAACAGACAAAATCCAACACAAATAAACAGGTCTGTGAAATCTTTGCTCGTTAAGGAATAAATGTGTACATCATAAACACATTCTGAAGATTGAAAACTAAGATAAGTTAAAAACTGACAAAGTTCTGCTTTTCCACTTTAGTTTCAAAAGTCAAAGCCCAGTTTGTCTGAGGAGGAACTTCAATGAGTTGGTGAAATGGTCTTTGTTTTTAACTGCTTGTCTTTCCTTTTCTTACCCAGGTCACTGATGTGCTCCCGGAGCTGCTGGAAGGTGGTGCTGAGGTCTTTAGGGTAGGTCAGGATTTTAGAGGCGTCCACCACAAAGGCCACACAATGGATCTTATCTTTGAGGCTTGGCCTCTTCACATAGCCCACAGTCTCAGACCTCACTGGCTGATCTGGACTAAACTGAGAGAGACAAATGAAGAGCAACACAACTCATGTTGAGCGTTAGCTGTGAGCACTGAACTAAGTCTGACCTAATAATGGAGCGAGATAAAATGAGGATAAATAAAGCTTTTACAATTTATCCTGATGGGACCATGAATGTCTGTAACCTTCATGGCAATCCATCCAATGGTGGTCGAGACATTTCACTAACCAAAGTCATTGAAATGCATCCTAAGGGAATCTGAGAGTCTGTATAAAATGCTGTGCCAATCCATCTGGTGGTTGGTGAGGAATATTTCAGTATGGACCGATGCACCGGCATTGCTCTCTTTAGCGCGACGCTAAAACTACAAGACCCTGCTTACCTTGTGCCCCTCGGGTACATGACCTTTGATGATGGACAGGATGTCGTGGAGGGTCGGTCCGATCATTTCTCCACCTCCCAGGCCCACCATATCGCACAATATCAGCCCAGTTGGATCCTCTCCATTCTGACCGTGGATGTTGAAGGACTGCATCTGACGCACACACAACACAAGTTAATGGGATGGACGCCTAAAGCAACAGCGCTGCTGATTGGAGGGAAGCACCAAAACGGTCCTCTGGTGGACAAACTTGAGACATTCTGGTTCAGTGTTGCCATCTATATTTTTATATATTTATATTTAATTTGTTGTTATTTTGTTGTCATTCAGCATTTAACTTTGAATTGAGCGTGAAAGTACATCCTTGACTTGGAAAAACATCTGAAACACAGAGGAGTGCATCGAGTTGACAACTTCATGATAAACAGGCAAACTTCATTCGCTAAAAAAGACCCTGGGATTTAAAGAAAATCTACTAAGTGGATATTGACTTGGATGTCTTAGTCAACTTTTGAACTAATGTTGCATGAGATGAAGTTTCACAAATAAATTTGAAAAACATCTTTGTGAAAATCGTGTCCAAGAGGGTTTTATTTAACATGAAATGCAAATAACTCACAACTCAAAGGCCGAATGAGGCCCAAACTCTTTTCTTCAGCATCTCCCCATTGTTAGAAACCTGACGATACATTTCAGCTCATTTAGTCCCCACCTCGCTCAAAATAAATCTCTATTATTTGAGTGAATTCTCTCACTTTCATGGTACTGCTCTACTTGTACCTTCTTGGTGAAGCTGGTGGAGGAAGAGCCCACCATGGCTCGGTTGGTGACTCTTCCATTAAACACAGACTGGACTGAGCTGATGAAGCTGGACTTTCCAGAACCAACCGGACCCAGGAGGAGAACCTGAGCCCGAGTCACCTCGGCACTGCTTGGTCTGTAGGAGCTGATCGTCTTCATCAGGCTCGTCCTTTGCCTAGATTAGAATTTAAGTTACTTGCTGTTCAGCATAAATACAATATCTGAATGAGTTGAAAGGAATAATAAAAAGGCAATATGTTGATATTGTTTAAAATAAGTTTACTTTAAATGAATATAAATATTTATTTGACTATAAGTGATTCAAATAGCTGCAAAACGTGACTTTTATTACTATTTATTTGTAAATAAATGTTATTACTTTTCAGTTTTTATCCCACCGAGAAGAGGATACACAACATACATATAGACTACCACCCTGAGTGTGGGTTGATATTGTTAATGAGCTCATAAATCTGGGATATCAATCCTCGGCTGTTCGAGAACAATTCTAAGAAGCTGTCAATGTGTGATGTTATAGGCTTATTCGTAAATGAGTCAAATGTCTTTCGTACGAAGCTCCTGACCGGCAAGTAACAGAAAAAATGGTTCCTTGGTAAATCATAGATGTGGGATAATTGGGAAAATTACGCAAATGCCTCTTCTAAGTGTAACATTATGGATTGATCTGATCCCTTTATCCAAACAGAGTAAATGCATGGTCTGTACACGAGGGTGTAAACATCTGATTCAATTTAATGGGGGAGAGGCTCCATGCAGCCCAGAATGTCTCCTAAACTGAGCCCATATTCTTATTGTGTGATTCACTATTATTTTTGTTCTCAAATTATTGCCAAGATGTGGCAGTGCTGCTCAGTAGATGAGGTAAAGCTCGGCCTCCTGCGCGCTTGGGTCTTTGGAGTTGGATCTTGCTGATCCGACTCGGTTTGTTCCCTCTATGAAATAAATTGTATTTTTATCAAGATTTTAAAAAGAAAAATGTAATCAGGATAGGAATATTTTGGAAGAGCTAAAAAGTCAGGTAATACTTTAATTTGTATTATGTTAACGCACCCCACTAGTGATAACCTTAATGAGGCCCAGCGATTCATATCCTGTTTACAGATATTCAGAAGGACAATGTCGTTTTTTGAAAAAGTAGATTGGAAGGAGTGAATGACCTTCCCCAACCACTTTTAATACCATCTCGGGCCACCTGAAAGGTGAAGAGGCAAGAAGGAAGTGCCCCTGCTTCAGAATTTAGCTTTTATCCTGATAGAAAGTTTTGTTTTTTTGTACTCACTCTTCTGTCCACTCCATGTCTCTCCATTGACATTCCAAATTTGGTCGCGGTGCTGAGGAGAAGATGATGAGGTTACATCAAATATCCGGTTTGCTGTGTTTCACCCCTTTTGTGAAAATACATGAACATGTATCTGAATATTAAAAGTTATTTCACATGTATTTTCACACAATCTTTGTACAGTATTTAACACAAGTGTACATGTATGAGGCCACATGTAGTCACACAGCAGGGTGGTGACCTACGATACTGCATGTAAAGTTGAGACAGAGAGAGTAGGACATACAGCTGTGAGACGTAGTAGACGTGTGCATTTGTAATTTGATGCACATTACTGAATGAAAGTGATTTATGGAATTTTGTTAATTGCACAAAGAGTTTTGAAGAAGGCATTTATTGTTTGGGACTATTTCCACTGTGTCTACTGTTTTTTTACAATGCATTCAGCCAATGGAGAAAAACCAAAAGAGTAGCTGACATATTCAATGGTAGTGCTGGTCTTTGACAGTGTTCTTGGTGTGGAAATGTTAAGTAGCTTACCTGGGAATGTATACAAATGATCTTTCACTCTTCTCTCTGTTGAACTGACACCTGTAACTATGCTGTAAGAATCTTTGCTGTCCGTTAACATGCCGATAGCAGGTTTAGCTGAAGGAGCCGGAACCGGTATTCCAAATGAAAAGCCAATGCTGATGAGGAAAACAATCACATGCATCAGAGCATAGTCAAGGCAAAGGAGCAGAAATTCACTTTGTTGTTCTTGGTTAAAAGCCTTACACCTAAAATGCTATATATATATATATATATATATATATATATATATATATATATATATATATATATATATATGTGTGACCTAAAATGTGATCTAAAAATAGCTGATGTTAAGATGGCCAGAGAAATCCATGTGAGTTTCCCAAATAGTTGTGTAGAAATTTAAGCTGAGCACTAATGATTGAACATAAATCTGTAATAATGCTCAACAGCCTTTTGTTTTCATAAGAATTAAACTGACAGAGACAGAGTAAATACTGGAATTACTCAGTTAGCCAAACATAAAATTGGAAGTCTGCCAATTAGTCACAAAACTGGGACAAAAGTTCTTTTGCATTTGCGGTCTACTCCTCTCTGAAAGACAAGAGAGATCGTTCAGGAAGCCATGTGAAGTCTCTTGACTACAGGACGATGGCCACTCCCCACTTCACCTCAAATTAAATGTGTATTAGTATTTATTGTTGAGATGATCAATCCAATAAGCGACGAGTCAACTGACAGAACATATTGAATAACAAGCTGTTACTTGTATAATCGACTCTTTTGTGTCAAGTCAACTGTCAACGAAAAAAGCCCAAATATACCCACAGCTTTTCTATTCTTTTTCATAGTAAACAGAATATTTGGGGGCTATATATATATATATTTTTTTTTAAGCTTTAGGTTTCTTTGAAGGGCATTGTTGTACAGGTTTACAGTTTGCTTTATTTTCTACAAAGACTGATAGAATATGGAGACTTCCAATGGAGTTATACAACAAATTAACTACATCACTACTACTTTGATTCACTTTTTGCGCCAAGAAACACCTCCATGTATATTGACCCATTCGAAGCTAACAAGGTTAACACTCGTACGGTCGATGACGTCAGCAGTTTCTGCGCTGCACCTCCACACAGCTGGGGTTCACTTGAACTACCGCGCCGTCTTCCTGCGTAACTCAGCGTGGCCTGCAACACATTACCTGGGTTTGTCTTTATTTGGTTTCTCCATAATAACCGCGGCCTTTAGACGTGGCGACCAACGGCGGCTCGAGGACATACGTCGGCTCGGCGAAGCAGAGGCGAGTCCCTTTCTGAGGAAAAGAAAGTGAAACGTAACTCTCGTGGTGTCCGATGATACAAGTAGCACCGCTGTGTGTGGGAGCAGCGCGTTGATGTCTGCTTCAGACCTCTGAGTCCGCCCACCGAGTTCAGTGACCAGGAAAAGCCAAACAACACACATCAACACCTCACGTGCTTGGGGTTGCGTTTGCTTACTGAGTATCAATTTAGGAAACGTGACGATTAAAATACTAATTGATTACCTTAATTGCTTATTGCAGAATGACGTGATTTACAACACTACATTATCAGGGCATTTGCAAACTGTAAACACATACACAGCTGGGCCTGTTTGTAGAAGAGACCACAGTGAACAAAGTGCTATGAATATGTGTCGAGGAGCCTAATGGACTCTTTTAAGACTGGCCTAAAAGCCTTTTTATTCAGGAAGGCGTTTTTGAGTTGAGTTTTATGACTTGTCAACTATTCCTTTTTTATTCCTTTTTTTAAAATTATTGTTAGTTTTAACTATGTACTGGCTCTGTGGCACTCTGAGATTCTTGGATGAAGAGTGCCTTACAAATAGAATCCATTATTATTATTATTATTATTATTATTATTATTATTATTATTATTATTATTATAATGAATTCAAATACAAAAAGACATGCAACATTTCTACAACGTGTGGGGCGTTTATCGTGCAGTTTCCTCAGCAGTTAGGACCGCCCCTTTCCATGGCCGGCTGCCTGGTGTCTATTGTACACAATAGAAGGCGGTGGTAGGTTTCACAAAGGAAGTCGGAACACGTTCATCCTCAAAGTTTACTGCAAGGGATGACATGTTGTAACATTTGAACTCACATGCCCCTTTATTCCTCTTGACACATTTTGTGACACTGAGTTTACAATAGAACATTTATTAAGTAGTCTAATGTGGAGTCGGCTGACTTGCTGACTGTTGGTGGATATTGGATGAGGACGTCACAGCAGAGACATGCAGGGATGTATCATGTTAAATGTCTTACATTTTAATTTGGTCCGAGAATGACGTGTACAAGTTTCTGTTATAACCAGTATTATGTGTAAAGTAGATAAGCAGTGACGGCTGGACTACTTACTGTATACATATTTATATTGTTTCTACTCATCATATCCACTAGTGGGAGCTCTCGTCTTGAAGCTCGATGGCCACCCTTCATTCTCTTTCCTCCACAGGGAGAACCCGTAGTCTGATATAGCAAACTCCTACCCACGTGCTCACACACAGTCCGTGGCATCACTCAGTAGCTTCTCATAACTGAATGTCTTAATCTGAATATTACTTTGTAATCGATGGTGGTGATTACTATTCATTGGATAAGAAAACTTGTGCGTGTGTGCGTGTGTGCGTGTGTGTGTGCGTGTGTGTGTGTGTGTGTGTGTGTGTGTGTGTGTTAAAACATCACCAAATCATCTCCATGTTTATACCACCACAGTTAGATTTCATTGAGGAAAACGTTCATGCATGCTTAATGAGATCTGAATAGCTTTTATTTAATTATCAATTTCAAATTAAATCATATATATTGTTTAAACTCTCCTCACTTTTCTCATTTGTGACCAGAGGTTATGAATGTGAGGCTGAGAGGAGGATGCTTACTCATCAAATCTAAATCCACATTTCTTTAAACAGTTTCTTTGAGTCCAGTTGACTGTCATTCAGCACGGCTTTATCAGGGCTATTTTGGCTAGCAGCCTGCGACTGATCAGGCGTAATAGCATCCCACAACAAGGAACGGCTATCTGACCTTGGGGCCATACCAAGCTGTTGCTGTGACAGCACAATAGGTTTTATTACCAGCGCATGTAGAAAGACTGGGAGATGTTGAGCTGCCTTTTGGATGGAGACACAAGGGTGATGTTAGGAGATCCAAAACAAGCAGGAACACCTTGCATTTAAAGGTTGGATCCATTAATATATTTATTATTTTTTGATTTTATGATTCTGTGGTTTCTCAGGAGTGTTCCTTATGTATTTAAACACAAAATAAAATAATGTTGGTCAAAGTACGTGTATTTTAGCGTCAAATGGCTATTTTTCCAAGCCCTTCTAAAAAGGTCTTCCCACATAACCTGACGTAGTTCTGCATGAGGAATTTGCCCGGCTGTGGTTGTATACGATACAAATGTATATTGGAACTTGGATGGCAGTCCGAACACTCCCAGTATTCCAGTGGAAATACCCAGAAAAGAATGGAGATGGAGTCGACCTTTAATGTTCCCAAACAGAAGCATGCAACGTTGGAGAAGCCTGACACATCCGTTGGAGCTTCCTGATTATCACACTGCAACACCCAAATCACCCAAATCAAAAATACAAGTTGCTGCGGCCTTGAGGTCATGACTGGGTGTCATTAAAAGTGATTGTACTGTTGATGGTTCGACAGTAAACATATATATAGGTTATTTGTGGATGGTGGATGTTTCCCTGCAAAAACCAAAACACAGTAACTGTTCAAAACAGAACACATGATTTTACTGTCCTGTAACCAGAAACTAGTGAAATGTATTTATACATACTGTATGTGTAATGTACTCTTAAAAAAGCTGGGTTGCAGCCAGGCCTTTTAAAAATACTGAGCTCATGAGCCCTGCATGTGACTTTTATGGATAATAAATGTTTTTTTGCAGTTAGTCTGGTTTTGGTAGTCTGGTTTGAAAGTCTTCTGATTATACAATGTAATTATTTTCAGACATGCATATTAAAAAGTGTTGAAATGTTATTTTTAATTTACAAGCAAGCATAGAAGTGTAGAGAGCGGGCACTTTTTAAGCAAATGTAATAATGACGTAAGCTAGAAAAGGTTAAACGTAATCCTATCAGGCCATACTGTATACCACAGAATCTTGCTTATGGAGTTTTTGACTTCAAAATAAAAGCAGCGGCAGATGTATACATTTACTGTCCTCTCGCCTGTGGTAGTGTTTTTTTGTTTACAATGATCTCATTCTTAATAGAGAGAAGTAATGATTTATTGATTGTTAAGACCTTTACAGCAGCTCTTCTTCATCATCATCATCATCATACAATGGGACTGAGTTTAGGAAGTTCAGCCAGATCACACTCTGACTCAGCAGCCGGAGGAGGGACATGCGCCGTCTAAACAGGGAGCTATGCTGACTATGTAGCGTTTGACACAGCAGTCTGCACCCTTATCACACTGGGTGACACACATAGCTCTCTCTCTCTCTACCGACACTGAGGGTTGTAATGAAAGTGCTGGAATGAAACAACAACTTGGGAAACACATTGCATGCTGTTTGCGTTTGCAGTTAGTGTGAAAGTCAGACATTTATTTAGTATAAAAACCCGAAAACTTTGTGCTTTTCATTTTATATATTTAGATGGAGGATTAAATTAACATTTAAGCTTTATAATGGGTATCTAAGGAAAAGTAGAAAAATATATTATGCCTGTTTTACAAGATTGTTTATCGCTTTTTTGTCCACTTCAAAAAAACAAGTCAATGTTGCCTCGCCCCTTGAATTAATACATTTATTCTGTTGGTAATTAAAGAAATAATTTACCCATAAAATTACGATTTTAAATTACTCATCCCATAATTCTTGAAACTAGTTTTTTTCTCTCAAAAAATTGAGAAAAGTCTTGATGAATTGAAGTAAATGGGCTATTAAAGTTTCAAGTATTGACTGCAGCTGTCCCACTTAAGCCAACCAGTACAACGTTTTAAATGTCAGAGGTCAGTGGAAAAACATCTAAATGCATCATCTCTTCACCGGTTGAGATCAGAGCAACATAGTCCCAACTGTCATGTTTGAAATATTGCTTAGTTATTGTTAGTATATTGTTTAGTGCACCCCTGATTTTTGAAGAATAGTTGGATATGTGTTATTGTGTTCCAAATAAGATTTTCTTTGTGGGACTTTGGGCCTATAACATCGCCTTCAAGGAAAATGTAAACAATGCACTAGGTATGCATGGAATAGGAAAATTGGGATGTGATACGCAACAGTAAAAAAGTGTTTTCCTGCATGTCTCCTGATCACAGATGGAAAATTGTCCTTGGTCTTTTGCATTATTTATGTTTAATATGTCTATTTTTGTCTTTCTATTCTCATCCAAATTATTTTTTCTGCAAAACTGTGACATTTGGGTTTTGACAGCTCCAGTTGGACAGGACATGATGTAGCTTTGATGTGTTCACAATGCCATGTATGGAGAGCAGACGGCCAGAAAGAGTCATTACACCTTAGTGTAAGTGAAGCGTGAGCCGTCTATTTGGTTCATTTGAATAGAGAGCGGATAGTTTAAACTAGAAGTCATGTAATGTGAAGAAAATATTGTTTATGACTGTAAGTGGCTTTGGAAGCTACTTTGGGTTAAGAAAGAGCCGCATTCTCCCCTGTTCTTCTTTAGCAGCAACTACCACTGTGCCTTTGAGCAAAGCTGCTGTGAAAGTGATGAATCTCTTTCTAAGGTTATGTTAGAGGCAAAAAAGGAGTGAGGAATTCCAAAAACTAGCGTAAAAGTTTAATTATGAGTTGAATCAGAAAGCAGTTCGATTGATTTGTATTTCCCACTAATGAGCTTCAAATACTGATGGCACATTTTTGATAACCTGCATAAAATGAACTTTAAAGATTGTCATTCCTCAACACAATGTCCGCAGTGAAGCTATCAGTATTTCCTGTTTATTTACGGCACTTTCTAAGAATGAATAGCTGAAAGGTAAAGTGTCTCTGGGGGCCAATGCAGGTACAAGCGTGACCGTGTGTTTGACAATGACAATGCTTTATAAATGATTAATTAAGTGTTTACTCATACTTAACTAATGCTGTATAGCGTGCAGTTATTATAAAGTGTTACCCAGTAACATTATGTCAATTTTTATTGTATCCACCTTCTCCCACCTGGTCTGCTTCCCCAGAAAATGATTTCAGATATTTTGACAGCCAACCAGAGAATGTCTAACTTTGTTATCAGTTAAGGCCGTTTACACACAGTGATCTGCGGAGAGCTTTTTATTACAGGGGATTGTTTAATTACATGTTATTTTGTTTGCAGACACAAGCTGTAGATATTGTTTAGTGATGGAAAGAGCACTTTATGAGTTTGGGGATCTCAGGACTGCATCCCTGCTCTTTGCAGATGATGTGGTTCATCAGACTGTGACCTTCAGCACGCACTAGGCCGGTTTGCAGCCAAGTCGGGAAAGAGTCAGGACCTCCAAGTCTGACGGTTCTCTGCTGGAAAGAAATTGTGCCCTCTGTTGTGGGAGTGAGTCACTGCCCCAAGAGAGAGAGGTAAAACGGAGTGTGAGATCGACTACCTGTCCGGTGTGGCATCAGCAGTGATGAGGGCAATGTACCGGACCGTTGTGATTATTTACTTATTTATTTTGTGTAGTGACCGAAAGAACGAGGTCACAGATAATAGTGGCAAACATGGTGTTCCACCGCATCATCCGGATTGAACTTGGAGTAAAGTCGCTGCTCCTTCGGCTTGATGGTGGTTCGGGCATCTGATCAGGATGCGTCCTGGATGCCTCCCTTTAGAGGTTTTCTAGGCACGTCCAAAGGTAAGAGGCCCAGAGATAGGCCCAGAACACACTGGAGGGATAATATATCTGGTTGGTCTGCAACGACTCAGGGTCCCTCATGAAGAGCTGAAAAAAGTAGCTGGGGAGAGGGACGTCTGGAAATACCTCGTAAGCCTGCTGCCCCCGATAAGTGGAAGATAATGGATGAATAATGGATGGTGGTTTGTTTTGTTTATTTTTATACTTCGTGGTTACTTTTAGAAATTGTCATTCAAATGTAAGTATAGTGATCAGTTGTCCCCAGTCTGCTTCTGGGTGGAGAATCTAAATTGACGGTTGTGACGAGACGGTTAATGATGTTTCTGTATTTAGACAGGAAGTGCTTGATGATGTCACTTGAATGTCTCTAGGTTGTTGTGGTCTCAGACAGACAGCTGGCTGTGACTCACCTTAGTGTGTCATTATAGTCGATACCTGGGGTTTGCCTCAATGGACAAAAATACATTTTACACCTATCTTAGTCAAGCAATTTAAAAACCACAGATGGCCGTGGCAAAGAAGATCAGTGTTTGTCTAGTAAACATGTTGCTGCAGAGTGCTGGCGGAGAAATGCTGCTTTCATTTCTACTAGTGTAACCAGTGATGACAGCTGTGTGCTGAACGGGACAAAATTTACCAGTAACATGTGACACTGACAGGGATTTGTGTAGCTGAGCAGTGTATGTTATGGAAAAGATTTAGAAATGCAAAGTAAGAGATCAGGATCCTTTAGCCAATTTTCATAAACAGCTTTTGGAATTAATATATTTGTATGAGAGTTGTTAACCCTGTAAGACCCAAGCATAGAAATAATATCTAAATCTTTTTTTTTTAAGTCAGATGATGTTGTAAGAGTCTTCTGATGCAGATAATGAAGGATTAATTTAATGTAGTGTGCAAGGTGCACATGCTATTTTAGCTACCATTTTCAGCTAACGTTGTAAAATTACAACAATGACATAACAAGCTGAAAATCTAATGTGATGCATTAATTCCACAATAACTTAGTATTTACATGAACTACATATTCTAACAATCACCCAAAAAAATATTTCATGGAATTTACTTACTTCAATGTTGATATATCCAGTTGAATGAAACAAGGAGATGTGCTTCCAGGAAAGTTTGCAGGTAGAGTGAGTTCATGGCCTTATGGCCAGACCTATATACACATTTACGATCCAATAGCATTGCAAGGCAAGACAATAGGACCCATTGACTATGTAAATGTAGTCTTTCCCTAAAAAACGTTTTTGCAAATGTGTTTTTTGGAGAGATAAAAGTGACGTTGTAATATTACAACCAGGGGTCTTACAGGGTTAACTCAAGAATGTGTCGCTAGTAGGTGGGGTGGGTCGATTTCAACGTCTGCTCAAACTTCTTCACGGAGAAAAATAGGATTCAAAATGTCTCCCTGAATGTTGTCTGTGTTTAAAGTTGTAATCTTTTCTTCAATTTTTGGTACCTGCACTGCATCTCTCAAAGTCACAATGAGGCCACTTGTGGAAATGCTTTCAGAAAATTAAGAGGACTTATAGTGCACTTCATTTTGGTACTTGAACACGCTGTACTGAAAACAGAAGAACCAACAGTACATATTTGGTTCAACAACCTTCCATCAGTGTCTCATCTCAGCTGGCTGAGCTCTTGCTTTGTGTCAGATATCATCGCTGACACTCTCTAATCCGTCTGGCCGGTAGCCTGGAGGAGGTAACACTGTTTACATCTCCAGCCTCCTCTGGCTGAACAAAGGGACATTGAGTGTCCTCAGTCTTTCTGAGAAATACCCAACCATCTTTTGAAGCGCAACATGCAGACATTACTATTTCCTTTCTGTTTGGCCTCTACACAAAGATGTTTTTCCGCAATGTACATCTACGATGTGATGACCCAACACATTCTCCCTCCCAACTCATCAATTACTGTTGTTGGTCAGTCACCATAAACTTTCAACTCGGACGCTCGAGGTACCCATCTACTGTGTCAGTTTCCATTTGTTACATGCACAATGTCTTTTCAACATGAACTCAGGCAACAATCCCCCCGACTAACGACTCTCGTGACTCATGTGACAAAATGTCAAGGTTTACTTGAAGCTTTGCACGGGACACAAACAGCGGTCCTGCAGTCCGGTGTTTACCCATCCATCTCCCATCCTACCCGCTGTGGTTGGACTATCACATTCTTTATACTACATCAGTTGCTCTGACTCTGTCTAATAATGACGTAGGTCAAACAAAACAGGACTTTTGTTCAGTTTCCTGTGCACAACTAAAACTAAACAACATTTTGTCGCAGCAGTCGTTAGTCAGTGGACTTGTTCGTGTTGTTAGTCAACCACACTGTTTCCTTAACTAAACTTCCTGTGACAGTCAAACACGCTCTTTTTCTAAACTTCGTTTTGTCATCGAAACCTGACTGTGAAGGAGAATGTGTGAGAATGTGTTGCTAACGGTGTTTACAAAACAAACAATTAATAAATCTGAAATCCACACATTCAAAACCTTTTGATGAATTGTTCTATTTTGTTGCAGTGCATAATCATGTAGTAGTGACTAAAGTGAGCAG
Organism: Cyclopterus lumpus; assembly: GCF_009769545.1. Taxonomy (NCBI): domain Eukaryota; kingdom Metazoa; phylum Chordata; class Actinopteri; order Perciformes; family Cyclopteridae; genus Cyclopterus; species Cyclopterus lumpus. The sequence goes on from NC_046969.1 coordinate 13,639,629, forward strand.
CCAAACATCTGTAACAGGGAAATACGAGAAAAGTAAAGAAGAAAATAGAGAAAAGAAAAAAATTAGGAAAAAGTGAGGGAGAAAATGATATTAGACCAAAATAAGAGAAGAAAAGAAACAGGACAGGCAACAAGATGAGTAGAATAAACTAGGAAAGGAAGCGGGGGCGAAGCAAGAGCCAAGAAGGGGAAGGGGGTGAGGAACCGGTCTGAACCAGCATAGGCTGACTCTGAGCTTTATACCCCTCCTCACTTCCTTCCCTCCTCCTCGTCTTTCCTCTGACTCAGGCTGGCTGAACTTTAAGCGCTCTGTCATGCACTTGTCACTAGGAACAATTTGGATACAGATTCCCTAGAAGTGCAAGAGGATCAGCAGCAGAGTAAGAGCAGGGGCAGTGGTGGTGACGTCGGGAAGATGCAGGACCTTACTGATTTTCTAGCAGACATGCTTGACAATAGTAAACATCTACACACACATGTGGTGGAACGGCTTGTTTCCATGTCACAGTGGTTATGACCACAAGTTACTTATTTGTGTCTGTAAGTTGCAGATCTACATGTGGAAACTATAAAGATTAAATGGAGCAGTAATACTTTGAGGAACGTGTATCTTCTTTTAGTATTGCTGCCTAAGATAAGTGATTTGTGTCTTTACGTACTCTTCTTTCATTACGTGAAATGATTTGGCTGCCTTTGGTGCTGATGAGGAGAAGAAAAAGCTGGTGAAGAGAATGATTATGTTCTAAATAATGGAGGGATAGGGTGTAGAGGGTGTTGGTTTGGTCTCTGGTAAAAAGGGACACAAACATGCTTGTTTATTAGGAAAAGTATTGATTTCTTTGGAATTAATCGAGCCAGGAATGTAGAAAATACTGGTTGTAAAATAAGAAATATTAGATGTGTGTGAGGGGCCTCGCACTGCCATTTGGGTTTGTTTTATAGAAGATGAGAGCTGTTAAAACCTTGATGAGAGAAGGGCAGCGAGGTCAGAGGCAGTCCATCCCAACTGATGTAAGCTACAATCACAGGACTCATCCAACTGACCCCATTCCTTGACTCAGCCATCGACCAGGTCCTAAACTTACTACACTAGAAGAGTTCATTCTCGCTGTTGTTGAAAGGCTGGTGTCCTTCTGTGTTGTTCTGAGGCATTTATGAAGGTTGTTCTAAACCTAACAAAGTGGTTTTGTTGCCTAAGCCTAACTTTCATTTTGGAGCATAATGTTGTTTTGACTAACAGAGAAAGAAGTTGTGAGCGACACAAAAGAAACAATTTGTGCGGCTCAGCACAAAACCAATAGGTTGCAGTTTGTGATTATACTTCACAAACCGAGCTAGTGCTGCCCATTTCAGATATAGTGGTATTTAACATTGTATTATTTACTTTTCTTGTCAGTCTTCAATCTGTTATGTAAGGAAATTCTGTAATGAAAGGCTGAAAAAATTAAAGTTAAAGTGTCTTGTGATGCTTCAGAGGCCTTTCTACCATGAAAAACACAGAATTTAAAGAAAGATGAAAAAATACACACATTTGTTTTTCTTTGCTCATATCCTTAAAATGATCTTAACATTTGACCCCGTTGGGTCCTGAGCGTGACAAGGGGGCCCAATTAGTGGATCTCCATCCCAGTGGGGTGGAAGCTCTCAAGGAGGCGGTGCCGGAGGTCAGACTCCTGACCTCTGACCTCACCCCATAACTCTACCAGGAGCCTCACTACATGCAGAGCAGTCATCAATCCACTGCTCTGTGAGATAGGAACTGCTCTGTGCTGACTCAAAGGTCTTATAATGTTTAACCAAAGGCAGCTGTACTGCTGCAGCCCAGAGCTGCTGTGTACAGTCCTGCATGGTTGAATTCATAGCACTCTGACGAAAGCATAAAGTTACTATTTGCAGCATTTAAAACATCAATAATTCCTATCAGATTCTTAGTGATACCTTGCTATACATTGTATGAAGAAACAATACCATGGTGCACACCCCTGTTCACCTCTACCACTCACCAGCAGTATTGCTAGCTCTAATATTTTGCAAGATCAAAACCACATTTCCCACACTGGGGGTACATTTGGTATTGATCATAAAGTACTTCCACTATTTACAATCACCTAAAGCACTCTTTCTCCATGGATGTGTAAAGAGAACTGAATACCATGTTTAAAAATGGCACCCAAATAGTTCCAGCAAAATGTTCTCACATATAGAAAAGGATGTTTTTATGTTTCTGCATTTTTGAGCCCATATCAAGCATGCATATTAAGGTCATTTTCTGGCTGAGCTAGCTGACTTACCACACATATGAATGGCATGGAAACAATTTACAGGTGTTTGGTCTTCGAGACATATTATTTTTTATTGAATCTAATTGATCAAATTGTGATCATACAAAGGATAATCTCAGAGAGTTTGAGACGCTCTGGGAGTTTGTGTGCTTCTGTTTTGTTCTGTTAAGCAATTCATTCGAATTTCCTTGGAGGGTTGAGGCCTCTTGAGGCGGCCAGGTTTGTCAGTGATGGTCATGTTTGTTCAAGGTAATACTGCAATTTTTTCAAAATGTATGTGATTAAGATTCATTAGATTTAAAATGTGGCACATGGCTCCTTTAATAATGACCAAACTCAGTCAGAAGCAAGTTTGTGTAAATTAGTAGTTCAAAACTCCAAACTTACCATGAGGCTTAAAGTATAATGGTGAAAAATTGAATGAAGACGCTCTCACATTCCTCCAAGGTGCCCTTGATGAATACAATGAAATTTATTGTAATGAAGCTCATTTGCAAACAGTAGAAAAATCAAGTAAGGTTTAGTAGTTGTGTTTAAAAAGCACAAGGGCAGTATTCCTGAAAGACTGCCTTCTCTCTAAATCTAAACACAATCTAATTGTTTTAGAAAAACATGAATTATGTTCAAAGTAAAGCATAGTTGGGCAAAATGCCTCCATCTGCCACAGTTGAAAATCAACTCCACCTGGACAGAGGCGAGGCGGCTACTACTTAGTTTTTCCATCACATAACTCTCCAGGTGCATTTTATTTGTTCCTCTAGAGAGTAGAACATCTTGCCGAAGACATGGCTGTTCCCTTTACAGTAAATATATATACAGATCTATTGAAAGCAAATTCATTGCATGCTGTATTATGTCAGTGAAAATCTTTGGAAAAATCCTGTTTTACTCTATTTTCAGCTGCCCTGACATTGAAAGAAATCTTGTTGGTCGAAACACAGCGTTTCATTTGGTGGACTTTGTTTTTCAAGTAAAGCTACAGGAAGAAGGCCTAGAGAATTTTAAAATACTTTTTTAACAGGAAGAGAAAAACACATGTTTTCCTCGCAGAGGTCCGAGCAAAGCGTTCTGTTTAATTTAAAAATAAATTGTACAGAAAGAGTCAATGAACTTTAAAGTTGAACCTCGGTTACTAAAGCCCAAGAGGACCATTTACAATCACATTATACATGTTCTGTTTGCATTTAAATGAAGTTTCAAGGCTCCACAACTCCTGATGTTTTTTATTGGCCAAAACTTGTGTGCAATTATATATTTGTTTCATTCTGCATTTGCTGCAGAATTACAAGTGAAACAGAGCTTGTAAACTAAATCCTAAAGAATGTACAAGTAGTCTGTTTGTAATACAAAAATCCAGCCATCCTGCCAAGACAGAAACCAAAACACATGATACACATAAAAAGGGAGTCAGAACAAAAGCTGTAACTTAAACTTAAAGCCCGAGGTTCTCACAGCTTGGAATTCAATTTAATAAATGTTTTTGTTATAGTGCCAAATCATAATGGACGTTATCTCAGTGTACTTTTCATATAGAGCAGGTCTAGATTGTACACTAAAAATTCCCACCATGACCAAGCACTTGGAAAAACTCCATTTCACAAGGCAGACACCTGCAGCAGAACCAGGCTTTAGGTGGGCCACCAGCTGCCTCGACTGGTTGGGTTGAGATGAGGATACAGCTTAATATAAGCATGAGTTCTTTACATTCACTGAAATATCAAGGCATCACAGGGCTGTTATGTGGTGCCACCAGATTTCAAATATCCTTCTTCTCACTCGGACAGACGAATCAACTGAAGAAGTAAACGCTCCAGACTATTGGATATATACAATATTGGACTGCAGTCCCAAAGAACAGTATGAACAAACACAGTCAACTGTCTGCAGGGCACTCAGAGAGCTTATATGTGCTTCTTTCCTCCAAACACAGCAGTAACTCTGCTGCTGCTGTGTTTGAGTTGAACAGCTGTGCAAAGGACTCCGTCGGTCGGTGCAGCTCATTGCAACAAGCGTGCATGAAAGATAAAGATGCTATGTGTTGAGGTTCTTAGGGAAGCTGGCGTAAATAATCACTGTCTCATTCCATTGTTTATCGATTACATACATCTGCTGCACATACCATGTGAAATGGTCTGTAACGGAGTAAGTTGGGTAATTTGGACACTTTCATTGCCTGAAAGAAGTCCCAAAAAGTGAACAACATAGAGGTGTTTGTCTTATTCTTAAGCAGAATGTGTTACTTTATATTGTGAACATGTTTGCTGTTACTTATTTTGACTCATCAGAAGTCATTTAACTTTTGCTTCCGCTTCTTGTTGTTGAAATCGAAACAAAAAAGAGGAAATCCATAAAAAAGGACGACATGGTGACAATAATTGTGCAGGGCATGTGTGTGTTTGTGTACTTGAGAGCTGTCTTTATATGCCTCTGCTGTATATGTTTGCACATGTGGATGTGTGTCTGTGTACACACGAGTGTGTCTATAGTGTGATGCTGGGCATGTCAGCCCCCCCCCTCTCTCTACACCACTTCCCCACCCTAAAGCCACCCGCCTCTCCACTAACCTCGCTGTGGGGCTGGGCCAGAGAGAAGCAGCGCAAACCGGAGCGAGCCAGTGCTGAGAGCTTCATCGACCCCCGCCTCCTCCTTCCTTTGACTTCTTCCTCCACACACACACACACACACACACGCACTCACACACACTGATTAGTTAGTAAGGATGGCCAGCTATTGTCCGTTTTTCCTCTGACGCCTGACCTTGAACTTCACATCATTCCCAAACCTCGGATTGACTACAGTGCATGTTTGCTTTCAAGGTTTTAATTAGAAGTTTGATTAATTAATTGCAGATGCTTCGATTGATGATCTTCATTTGTATTTTTAATGACGCTTAACAGCATTTCAAAATAGTTCCAACATAACCACCATTTCTAAACTAATTTTTAGGAGACCTTGTTCCTCCCATATACACACACACACATGCACGCACACGCACACGCACACACACACACACACACACACACACACACACACACACACACACACACACACTTACTTCCTCCTTTGTCTGACAGACACGCTATTTGTGCTATAGATGTATAACTGTTTGTAACCAAGCTTTTGAAACTAAGTATTCAGATTCCTAGGAAATAATTAAACATTACCGCAGAAATAGTATTATCTTTTCTCTCCTGTTAATTAACCATCTTTAGGGGGTTGTTTGTTTACTTGTGGGCTAAACTTGTGTTTTTTAGATGGCTGAATAGATGGCTGAATGCAACTCCATCTGTTAATCACAGTAAAAGGATTCAAGCCACATTGACAGAATGTGTTCCTCTGAGAGCAACGTGTTGCCCAAGTGGTCCAGGTTTACAAGGCCTTTTCCTGTTGTTGGGGAGCTGTGAGGTATTTTGGTTTGCCAACTTCCTCGTAAGTTCCCACTCGTTCAAGGACACTCTTTTAGCTTGACTCCTTTTCTGGAGATTAAAAGGGAAAATGTGAGAAACTTCCTCAAATTAGCACAGATGCTGTCACACTGTAAAAATACATACAGCATTCCCTGGACTTTAAAGGTATCTGCACAAGCCTAACCAATGCTGTGAATTAACATGTTTTCACATGTGTGTGTGTCCTTCAACTAGTAGTTTACTGTTTGTTAAAGCAGCTTTTACTGTAAGTGAGTATGCAGGAGGTCAAGTTTGACCATATTTTCAGCACATGATATTGAGACTTACTAAAAAAATTAACTCAGGAGGATATTTAGTTCTTTCTTTGCCGTACATTAACGCTGGATTTAACGGTTTGGTACAGATCTTTGTATACATTGTTATATCAATGACACCTGTATGACAGTATGTATTGTACAAGGTACCTACAAAAGTAATTTGATATTTCACACACACAACAAATCACATTAATTTGTATCATGCTGTAACACAGCCACACAAGCACACATACAAATGACAGACAGACAACACTAGAGCAAACTTTCCTCTCAAGGATCAGTAAAGAGCAAAGTAACAGATTAAAACAAAGAGCATGGCTGCATTTTCTTTAGGTACAGTAAAGAAGTCGACAGTGTAGAGGCGGTGGTAGGTGATAATTCACATGCTCCGAGGAGCACAGGAAACAGGAAACACTTTACTCCTCTCACCGAGCACAACGTGCATCACAACACAGTAGTTCAGTGTGCGTCTGCCAGCAGCATGGGGTGCCTAGTTGGTCGCGAGAACTCGCAACACTCAAAAGTTCAAAAGGTCACATTGTACGTATTTGTCCAGGTGCACGCTCATTTAGTTTGATTAACCGTTTCAGATTTAAACAATCGCCCCAGAGCCATATCACTTCTGATTAACACTGATGTATCAACACTAAAAACGTTACTCGATAAAGTGTTTTTCTCCCATCTTGATAATTGTTGTCAAGCAGACTGGATTATTGCTGAAAACAACCATTCAGAAGGCATTTGGTTAGGATAACAAAATACACAAATCCTGATATCACAGTGACACTATGGAAAAAGATACTGTATGTGCCAGCAGATGTTACAATTGGCCTAATTATTGGCTTGAACGCAAGGTTGAATTAATACAACTTAAAAGAAATAAATAAAATAAATATTTGACATAATGATCAGAATGTTACTGTTATAGTAATTAATTCCCGGGAGCAGCTTTTTCCAGAATAGATACAAACAAATAGGGGCTGCAGAGTTAGAGCTCAGTCACCCACTTGACTGTAACCTCTCAGCCAGTGGCTGGACGTCCCAGGGTGTCCTCTGGGTAAGGCCCGAAACAAACTCTATGCCCTCTCACCTGGTGTCCACCTCTCAAAAACACTGTTTATAGGAAATGTGGTTCCACTGGTATGAGACAGAGGCTGCCAACCATTGCATGACCTGTTTATAGTACTTAATCACAGGGATTTTAAATATTTTTCGACAGTGGCTTAGGGTTTAGCAGTATCGCATAACTCAATTCTCAGTCCTTCTCTTTTCTGTGTAGAGATTGCATGTTCTCTGACTGCATATTTACTAAAAGCATGTTGGGTATTTGGGACTCTCCTGCCATTGTCCTTGTCCAAGTAACTGACCTCAAATTGTCCCTGAGAAACTGCACAATGGCTGCTAACTGCTACTAAATAATTAGGGTTGTTTTGATGCAGAGCATGGTTTCCAGCTTGGGCATTACTCTCACAAAAAAGCAATTTTCAAGTAATTTTCATTTTTATGGTGAACAAAAGAGCAAACTTGTTTTCTTATTTTGACTGAACACAAAAGATGGGAGAAAGTGTCCATACTCAATAAACTGATCCAAACATTTTAACTTCAAGCCTTCGTCACTGTGCTCCGATTATGAATTAAAACAAGACCGACTCCTCTAAAGATGATTAAATGGAAGTTACAATAGATTCCACTACCACTATTCTCTTGAATATATGATATATAATACACAACAAATATGAAAAATAAAACTAATGAGAGCTAGCATAACTTCATAGTTAACTCAAAAGATAATGGGCGGGCATGTTGTACCCAGCAAACCGTACGCTTATGGTGGACATACGGTATTATATAGTCATTGCTTCAGAGCTAGTGCTAGGCTGTTTTTATGGGAGTCCAAACGCTGGTTCTTTTCCACTTTTTCATAATAACCCAAATTAACTTTAATTTGCCCTCTCCAGCTGTGAGTCCCACAAATCATTGAATGTCTTTCACAACCAATAAGCACACACGCCAAGCACCTTTGACGATTGTATGTCTGAAAAGATATATGGAATACACAATACATTGTGGTGAAACAAGGTTTCCATTCTTCTTTTCAAATAACCTGTAAGTAGGACAAGCATTAAACAAACCTCTAAACACATGCAGGTCTGAAACCTTTGTGTGTTTCTAGGTGTGAACTGACTCTGTGGTCTACTGTTTAAAGGGCCATGTGATGTCACCACAGATAAGACGCTGTGGCATGTCACAGGAAATTCTAGCTGTGCCTTGATTGGCTGAACAGCAACTTGTTTTCTTATTAAATGTGCTCGACAACAGCACAGCCAATGAGAGGAGAGCGGTGGGCGAGGCCTGATGTTCCCAGCTGTCCTCAGAAACACACATGAACACACACACACACACCGTTTTTAGTTTCACTTCCCCTTTGTTATTGAGTCTGGTGCTGAAAGCGAGTTTGCCCAGTGCTTTGCAAAGTTTTGCAACTCCGTGTTTTGTTTGAACATGTTAGTCTTCTGAAAACACGCGTCCATTTTTCTTTTATCATATGTTTTAATGATTTCTGTGTAATATAACTAATATATGATAATACAATAAACAAAATAAAACTAAGAAAATAGACAATATGCCAAATAAGAACGTTTTGCCAGTAATGTGAGCTGTGGCGAAGAGTGAAAGTGAGGGTATGAGAGTCTAAGAGAAAACATGGACTGTATGTCACTGTGTGTGAAATTGCTGCTTTTTAAATGATGCAAATATAGATCAGAAACAGGCATTCAATTTAGACAGAAAGTCTCTTGAACAGGCACAAAATTATGTTGTACATTTCAGCCACTTGTGGCTTTTTTGACTGTTTTTTAATGAGGTCAAAAGTAGAATCACTTCTTGATCACAAATATTAGAGGCAGTCTGCAGTGACTGCGAGGTCAAAGGTCAGAGATGTTTTAAGTTGCTAACTGGAACAGGAAAGTGTCATTTGAAAGCAACTTTGGTTTGTTGTTTAAGGTTTTTAAGAATAATTTATGAAGCTCAGCACTCTCAACACATTCAAACATGGATACACACCTTTAGGATTGATTTAGCTACTTTTAAACAGTTTACTTGTGCGGCTACCAATATATAAATGTATTGATATATATATTTAAATCATTCCTTTTTCACTCACGTTAACAACTAATCCTTGTGTACTGCTCATATCTGGGATTCAAACTGGCAGCTTTTCACACACACCGACAAGCAGAACTACAGTAATAGTTTATGTGTATACCAGCCGAACACAGACACACGCCAGTCCAAACAAGCAAAACTTGCAGAAAGTCTGCCCACACAAACAACACGCATGCACACATCTAGACAAACAGAACCTCCACATGTTATTACACTTAACGTTTGGAGCCTCAACACAGCTGGTGCTGCACAGGGGAAGCCGGTGGGTGTGTGTAGATCTATTATGCCTGTTTTTTAAAGAGCAGTTGGTACTCCGTCTGCTGTATTTCTTTGTGTTCTACTGTACACATGCTGGTGTATTACTTCATTTGGTGCCTGTTCATGCATACATGATTGCATTGAAACGTTTGCACATTACAAAACGCATTGTTGTGTGCGTGTGCATCATTGTGTGACAAATTGTCTTACATCGGTTTCAGGAGAAGTCACCAGTGTCTGTGTCACCTAAAGTATTTGCATAATAGTGTAATCACCATCACGTCACATCAGACTTCAATGTGATATCTTTGCGTGTGACTTTCTTGTGAATTTGAACAAACTGTGCATATTGAAATTGGTGGAATTACAACTGAGATTTTAAAGTGGTGTGAAAAGTGAAAGAAAGGGGTGAGAACCAATATTCTAATGTGTGCCATAAATGCTTCATGCTCATCATATTTCCAGTGGAATATTTTTTTATTGTTGCCACTTCCGTTTTAGAGGTTATTGATTCAATAATATGGGAAAAATAAAATTCCACTCCATTATCCGAACCACTTCTCCTATTCAGGGTCGCAGGCCACTGGAGCCGATCCCAGCTGACATTGGGCGAAGGCAGAGTTCACCGTTGAGAGGTCACCAGTTTATCGCAGGGCGCATATAGAGACAGACAACCATTCACATTCACACCTAAGGGCAATTTAGAGTCCAATTAACCTAAGCTGCTTGTCTTGGGACTGTGGGAGGAAGCCAAAGAACCCGGAGGGAACCGACGTGCCACGGGGAGAACATGTAAACTCTACACAGAAGGACCGCCCAGGATCGAAACCAGGCCCCCTCTTGCTGTGAGGTGACAGTGCTAGCCACTACACCACTGTGCAAAAGTGAAAAAATAAAAAATAAAATGGATCTAAACCAATCAGGCGGTATAACCATGTTTGTGTAAGAATTCCCACCAAAATATTTTTGATGATCAGATGTCATGTCAATCAATACAAGTTCAGCTTCACTTTAGTAAGGGATGGGGTATAGAGGTACATGTTCTTCATTTCATAATTAGTGTTAATAGGGCCAAATGCTTCCCTGGTCACTGTGGTGGCTGATCAGATTTCTGCTGCTCTACATGTGTGTTTTCTTAGACATCATGCGTTGATTATCATACTTTATAATTTGCTGTTTCTTTTTAATGTTATCTTGCTCTGCAGGATTTGAACGTGCAGCACTCCCACTGAGTGGTTTTGTTTACAGGAAGTTCTTCCAGATAGTCCACCTGTCAGCGCTCAACAGTCGGGCACTTTGTGGGCTCATTGCAGTTCACCATGTTTGTCTTTATACCTCCATCCTTTCAGGGGTCAGTCTGTTATTTTCATCCAGTTTACATTTTATGCTGATTTCAGATCAGATATGATGGACAATAGGCCTTCTGTCTCAGAGGCATTCCTGCACTTCACTGGTTGCAGGTACAGGGAGTCCTCATCGAGTTTCAGCCCCATGGATGGCATCACCCATTCCTGCTTTCATCACAACACACATACTCAAACGTACAGAACATGTGACAAGAAAAAAAGAAGAAAGAAAGAGTTGTATAAAACAAGCGTGCCATTGTTGTTTCTTCTAATTAAAAAAAAAAGTATCTTCATTCATACTTATTATTATACCTTATTAGGTACATTACATTACATTACATGTCATTTAGCTGACGCTTTTATCCAAAGCGACTTACAATAAGTGCATTAAACCATGAGTACAAACTCAGAACAACAAGAATCAAGAAAGTAACGTTTCTTCAAGAAAGCCAAACTAAAGGTATAGCTCATAATATAAAATTGTTATCTCTTCCCAGAGACTGAACTATAAATGAGGTAATTAGTTTTATAGACACACTCTCTCTCTGTGGTCTTTGCTTTCACAATCTATTTATTTTCATTTCACCACTTTTTCCATCCCTTCCTTCTTCTCTGGCCCTACTTTTCCGACCACCATCAGTACATTATTATTCTGTCCTATAGTGTTGCGTGAGCAGAGACTTCTTACATAATACCTCGCAGTTGTTTTGCAGAGGTCTGTGCATGGTATGTGATGCTGTACGTTTGACGGGAAAGATAACAAGGCGAGGTGCGTCACAGAGTAATGCAGGACAGATGCAATGCTGCAACTCTATGAAACTGCTTTGGGATGAATGGTGCTGGAAAGGAAACGTACAGCCAGTCATGTTGAGAAAAAACATAGACAACTAACTCTTAACAAAACCTTCCCACTTAAATAGACAATCCTGTTTCCTCGAAATTAAGTTCATACACAGCAAAATAAAGTTCCTATCCAGCAGCTCTGTAGTAAAACCATCATAACATCTATGTCAACGTGGTTATTTTCCCAGTGTTGTGTGTTTATGTGACCTGGACCGGGGATTAAATAAGCTGAGCGACCTTATCACTCTCCAGCTGGGTCTTTGGCTGCAGGAGCAAAGAGGAGGCGGGGGCTCTGAGGTTTCCCATGGGTCTCTGGCGGATGGGTGTCAGAGGGCTACATCAGGGGTTGAATCTGTTTTCCCAGTTCCATTTCCCCAAAATATTCCCCACTGAGTTTCTTCTTTCCAGAGGAGAAGATCCAGACTGCCAAGGACACAGATGTGCTGTGACAGTTGTCGCAGTGTGAGTCCTCAACTGAAAGACCAGCACCAGTGTTTTTGCAGTTTCTGCATATGTAACAGTTTTTTACTGAGTGCAAGAATTTAAAACAATAACTTTGAAAAAGGTTTTTTTTCTGTAACATTTTAGAGATTATTGCTATTAGCACAGGGCAGAACAGTAATATCACTTGTCTGGCTGAAATTAAAGGGAAACTCCCACGTACACATTGTTTAGATGTTAAATTGGAACCAGAAATGTCTTAATGTGAGATCAGGCTACACAATATTAATCCAATAATGTCCCGACCCGATGTGTGTGAGGTGTCACAAACCAATATTAACACAATCTTTCTTAAAACAGTGTTTATGTGCATAAACAGTTGTCACTGGTATGTCAGTGGCAACAGTGAAGTTGGTCCCTGGCACCTTCGATCACCTGTAAATGTCACCAAGACATGAATGATGTTAAGTTACAATTTTTTTTTTAAATAACCCTGTCATATTCAGAGCATGATGAGTTGATTAATCGATGAGAGACTGAGGCGCAAACTATTTCTGATAATCAAATATAGTAATCTTTCAAAGCAAAAATAAAAAAGAATATTTTGTTGTGAGGATTTGATGATGTTTTATTTCACTGTAAATTATATTTCTTTGGGTTTTGGAAAATATATTTGTAATGGTCACATTTTGCATGACAGTTTTCTGACATGTTACAGACCGAATGATTCATCAAGAAAAGAAACTATTGATTAATTGATAATAAAAATGATCATTAGTTTCAGCCCTGGTAGCAATACAACAACAACTTAGTTAAGTTAGTTATTTTACTGTAAATTGTCAATGTAGAACAAGAAGAAGTGGAGTCAGTTTTGGTAATTAGTAAATGGACGTCTGGTCTTCCCACCACTCCCAGCACTGCACACTACATGTCATCATTCACCCATTCAAAAACTGATGGCAGAGGCTTGCATGCAAGGTAGGATCCTAAATTAATTAACTATGACACACATTCATACACTAATGGTACAGCCTTCAGGACCAACTTGGGGTTCAGTGTCTTGCCCAAGGACACTTTGACAGGAGGAGCCGGGGATCGGACCACCGATCTTGAAGACAACACGTTTGAGCCACTGCCACGCCAAAGTGTTTTCCATCTTGCTTTCTCAAATGCCCTATGGCAGAAAGTGAACTTTAAGGTTCAAGTTTATTTCAGATGACTCACTAGGTGAGAAATGTTCCTGTCTTATTATTTAAAATGTTGAGTCTCGTGAGAAGATTGTGAAAAACAAGCTGCCAAGAATACATCATCGAAAAACAACGTTTATTTGACTGGCAGCTGAAAGACTGTCCAACCAGTTTAAAAGACGAAAACATCCAAAGATGAAAAAATCCAGCCGTCTACTCCCCTCTCCCCCTCTCCTCTCCTCTCCTCTCCTCTCCTCTCCTCTCCTCTCCTCTCCTCTCCTCTCCTCTCCTCTCCTCTCCTCTCCTCTCCTCTCCTCTCCTCTCCTCTCCTCCCCTCCACTCCTACAGCCCAACCCAGAGATCCAACTAGTGTTTTTCTGAAAGATGACTCCCTTTGTCACCAACACCTGGGCTTTAAAAGCAGGCACTTGGCCAAGAGAGGGAGAAAACAAGCCCGACAGGTTTCGGCTTTCCCTTCAATGAAAAACAAACAGGGAGAGAGTTGAGAGGGAGGGAGGAATACAAAAGAAAAAGGGAGACAGAGAGGTGAGCATCTCACCAGCTGAGAGAAGAGCCTGTGTTGTTGCCCTTCGACACAGGACCAGCAGGACTTCCTCTGAAGTAGCAGTTTGCTGAGAGTGGGTGGGGAGGAGGTGGAGGGTTGGAGAGGGGAAGAGAGTGGTGGTGGAGGTCCACCAGGTTGTGGTCATGAGGAGGGGAGGAGGCAGGCTGTTCTCTCTTTAACCCCCCTCAGTCGGTGGCAAACAGGCTTTAATTCCACAAAGTCATTTCCACTCGCCAAAAGTCTGAGTGTGTGTTGCTCGAGAAAATCAGCACGTGCCAAAAGAAAAGAAAAAAACCACAAAGATAACAAATAACCTTGAGGGAACATGTACAAATATTAGGACTTTATCAGTTATAGAAGATATTATCAAATCAACAAAGAACTAATAAAAGAATAATGAAATAAAATCTTTTCACTTTCAGTTAAGTGAAGAGTTAATTATTCATTATCACATTGTTTTATTGTAAATATTTAATTAATTATATAATAATAATTATATTAATATAATAGATTATTTAACTTAGGGGAATGGGGGTACAAGTATTTACTGATAGATTCTAAAACAAGTATTCTTTGTATTACAACTTTTCTAAATTGTTATGTTTAAATATACAAATGAGGCATTATCTGATGCTAACTTTTGGTGAATTTAATAGAAATATACAGACAAAAATATACTAAGTCTAGTAAAATAAACACCTAAATGTGTTTTTTCAATGTTTTCTACTAGTGTGAAAGAAGACAGGTTTTGCATAATAGGTCAAATTCTCAAATATGACCACTGCACGTATGTAATCCACAATGTTGCTCTTGTTCCTTTCCTGTTCTTTCATTTCTTTTTGATTGATTTTTATATCAGCTTGTTTTTGTCTATCAAATGCAGCTCTCCACAAAGAGATTTGAAACAGACACAGACAAGACTCTGTGTCTGAGATCAAAACAACCTCATGTTCCCAGTCTGAGGTTGTTGCACTGGTTCTTCAAAAACAACCCAGCCCGCCTGCACGAACCTCTGACACTGTATCCTCCCTAGGGGGGTGTGCTGAACAAAAACAACTCACACATAAGAGCCAGTTGTTGTTCCTCTCTCAGCACTGAGGCTTCATGTGGGAGTAGACATAGAAGGCAGGGCAGCAGTAACATCAGTAGAATGTGTAACATGGTAGTTACAGTCATGCTAGATGCTCTGAGAGGCTGTATTTAGGCTGTCATTTTGATATTGCACTAATAGTGACACAGCCTGCGACTGCTTGAGATGCTTTTGATGTTGAACTATGCAGGTGAATAAGTGCTGTAGGGATTACACTCACTAATGCCAACTTAATCGAAACTAGTCTCAGTCAGCACCGAGATGATAACCTGTGTAAACGTGATGATACAATGATACTTTAGATTGAGACCCGGAGTAGATCTGTGGCTACTTTCTGTTCGGGCTGGAGCTTTGCAATCTCATCAACACAAAGTCTGCCTACAGTTTAGTTCAAGATGCTTTAAATAACACTCATCTGCTTTTTTCCTCTGCAGCACTGCATGAACTTGCGGATATATATATATTCATTTATTTAGTTTCAGTTTTCACAAGGACGACACGCTGTGATTAATCAGAATCTGAATAAAGAACTCTATATCACAATGCCGGAAGAATACTGAAGGCAATTTGCTTCAATATCAAGTTTTGCTTTAATGTCAGCAGGGATGTTTGTCAGAGACGGCATTAAAAAACTTTTATAAGCCGATTTTTATTTACCTATTTTGATTGTTGATTGCTGATAATGGACTGTTAAACATTTTAGTTTAGTTTATTGTAATTTACTGAATATAAGTGTAAAAGACAACAAACGTGGAAACAGCCGGTTTACATAAGACAATATTTATTCCCTTTTATCTCAGTTTTGGTGTCCACCAACTCCTGATGGAAATATCTGCCTCTTTAGCTACTAAATGTAGTGTCATGTTCACCCGCTAGTTTCTAACATTGTCTTCTGTTTGGTGTGGGACAGATAGCATACATCTGGTTTAACAGAGTGTTTGGCTTAAAACAATAGCTGCTTTATGCTGGTGGAAACAAGGCTTGTGAGAGTGGTGAGGTCAACACAAATCAAAATCATTGAGCTGAATAACGCAAAAGCAAGATTTCTGTTGGTTCATATGAGCAACTCATTTCAGATTACATGTGGTCATTTGATTCATTGTTAATAGAACAAGTATACGAGCCTATAGCCATGATACCAGCTCTGTACGGCTGCAGTACAGTGGATGGTGGCACTAACGTTCTTACAATTGCATGTGTGTTAACATACTGGTGTTAAGCAAGTTTAATATTGACCATCATTGTTGAATGTTTTGGCAGGCTAATATTTTCTAAAAAATTGCTCCCATAGCTAAGCCTACGGTGTATGAATGCGTGTGAATGTTAGTTACTGCTGATGTGCAGGTGGAACCTTAGCTCCTCCCATCAAGGTGTGAATGAGAAAAGCGCTGTACAAGTACAGGTCCATTTAACATTTAAACATTGTAACATTTATATATTGTTGTTGTATTTGTGTTTATTGCTTTATGGACTCATGAGTCTGGAATAAAAGAAAATATATATATTTGACTTCAGGGCATGGACAGTGATACAGGGACCATTTAAATCCTTTGTCTTCTCTTTCTTTATCTCAGTCTATGTGTTCTCCTCCCTCCACAGGCTCTTTAAATTTCACACGAGTCAACTTTATTGCTCTGCAAAGCGGAGTTTATAACCTGAATGCCTTCTACAAGGTGGAAAGCACCTGAGATACACATAAAAAACAATGTGAAAATGGCTTAATGGATTCCAGGTGTGTACAGTAATACAGTTACGCAACCGTTACATCTAGCTAACATTAAATCAGTGCAAAGGGCAGGACACCATAAAAGGTATTTTATTACTTTATTATCAAACTTCAGTCCATAAATTATGCAGACACAGCTATGAAAACTGGAGGAATGATTAAAGCATCTTCAATTGTTCTGTGCAATCAGCCATATTAAAATTAAATAATGTATCAGGGAGTCCGAGGTAACAGACCTGAGCTATACCCTGGAAATGTTTGGGTTATGATCCGTCACACTCTTTACCAGATGTGGTGGTTTGTTGGTTCCTTTGGATCCTCCTTAGCTGCATTACAGTCATTAATGAACATGGGGTTCTTTTATTTGATCAAAGCATTCTGAAAAATACGCTGCAGCACTAAAAGTGGTTTATTTAGGATGTTGTGTTTTCATTGGTGACCACGTCTCCCCTTCCTTCACAGTGAATTGTGGAATGCCTCATGGGTCAATACTGGGACCAATGTTTCTTATCGTCTTATTCAATAATGCAACTTCAGCCATGTCTCCAAGAAATTGTGTTTCGACTAATTTGTTCTGTTTTACATTTCCAGTGTGTGGTTCTGTTACAAAATCCTTTAGGTTATATAATGTGCCTATGTAATCTGCAATGAATGGCTAAGTGTGACTGGGCCTGCATGACAATTACCTCTTTGACCCTCTTTTAAAGTCAATTCACCTTACTGATCTATTAACTAGCATTCTTTAGTCTTTTACATGAGTATGAGTGCTCTTGAGCAAAGCAGTGTGCAATAAGCTTAATGCAGGTCAGGACCTGCTTTTAAGAGTTTAGTTTAGTTGATTCAGGAGCTAAAATGGGTCACACAAAGAATTGCTTCAAATGCACATCACTAATCTCATCATATCATGACAAATGTATTTAAACATCGCTTTATAGATTCATTTGAAATAACGAAGAAAGCGAAGAAAGGCAAAACGAAGAAAGGCAAAACGGAATCAGACGCTTTTTAAATCTCCAAACGTGACCTTAGCCCATGTGTGTCTCTCATTATTTGAATCTTATTGACTGCGACAACAACTCTGTTTACATGGAGGCTCTTCCCTTGCTCAGTCTTTGTTTTACTTACCCATAAACTCTGACTCAAGGATAGCCCTTCCTCCCGAGGGATGACCATAAGAGGCTGAGCAGTGAGACAGGTCTGTGTTCACTTTGTTGTTGTGTTATATAACCTTTAATAACAACATACAGTTGACCACAAAGGGACTGATTGGGATACCATGTCGAACAGGATGATCTAAAGTAAATACTGAGAGTGAGACTAATAGTCCCCCCATATAGCAGAAACATTTAATAAATAGTTTATACCACTGTATAACTGTAGGCATGATACCAGAACATGTTAAGCATTTGTTAATATGCCATATGTGTCAATAATTATAACAACTCTTAGTAGGACATTTTATATAAGGAAATTTGTGTTTTACTATATTGTCATTCATTATCTGTTTATACACCAAGCTGCACATATGGGTTCCCACAGGAAGAGTTATAGTTGTTGACAAATACACATATTTGCTAACAACAACATTATTGTGGCTTATAAATCGTTTATTACATGTTTATACTATGTAAGACTACTAAAGAGGGGGACTTAAAGGGGACATATATATATATATATATATATATATATATATATATATATATATATATATATATATTTTGGGTTTATATTAGAACATGTTAACATGCTCTAAAGATGTGAGATTTGGTATGCACCTGTTGGGGAGTATGTTGGGGAGCAATGAGACAAATGTTGAGGGGGAAACCTGGGGAGAGGTCGCCTCACCTGTAGCCGAAGTGTTGCACTTGCAGTTGGGATTGTTGCTGTTGCTTCCCCTCTGGTGTTGGGTGTTTGCATGAGCCTTACCACAGTGACTTCTCTATATGGGGGAAATAGAAAGGATATGTGGAAACAGGCTATTGTATGAACATGTGTGCCAACAACAACCTCAACAAGCATGACTACGCTCGTGCCACTTTTCACATGTGTTTGTAACACATAAAGTAAATCAAACCACCAAACTGTAAAATAAATAACAAAAATAACATTGCTGTTTCAATGATTGTGTCATGCACAGACCAAACAAAACAAAACAAACTTTCTTCAATCTATAAATTACAGAGGCAACAACCTTTCAACTTAAATTGGAGACAAGTTTATATTCTTAACCTTTAATTCCTCAGAGGAAAGTCCACTGAGATAGAGACAGCCACACATAGCAAGTGAGTGTATTAAGTCATGCTCTGACTGTAAGGGCAATGTCAAAAGTACATGATTATTGTGTAGTGCTTTTCAACTACACTACAGTATATTTCCCGATCTGCACCATACTGCGTGGGACTGTTTACATGATGCAACATCAGAAGATATACCGCAAATTAAGAAAAGTCTGGTTTTGTCCCAACGACAATGGGGTTCAGATGTCTTTCTGTAAAGTATTTAAACTTGTCCAATCCAGGAGTGCAGTTATTATTTAATTCAGCATGACAGTCTGGATGATGGTTCAATGTCTCTTTGGTCATTTAATAAACATGTATCAAAAAAGGTATTGTTACAACTTCAATGAATGAATAGGAGTGACTAGCCACTGAACTCTTTGAATCTCTTTAAAATAATTCACCTTGCTGACCTATTAACACATATACCACAATAGATGCGTTAGCTGCACATTATACATTTGAGCCAGTAAACAATAAATAAAAGCAAGTCTGTCTTTTTCCACTTGCACACTTAAAAGTGGTTACATTTTCTTTCTATCAGCTTCTTGTTCTTCCCACAGGTTAGTTTAACATCAACCCCTAATGTCTCAACCAACCACAGCCCATGGTCGTTCCCTGCAGTGAGTTAAAGCTCCCCTCAGCAGATCATATCACTCCAAACAAGGAGCCTCTCGTGGTGGGGCAACAACAAGCCCTAGACAGGTCGAATTAAATTACACTCACATGTACATTTACATTTTAGGCTTTTAGCTGACACCCTACTCACAGGCCTTTTGCAACGCGTACCGTAAGCCTCAGTTACTACAGTAAATCAGCACAACAGGAAACCAGAAGTATGGAGGTCAAAGTTCAGAGCGAGAGAGAGAGAGAGAGAGAGAGGGAGGGAGGCCTGGCAACACAGATGTGAGAAAGTTCAGGGAAAGATTTGAAAAAGAGCAGAGGGGAGAGAAATACATAACAGGGTTTAATGGTAATTAAAGTGAATAGACGAGAAAGACAACGTAGATAGTTATTCTTAAGTTTCCCAAGACAAATTTCCTTGTGGGACAATAAAGTATATCTTATCTTATCTTAAAGACCTGTTGAACATGTTCCCTTCAACATCTGGGACACAAAGCACTCTGAGGCAAGACTGGAGGTATGCAGCTCACATTGTTTGAATACACAGGGAGAGTTTCCTTCCAAAATAAGACGAGCAGTGATTCCAATCCAATACACACTTTTTGTCAATTTCGGCGAATTTCTCTTCATGGTCCTTTGAGAATAGATCCTGTGTTCTACATGTCCCTGGCTCTGTAAATGAGAAACAAAAAAGTGTCTCAGACTAAGCCACACAACACTAATTCAGCCGGGCCATGGATTTATAAAGAGAGGCAGTTGGAGCGAGAGGTAAAGCTGGAGGGGGGTATTTGTTTGGGTGTCAAACATCAACCATCTTTCTCCAGAATGTCTGAAACACATTAAAGTAAATGCAACAATGTCAAGCAACACACCACTAATATCACTGCTGTCGCTTCACACAAGAATTAAGCTTTTAGGGTAAGTTCAAGCAGGATGACAATTTTCACAATTCTGTCATCATATTGCTCCTCCTCCTATTTTCCAATGATTTCACATGGATTTTTTTCACAGACATTCCAATGACCATCTTAGCTAAAGAATATTTAAAGGATCGGTGCACAATTGTTCAAGGCCGTCTTGACATCAAAACAGTGTTTGCTTGCTGTAAGCATTCCTTCTCCATTAAGAGATCATTTCCAAGACAGGCTTTCAATGTATGTGGGGTTAAAATCCACAGTCCTCAAAAACAACCCTTTCGTCACATACTACAGAGACTCCAAGATTAATAATGACGCCATGAGAATATTACTGAAGAGACCGAGACGGAGTAGTGCCAGTGAAATGTTTGTAGATGCAGGAGTTAATACTTTTCAAGCTGATGTGAATATGTATTAATGACTTAAATAACCTTCATGTTATCAAACATAAAGTTTAGTTCTACGCGCTGCCAGTCCCAGCTGTGGAGACATTGGCACAGCTGTTTATAAGGCATTCGTAGGTCTATGTATTTTACTTGTGATTTTGTATGTATTTTATTATATTTAATGTTGTGTACTATCTAGTCTGAAATAAAAGTTTGATTATGTAATACTGATGCTGGGTGAGCCCCCTTGCCGTCATTGGGTAGCCCAGTGCATCAAACAATGACGCTCCACCACGGTCGCACTGAACAAGTTTTGAAATTAAACAAAAATACTAAATTAAGTTTCATCAACAAACGTTGTCAAGTGAAATTAAGCGTTGTGAAAACACTAACGAGCTGCTGGTTTTGCACACAAACGTCTACGGGGGAAAAGTCCTGTGATGGTTTGTCTTATCCATTCTTCACTCCCACCTGCACTTTGTGCCTATATATTACGTCGCTACACTCCCGGATCAGTTTCTCAGAGTGTCTAATATTGACGTGATGGGTTTACAACTTAGTTAATTGTTAACCAAGTGCATCTCATACACACTCTAAAGAGTGCTTTGTATCAGACGCAGAGGGGCGTGCCAAATGTTGGTATCTGATACCCTGGGAATACAGGCTGAATTTATCCATAAGTTATGTCAGTAACTGTGCAAGGTAATCACTTGGTATTTCTAACTGCCTCATTATCTTCATGAACACTTATGAATGCATTTTTTGCACAAATATGTGCATATCTCCTAATAGCCGGTATGAGCAGGAGCCATGACTACAGGAAGCGACCCCTGCTTGAATTGGGAACATGTGTGATGCTATCCTTTAAACCACCAGTGCCACGGTCCTGTATATGAAAGATCTCTGATTGGCTGCTATTTACAGAGCCCTGTACCTATCTATAGATATATCTAACCAACACGGTCAAAGCCAAAGTATTTATCAAATAAAGCTCCAACATTATCGCTCCATTGTGTTGTCTTTCCTGATATGAATTGGTATCTACATCTGGGAAAAGCGTGTCTACCAGTTGAAGGCCACATTCAAAAGAATCAGACCAGTCTCAACAACCCGGAATAGCAGCTGGCACAGCATCATAGAGGACGACATTAAAATAGTTGGGCTGATTTCAGTGAATTCCCTTCTTTCACATGACTGAGATGACACATGGTGCGTATGAACAAACTGCTCCCTTCCCAGACGAGGGAAGCCAGCTTGATACAAAAGTGTAAACGTGATTATTTGTGAAGAGTTTCAGCTGCTGTTTAGTATTAGTCGATTCTGATGGGATTATAAATACTGTTGAGCTAATAGTGTTTAACTATCAACCTCTTGAATCTTAAACAAAATGTGAAAGTAACTGAAACATTTGGTGAAAGGAATACGGACAGCTCCACTTTACTGGCAGAGAAAAAACTGCAAAGAAGTTCCTGCTGTTTATCAAAAGTCTCCTTCTTCTTAGATACATTTTAACAACACCAAGATCTGCCACACCCCTATTTCTGCTCTAAGCGTATTTACTACTGACTTGTTTTGCGTTCACGGGACATGGTGTTCTTGGCCCTGGAACAGCAAGGCTATTGGGCAATACGTTCAAGTCATTCAAGTGAAAACGCACTTGTCTCATCAGCTTACCCTACCATTGTTTTTTCTGCTCTGCAGCTCTGAGAGAACTATGTGTTAATCTTGCGTTCTTTCCAAGACAAATACATTCCTGAACGCTGCTTTCATGTTTGTCACATTATGGAGGAGAACGTTTCTCTCTCTACTGCTGGCAGGCGGCCAGCTCTCCCAACAAAACAGCCCAGCCACGTGCATCTTTGCATGGGAGGCAAAATCATTTTTTCACAAAGCTGAAAACAAGGGCAGTTTTTCAGATCTCATTAAAAGTTGTGTTGGAGACACTTGGTTTTTAACAGGACAGAAATAATTGACTATATAGTGACACATACTACTACAATATCCATCACATTGATTCTGATGAGCTATAGTGCACTACAGTTCTCATTTGTCATGGGATGTCTGTAAATTCAAACTAAAAAGGCATAGTATTGAATCTCAGTCCAATTTCAAATAAATTCATCCTGCCCTTTGACAACTGTAAACCAGAACTAAATTAAAATGTTCCCGTCGTAGAGGGAGCAGCAAGTCTACATTAATTCACTGCAGTCAAAAACACTGTCAACAAAAAGATTAACTGTCCGGCTCAATAGGTGTTAAACTAAGAAACGATACATACACTAAATTTCAGTGTTTGGTTCTTTGCAGGTGCTGATTTCAAATATTTTAGACTTTGAGATCGTCCTTTTGCTTTTATGTTTAATTAAATCAAGTTGTGGCTTGTGGTGATGGTACCTAAAGATACTGAATATTGATTTATTAGTAAGAATCCATCACATCATGCATTTTGGGCTCTGTGTGGAGCCTCCATTGTACAGAGGAAGATTTAGAAACAAAGAACGCCTCAGAGCCCAGAAACAAAGAGAGACAGATCATAACAACACAAAGCAACAAGTAGATTTTGTGGAACCCTGAATTACAAGCGTGGGAGGAGCAGATATAAACAAAGCTGCTCTTTTTGCATGTTATTTGGGGATATTTTGAGGGAGCAGCGTGGCGTGCAGTTCCCTGCTGTCTGCTGTGTGACCCCTCTGAAGTTACACTGATTTCCATGAAGCCTTGAAAAGGGGGGGCCTGCAAGCCGATCCCCCCGCCCCCCGCATCAACAAGGCGTGGACCTGAACTCGCACTGACGTCTTGATGTCAAAGCCCCTGTACGTACAAGCAGGACTGAGCGGCCTGTGGGTGTCACATGGCCAGAAGAGACGCTTAGTCCAGTCGATTGGTGTTGACAAGCCATCATGAAAACATTGATGTTGTACATTGCATAAAAAATGTAATATGCTACATTTTGACAGCAACAACTGCTTTGTTTTCAAAGTGCTATGCAGTCGAACAACTCCAAGACATACAGAGACAGAGCAGAGACTGAAGGCAACTCTTTGGCCCTCAAGACAAAACATAACTGGATTTGACCACGGACAAATCTGCACACCTAAACACCCAACAAAACTCCCTGCATTCCCCTCCATAACAAAGCCTTGTGTTGTCCCCCAAGACAACCCGGTGATATGTCCTTCCTTTCAGATGCCTTGTCACTGGAGGGAAAAGCAGCTTCGGCTTGTTTTGGTTTGTCTGCCACCGTTTCCTGTGGTCTTGTTGGGATCTGTTCAGAATGTGAGCCGATAATGATTTTAAGTAAGAAAGGTAAAAAAAACATCAGAACAACTGACTTCCTCATGGCAACCTTGACGGGTTTTCTTTGCACAGAAGTGTCCTGATTGGGTATATTTTCTATTCAGTTATATCTTCAAAATAAATGTGTAACAATGGTGCCAAATGTATCCTTATAAGACTGATGCTAGTAACACATTAACTGTGTAAACCTTCATATCTGCAGACAGCTCAGCAACAACAAGAGTTGCATAATGGCATGAAGCATATGACCATCTGAATGAGGCCTCGTGTCTGACTTTACTGATTTTGTATTTAAAAACGGGATTTCTCAGAATGAGAACTGCTGAATACAAAGTGAAATTTTGTATTCATATTTGAATCACTTTAAAAAACATTAATGTATTTCCAAAGACTGCTATAGCAATATAATTTATGTCAAATCTACAAACTTTGAAGACATTGAAGTACCTGTCCACTAGGCTATATTGTTATATGTTAAGTGTATGTGTAAATAACCCCATGGAAGGTTTATTGTTTTGTTTTTATTGCCTGCATTGCATTTGCCTTATTGCCTTTTGACGTATGCATAGTTATTGTATTGTTTGAAGAATTTATAGAGGCTTTATGCTACTTCCTCTCTAATAGGTAAATAAGACTTTTATTTTGAAAAGGTTCAAAGGAAACGCAGTTTTGTTTTACGTTCGAATGCGAACTTGACGGTACGACTACGGAACTTCTTACGGACCAAGAAAGTGTAATAGTTTAATGGACCCGTATGAGGCTAAAGCTCTTACGGTGGTGATAGTTTACACGTTTAATGAATGTATTGTGACCCAGAAGAAGAAAATAAAAGAGTAATTTCACCAGCAGTAAGTTTCATGCCACTTCATATACGGGGATCCGTTACAGTATGTCTGTTCTTATGAGCTGTTTCATAGCACTTATAGTGTTAGCAAATCAGCATACGATATCAAGCGACTTGATGGCGTGCAGATATCATATATCTAAATATATAAAGTAACATTCATATACCTAGTTTGCATCTTCATGGCATAATAACAAATCATTGACTACATACATTTCGTATTCCATTCCATTTAGGGTCACGGGGTCGCTGCAGCCGATACCAGCTGACATTGGGCGAAGGCAGACAGACAACCATCCACGCTCACATTCACACCTACGGAGTCCATTTAACCTGAACTGCATGCCTTCGGACTGTGCATGGGAGGAACCTGGAGGGAGCCCACGCTGCCACAGGGAGAACGTGCACACAGAAGGTTCAGCCCGGGATCGGGGATTGAACCCCCTCTTTTTTTTGTGTTCTTGATTATAATTTTCTAAACTAAATGTGCGTATTTTTAATTTACTGAAAAAGATAGTTTAGTCTGACCAAGTTGTCGATGGTCTCGACATTTCAGGGATGGCCACATCAAGGATACATCTGCATGAAACGCACATCCAACGTCAGCCGATTGTGGAATGTCAGCAAAAAACCCTGACCAGATCCTGAATAAAATACACACACACACACACACACACACACACAATGCTGCTCGTGTGTTTGTAGGAGTCACCTGATTGTGTCCCAAGTGCCATATCTATGGCACTAATAAGAATATCACTGATTTAAAAAATAAGTCATGAAATATAACATTCATCTTCAACAGAAACTGATTTATGAGGCTGTCACTTCAACATTGTCTGACGTGTTGCAGCTGTCAGCCTCGTATTGTGTGTTTTGCAGTGAAACTCAACTTCCTCACATTTAATGTACTCTACAATTATATGTAAAGTAGGTCGGATCCTGACTGACAATTGGCCCGCCAAGGTGAGGTGAGGTAGTCTGAGCAAAATGGTCGGCTGGTGCACCGATTGGTTGTGACTGAGAGGGCGGGGTTAGAAATGACCATGAGTTATTTGTGTGTCTGGTGGTGTGATCAACCAGGGCGTTCAGCAACTTGTCAACAATGCCTGTACAGAAGCTCATAATGACTCACACAAACCCTCGCAAGCACACTGTGCACAAGAATTACAAAAATAATCTGAATGCACAGCGAGTAAATACAAGTAAGGTTTATATTTTAAGCCCCAAGATACCACTTTTCTAGTTTTCTATACCCTCTCTCATTAGATCCTCAAAAACACCACAAGGAATCCCTTGTCCAGACGTGCTGTAGGTGCAACAGATACTGTCTGCTGAATGTGTCTCTACAGTATCCATTGTCTTCCTCCACGATGACACAATGCTCTCTGAACTAGGTAGCCAGCAGCACCGAGAAGCTTGGATGAGAACAGGGAGAGCGACTTTATTCTCTGCTCAGGTAGACTCCACTAATTATTTACATAGTTAGAAGTTGATTGCTGTATACATTCTCTGCATGTATCTAGTAACAAACAATGTACAAAGAATAAGTTTTGATGAACTTAAAATAAGAACTCATTTAAAAGATGAGATTCTGCACTTGTTACAGGTTTTACGGAGAGTTTTAAAGCTGTGACTTTAGCAGGTGAAGATCTCTAGCTGCAGTCCTAGAAACATAACAAGAACCCCCGCCCCCCGAGAGTGCTCCAGTTCAACCCTCCCTCCCTTCTGTGGCGTCTGTCCTTGAAGCAAAACTAAGATTTTATCTTCTCTTCTTCCGTGTCCGGTCATTGCTTTGATCACGGCAGCAGTGAGATGACGCCACACTACTGCAACTCCTAGTGAACAACTCCTGTGAGGTGTCAGTGCTGTTTTGTCTGATTCACAGTTCACAATTCAAGATGTCTACAATGGCACACATTGAAGCAGCTGAAAGCGCCATAATCTCTGGTGTTTTGGAGATTCCATTACCAGCATTGTTATTTACTTTCATTTAAAAGTAAGTTGGTTTGACATTCTCAACAAAGAACACAAAATTTAAAAGCGTTTGACTGAAACTTTAATCCTTCCTCCGCACTGTACTGAACTTGTCTGTCCGTCTACTTTTGGACAATTCACTGAACAAACCCAAGAGGATTTCTTCAGCTTGACCTTTTGCCGCGTTAATAGCTTTGTGTAACTGAGCTGCATGTTTTATCTTGTTTTATGTGTTTACAGGGGCAAAAATATCTGTACTCCCTGTTGAATATTCATGGGAACAAAGTACAATTTGTACAAGAGGACACTCTCTGAGATCCACATTTAGTTTAATGCTACAGGTTGAGTGGTGAGATGAAGACAGAAAAAAGGGATTGCGCAAGTGCTTAATATTAGAGATGTCATATGCAAAACTTCAGTCAGTAATTATTGTTTTTTTAATTGTATCTCGTTTCTCTTGCTAACCCTGCCCTTGGCAATGATATTGTTTTGACTCACTGTTGAACATAATGTACCAACTCACTGGCACGCAACACGATACACAGAGGCCCCGGCTATTTGCCTTACACATTCTTCTGCTAGCATAATAAGTCAGAGCTCGAAGGAAACACCGAAGACAATTTTTTTATTAGAAAAAAAAGATTACAAAACTTTGAGAAGATTGTGAATCTACAATTGTATAAAAAAATAGATTTGTTTTTTCAGTGCATGGCACTTAAGTTACACAGCTAACCAGGAAGTCTTCTTTCAGACTCCTACAGTCTTTTTGGAAGTAGAGGAGAACAAATAATCCTTGAGTTTTTGGAATGTTCTTTGTCCATACATTTCAGTGGCATCTCCAGTTTAAGGCTCGACTTGACTGCTGAGCTCTGTGTTCTGGTGGAGCGTCACAAAGCGCCCCACAGCACAGAGGCATCTGGCTCCCATCAAAAGCTTCAGAACACGTGGCTCAGAGGTCTCCATCTCCTCCTCCGCCTTTTGTTTAGCAGCTGGGCCAGCTAATCTAAGAGCCTCGTGCAACTTTATACACAAAATGCTCATTCTATTTCAACGCTGTGCTAGAATCAACCACCACAGCTATCTGACAGCTAACAATCTGCCGTCTATCTTCAGTGCCTTAAGCCTCGACACACCTCACGGAATCCATCCACATACAAGCAAACCATTTTTGAGTTTTCGCAGAATACATTCAGCTCTATGAGAGGACTCCATGAAACTCATGCAATCTTCAACTGCAGATAATTACGTCATGTGTATTTTTCCCTTTTTCATATTGTGACCTGCATGCATAAAGTACATCTGCTTACTTGACTTGTCTGCTCCACCATCACATGATACAGTATTTGCTTAACTAATAGTAGAAATCATCGCAGGCACACTGCTCCTTGGTCACACGATGCAATGTAGGTTGTTAAAATCTACTGTGTTGCCAGGACAAGAAGAGTTGTAAAGTTAAGATTACACCGTTTTACGCTAGTCAATCATGACAACGTACTTCTAAATATATGTCAGCTTCTCCAGAGTGCTTTTTTATACACTAGGTGCAACTTCAACTCTCCACCTAACACATATCAAGTGATCTTTCACCCCCAATATGTCCTAAACTCCTTAAATCTCAAAATTCACTTCATATGAGGGAATTGTTGATTGTGAGATATTTGTAACTCACTTCATAAAAAGGAGCCAAAAAAAGTCACTTGTGGTGGACAGGAACTGATGTGGAGATGCTACTTTCCTCGTAACAGAACAGGAAAGAGTCCACTTTTTTTCATGGATTGGAAACAAAGTGGCGGCTTCTCCACTGACATCGAGTTCCTGTGAGCTCCGTCTCCTGAACTCTCCGTGGCGCTCCAGTCCCTATCCGTGACACTCCGTGGAACCAGGTGCCATTTATTGGAGAGAAGTAATCCAAGAGAAGACAAATCTCTTGATTTGTTTCTTTAAGTTAAGTTGATTGACGCACAGGCGGGACTCATGGTTCAACACGTCATGCAGCGAGGTCTCATGTTTAAGGGCTGAGGGTTGGGGTCGACCTGTAGGCAACAAAGGGAAAAAAAGACACGTTAGATGACAGTTAAGTAAGCAGATTATTCAGCCTTTGTCTGAGCAAAACATCATTCAGCCTACACCCACAGATTGGTTTTCACGTAGTTACAGTTATACAATTCAGCTGTGATCTCAAGAGTGTCTTTGTCAGGAAGAAATGTGGGGATGTTCTATTCAGTGACACATTACTTGTATGCCAATAAAAACAACAAATAGCGAGGAGTGGTTTACAGCATCTCGTGACTCACCTCGCTGTACACGGGCGGCGGTCGGAAGCGAAACTCTTGAAGAAATGCCATGAGGGGGCGCTCCAGGATCCCACTCAGATCTTCGGCGGGCTGCAGGACCACCGCATTGTTGCACTGCTCGGCCTCCTCCTCGGTCACCACAGAGCTGTAATCTGGAGGAGCTGCAGGGAAAGAGGCAGGATAAGTCCTCTGGTCTGACTCAACAGAACAGTACAGGTCCAAACATTAAGATGCTGAGTCGTCACTGTAGTTAAAACTCTTAAAAAACAACGAAGCATTTGCTGCCTTTTGCACTAACAAACACTGATTTGACCAAACATTAATCTTTGCTGAATCAAAACCTTTGTTAATACATGCTGGTATCTGAGAGTGCTATTTTGGCAGGCAGTGGTCATAAGAGTTAAAGTGAGCCTCTGTATGCAGACTGTTTTCTTCATTCATTTGTTTTGCAGGTCCTTAGGTGAAAAATACCCTTGAACATTAATAGCTACAGATTATATAAATGTTGAAAAAGACAATAATGAGTCTGTACTGCTTTGCTCACTCTGAGGGTCATGTGTGTATCTGCCCAGTCTGAAAAAGACCTTCCACAATACTATGTTTGTAATAAACAAGGGCAATCAAGAAAAAGATTGTCACATTTGCTCCCGATTTGCTTGTTTCATTAAATGTCTATGTTTGGTAACTCAGTCCGTATGCACATCTAGACCTACACATCGCTGTTTGTCAGTCACTGTGGTATTAAAAGGACTTACGTTCAGGCTGCTCAGGGATGGCCATGCGCAGCCACTCCAGGTTGACGCTGTATTGGCTGCTGACGCTGGAGGTCCGGCTGCCGAAGGGATGGAGAGGGATGGTTCCTATGACCAGTGGCAACTCCAGACACAGCTTGGACGTTCCAGGAACGTCAACACAAATCTGGTGGAAGGAAAAAATAAAAACAATTTAGTGGAATCTGTGTAAAGTGCAGCAGCAGTGTGCATGAAAAGAGGGAATATAGCATTTGAATTCCAAAGAAATAAAGCAGCTCTTTACGCTCACCTTGAGCATGTACTCCACTTTGATGATGCGGCACTGCAGGATGGAGGGACCCACAGGTGGGATCTTAATGGCGCGACCGTGCCACGTCTCCCTGCATCTGGCCCCCACAATATCACCAGACAGTGTGCCCACCACCGCACGCTTCTGCTTCATGGTGCCGCGGGCGATGAACGTCTGTGTCTGAGTGATGTAGGCTTTGGGCTCAACTGATCTGGAGGTCGAGTTGTCGAACTCCGCAAAGACAGGTATCACCTCACCTGGGGAAAAGGAAAGTATGTTAGAAATTGCAGACACTTCTAATCTAGCCTGAAAAGTCTGCGTTTTTAAGAGGGAGTTGTTCTAGGTGCGAGCCTCTCACCTGGTGTGTAGCCTTTGCGGTCGATCTTTGCAGTTACAGACACCTGTCCAAAGTTGCGGTACCATGTCCGTGCCATCTTGTCTTTCGTTCCAGCCTGTGGCGCCTGAGAATGATGAAACTAAATGAGGTAAGTGCCTCTGAACCCCCAATAAGTCATGAAGAGTGTAATGACACAATCATGAAATGTGAGGGCTGAGATGCTCACCAAGAAGGCCGGTGTGTTGATGTCAATGGGCTCGATAACTGTGAACTCCTTTTTGATCTTCCTGACGGTGGCCCACGGCCTGTGTAGCTTAACTTTGACCCAGTAGCGGATGCTGCCGTGTTTCCCCTCAAAGGAGGTGACCAGCGTCTCCTCAGGCAGCTGGAAGCTAAATGGAAATTCATGTCTGCCTGCAGGGAGGACGGATACTTCACCATTATCTGAGAAAGAGAAGAAAGAGATGAAAATTAAAATTACAGGTCAGTCACTTGTTTTGGCGATGGCGTTGGTTTGTCATTTGATTTCAAGAGTTTATGTTCCTAAAAGAGCAGTTTCTCCCGGTTTGTGTCATAAAGTGTACATACAGTATTACGACACTGATTAAACAATACAGCGCAATTAAATAACAAAGCTTATTTTTATTATTTTTTTAATCGATTATCTGCTTCTGCGTGAGGTTAAGTTATCTTCTACACGTATGCATGGCAGCAAAGTAATTCATCTGATGAAGGAAAAGTACTGCCGATACAACTAGTAAAAAAAAACAAAAAAAACATTCTGTTTCTTTAGAAATCCACTGAAATAGAGTTGACTTCAAGAGTGAGTAGAAACAGATCTTTAAAGCATGACTCTTTATTAAATAGAAATCTCTCTGTTTTTCTCTGCAATCACATGGTTTCTGTGCTTCTCAGAGGGGCGGTTCCTCCTCTATTGTGCTGACTAAGAACATGTTTTCCTCAAGCTGTATTATATAGCCCGTCTCAACTGCACTGTTTTTTCTCTTGCACAGGTCCATGAACACGTGTTTGCGTTTAACTGACTCTGTGTTTAGTTTCCCTTTGTTAGCTGCAAGCTCCTTCTTAATTAAAACAACAATACTGCCACTGTGTAATCCTCTTAATAGGTCAAGTGGGCTACTTTCTCTCGTTAGTTTATGTGCGCACCAGCAAAACAACCCTGGAGTTTCTTCGAATGAGAAAAAGTCTTGTCAAGACTTTTTTCAACAGATGTTTTCACAATGAGTGCAAAGACAGCTGTTGAAACATATTGTGCCCTCTTCCTATATAGTCGGAGCAGATTTTTTAGACTTGTATATTGAGTTATGAATAACAACGTAACTTCTCAGATGGCAGAATAAAGAACAAACAGTCCTAACAATCCCTTTGTCGATGAATCACCAGATCTCCAAGTGCTTGTTTAGTGCAGTTTCTGTTTTACTTCTTTAGAGAAGTAGCAAACAACAAAGAAATCCTCTCTCAAAATGCTCCTAATAAAGTAGTGTTTTTCAAGTTAAGTTTGATTTAAAGAGTATTAGGTGATCGAGTTATTTTATGAATCAAGTCAGAATAAAAAATAACTCACTTCCAAAACAAGTTACAAGTTAACTACGCCAGACATTAATACAACCAGAAAAAACAAGTACTCTACTCATGATTCGTTTAACTCTCATACTTAATTATGAAACACCACTATTCCCAATTTGCAGACAAACAAACGCATAGTGTCCCCATACAAATAAACCACTTTCACTATTGTTCCAATCATTTGGCATATGCTAGTTGTGCTGTTTTGATCCTCTTGCTGACAACCAGTTTACAGACCGTAAACACCGTCTGTGATCCCCCCTTCACGGCGCCTGCAGAGCGGACTGACCTGCCTGCAGCAGCACCTCTTTCCGGTTCAGGTATTCCACCTCGTCGCTGTAGTTCTGGGTGTATGCGGTGCTGGAGCCGGCGGACCGGGACTCAGTCCAGTGCACTTTAGCGAATCCCTCAGCGTGGAGCTTCAGGGAGTCCACCCGACTCTCCCCGGACAGGTCCACCACCACCCGGCCGGACACCACGTCCCCGCTGCTGAACACCGGAGGACAGTCCTCCTCCGGAGAGTCGAAGATGATGTCAAACTTTTTCAACTTATCGAAAATCATTTTTCCAGGTTGTGCAAGTCCTCTATTGACTCCTTTATTCTTGTTCCGCAGTATATTAAAGTGTCCTGAAGTGGGTTTTCAAACTGCAGATGACTTTCATTCACTTGGTTGAAGCTCAAACTGTGCAGCACCTTCTGTCTGCGGCCTTATTTGCAGTCTGAGAAAGTGGGCGGGTTTTCCAAATGCATTATGTAAGGCGAGAGAAAGAGGGTTGAAGGCTGATGCTGCCTTCAGGTGATCCTCCGTGGCACCGACTTCTCAGTGCTACACTTGTGACGTAAGACTTCTGGCTGCATGTGGTTACTTTATTCGGTCAAAACAACACAACTTGTCAAAACTTTTGAACAAACACTGCAGGAATAATAAAACACACTTTCAGAAACTGGGTTGGAGAGGGTTTCGGTGTATAAGTGTGTGTGTGTGTGTGTGTGTGTGTGTGTGTGTGTGTGTGTGTGTGTGTGTGTGTGTGTGTGTGTGTGTGTGTGTGTGTGTGTGTGTAGGGAGGGGGGGGGGGGGGGGGATGAAATCAACTGCTGCAGCTGAAAACCAGACCTTGCATCCAGGTTCAAGACCACTACTGTTACAAATTATATTTTTGGTGGGTTGTTTTTTGTATCATAACAACGACCTCATCAGGGCCTTTACCGATCAACCTTCACCTTTTTTCCTGTGTATCATACATAGACTGTATGGACTATATAAGAATATATCAACAGGCTGTCCTCTTGGTGTAGGCGAGACAACAGAAGTAAAGCATTAGAACAAATCCGGACAAAGGCTAAGAACAAAACAACGTTGTGACGTCAACATTACCAAAATGACAACTATAATGACAAAACAAACGCACACAAAACACTTGAGAATCACATCTTGACAACTTTGGTGTCAAGAAAAAGTCGTACTTCCTCAGTTCAACTTACAACTTAGTTAGGTAACTTGTGTGCAACTCTCATAAAAACACATCTTCATATTTCCGGACCGAGCCTGAAGGCAGCATAATAAACATGCAGACTGGGTGTGGAGGCAGCAGAGAGGAAAACAAGGCCTGCTGATGATTGATGGTTACAGGTTCTTAGAAGAAAACAGACTTACTGAACATGCCTTCGTCTGGCAGAGATCTGTCCTGCACAGCTCAGAGGGAAATAGTTTCACTCTGTACCAAAGCTGTTTACTCTACTTCTTTCATGTTGCTTTTATAATACCGTTTCCGAGCCCGCGCATTCGTGGAAACCACACAGCCATAAAAGCATGCAACATATGCCACCAAATCCACTTATGAAAAACAACTGCAGTTATACTAGCTCCAATAATAAAAAGGGATACCACACAGAGAAGTCCCCCTGAAACGAAAACGTGTGGACAAGTAGGCCACTTGCATGAATCATAGAGCACATACGCTGCTTTTTCTTAACACATCAAATTAACTTCCAACATTTGCAAACAAAAGCAAAATGGAGCAGAATGGATATTTTCTTCCAAACTCTGCTGCAGTCAATTAAACAACAACTGGGTTATTCTTTTCATGTTTAGTCCATTCTAAAACAGGACAAAAATCAAGTCTGATCTGAGAAAAACAAAGTTGTTTACTCCTTTAGTCCCTGGTAGTAAGAAGTCAGCTCTTCAGTGCCACCAACTGGCAATGTGGAGGCAGAGTGCACAGCTGCAGGACTACCAGGATGTTTTTACACCGCCTGAACAGGACTGGAGATGTGTGTGTGAATCTGG
Organism: Cyclopterus lumpus; assembly: GCF_009769545.1. Classification (NCBI taxonomy): domain Eukaryota; kingdom Metazoa; phylum Chordata; class Actinopteri; order Perciformes; family Cyclopteridae; genus Cyclopterus; species Cyclopterus lumpus. The sequence goes on from NC_046969.1 coordinate 13,674,123, forward strand.
GAAAAGTTGTAGATGGTGCTCACAGAATAATAAAGTTAGGCCTCTGGGAGGTTTTCCAACCGAGTATTCCCTCACTGTTAATTTACTTCTTGCCTGTTAGTATAAAAGTAGAAATTACAAAGAGATTTCCTGCATCTTTCCTTGGGTATAATCAGTTTATTTGGCCCCCAACAAAAGTGAAATCAGCAGCAGAACTCATATTATCATACTCTGTCATATTTGGGAGGTCAAAGGTCCAGTTTGCATCAATATGTCAGTTTGTGCTTCAAGTACATGCAGGAGGTTATGGAAATGTAGCCCAGCACGCCACCTGCTGGAGACCAGGAGCAGCAGCCTAGCTCTACCAGGTCTCTCTGCCCTGATCCTGATTAGGTTAACATGTGGGCGTCTAAGCAGAATGGTGAGTTTGATAAACGCTGCCGCTCAAAATGATCACCCCAATCATACTGGAAGCAGGTTACCACTGTTGCAGGCTAAAGTAAACATATTCATCCCCACTTTATTTACTCAAAGGGCCGCTGAGTGCACAACATTGTTGATCAAATATTAACATTGAAGCCCTATATACTAGAGAGCAAAGAGGGGCTTGGGGACATTTCATTCTTCAATAATGTTTGCATGAGATACAAGTTTTGTTTACTTCCAACTCCTAAAAAACTGAAATAACTCCTAAAAACACAATCAAACTTTCTGCTGAAACTGGGCCGAGTCTCTGATACATTCCCGACTTCAAAGGAGAAAAACAATCAGCTTTAAAATGATTGTTTCTGAACAGCTAAAAAGATAAATGAGCTGAAAATGACGTAATCGTGAATGTTTGACAGCAGCAGCAGGCTGTGTGTTGCAGGAGGACGGGGTCAAGGGGAGCCATGTGTTGTTTTCATGGTTGCCCTGACAATGCGTCCTGCTAATTTGAAACAGCTCCTACCCCTTCCTCCTTCTCGACTCCGTCTTTCGCGTTCTCCTCGCTTCTTGCCCCAAGTAAACAAAATTCAACACAACATCCTTTTTTTCTACTTTTCAACATTTATATTTACTGCATCGCCGAATGGCTTGCACATGCAAACACACCACAGTCGATACAACGGATTCTGTTCCTGAAAGGATTTAGATTGTATACGAGAAGGTTGAAGCCTTTGCGAAAACAGCACTGTTGTTTCTTTGACTGATTGTTCAGAGAACATTGGTCTCCACAGAATGTCAGTCTGAGAGACGTTTGCAGGTGAAACCACCCACGTACTGACAGCTCATAGCCTTTCACTGGTAGTAGTTGTCCACAATCCAGAAAACAAAAGTGTTTGTTAATTGGCATGAAGAGTAAGGTGCATTTATGAATCATTTGCATGGATTTGGCAGATATTCTGGGTGAGGGGTGAAGAAGCACAAAGAATACTGGTGATTTCAACATATCTATACCATTTTGTTTAGATTTTTATGTGGTTATATTTGAATTTATACATAGTTTAGTTACGTTTTATATACATATTATTATTTGTATGTGTATGTCTTTAATACATATTATTTGGGGTATTTTCAGTGGCTTTATTTAATTATATCATATTGTATTTGTTATAGTACTTGTTAAACAGCTACATTAGGCAAAACTGTATGATTGTGGCTCAAAATTTACTCAAAGGGAGTCTGCAGATGAATGAGAAGGATTTGTATGCACAGATTGGTCCAGATTTTCCTACATTATCATGTTAATGTTTTTTTGTTTTTGTAATGCTGGTCTGAGAAAGGTCAACAACAACAACACAGATGCTGCTCTTATCTGAGACTGCATGATCCATTCGTCCAGCGTCCATTCATACAGTATTTACCTGTCCAACCAGACCAGGTAAAGTCAAACCAGCTATCCTGTTTACAAAGCATCTAATGAAACATTAACCGCTCTCTACAGTTTATTTACTCCGCTATTATGGTCTATATTCTCTGCCTGTCTGCTCAGTGCCTTCCACACTGGGGGAAAGTTACACTTTACAGCATTATGTCCTGAACAACACAGCGATCAGTAAACTGGTTGTGTTTATTTGGACTCAGCGCTAATTTGTGTTTAATGTTAGGATCAGGTTATCGAGCAGATGTATCTGGACGAGCCAGTGTTGACTTCTCTTCCTGGTTTCAATGCAACACATTTGGTCCAGGTGGCTTTATTTTGCAAACTGCAGCGACTACAAGACGCAGTGGCTCCCAGCTTGCACATTAAAGAGAAAACCAGCAGTTTTATACCACATTATTCAGACAGCCGCAATACATGCTGATGTACAGTTACTATGTATATCATAGCAAAGCTATAGTGATGGATGATATCTTACCATAATGTCACACTGATACAGTAGCAGACAAAAGAAAATACAAAACTACAACAAGGTCAGCACAAATTATAAATAAAATGCCCCAAATGTATAGAAAAGAAGGTACTGTTCTCCATTTTCAAATAATCATAGCCGTTTATTTCTAGTCAATTTTGAATTGCCTCTCTTCTCTGAACAAGCACTTTCAAATGCTTAAATAAATATAGATCAACCCACAGAATATTAACCATACAGGGGATTAACACCATACGCAAGCTTACTGACCTCGGATCAGATGCTGTCGCTTCCTGAAGTATGTGATCTTGGAGGTGTAGTCGTTATAGACAGAGTTCATGCCACGGTTCTCCAGCCAGTGGGCTGTGGCCACCCCTCTGCCCTGCACCTTCATTGACTGCACCCTGGTGTCCCTCCGGAGCTCCAGGACCACCTGGCCGGACACCACCTCTCCTCCGGTGAACGCTGCATCAGCTGGACCATCCAGCTCCAGCTTGAAATACTTGATGGAGTTCAACATCATTCCTAAAAGTGAAGATAGTTCAGCAGTTTGACAAGGCTGAGACACTAACAAATACTCATAGTGAACAGAATTGGAACATATTGATAATTGTTGCTATTCTTCTTCTTCTTATATCATAGTTTTGGTGGAGTTGGTTGGTTCTAATTAGATCCATGCCAGAGCCAGGCCCTTCAATAGCTAGTTTGTAGTAGCTAAAAAACAGTAGCTAAAAAGAAACACTTGGAAAAAATAAGGTCTTAACTAATTAAACAAAATGTTTACTCGAGTATTTCAGTTTAAAAAAAGAAAATTTTCCAAAAATGTTAACACATTCAGTATGAGAGCATATAAGGCCAAACAAGAGCAAATAACTGAACATCTGCTTTCAGTCAACAATATGTAATAATATTGTAATAAAAACTGACATCATGATTACTATTAAGTCTAATAGTGTTTACATGTTCCGTTAAGCGGCTGGTGTGTGTTTTGTGGTTTATCATGACTTTTTTTAACGTGTGTCAGCCAATCAGGGTTGAGAGCCGTGACTACGTTTTATGAATACAGTCGTGAACGTCGAGTTGACGTTTAATAAATGTCTTTAAAAACTCACCGGCAGGTCTGGAGCAACGTAGCGGTCCAACAAAGACGAGCAGCCGGGACTGGGAGCGCAATCAACGCCCAGCTTTTAAAAACGAGACAAGTTTCAACGCCCAGAAACACAGCAAGCAGCTCTGTTTCACACCAGCGACCAAGAGCACGCGCGAGTCACGTCCGCCCACTTTAACACTGAGGAGACAGAGCTCTCTGGGGGGGGGGGGGGATTTCGCTCTGATATACAATCTATGATTTCACCCCTCCTTTTTTTATATCGTGTACGTGTAGATCTGTCTGTGAGCAGAATATTTAAACATTTAAGAAATAGGTTCCCGAAAGTACCGATGTAAAGACGTTTTACGTTGTTGTTGTTTTAGGCTTTTATTTTGAAGGCAGTGTGTCTTTCTCAATTGAAAACGGTTCAATCCTATATGTTCTCCTTCTCTATTGTAAAACAAATACTGAACAAAGTACAGAATATAAGTAGCCTGTGATACCTAAATAACATTTCACGAAAATGTAGAAAAAAGTAGTAGGCTTGTACACGTTTTGTAAAAAATAAAAATGTGACCTAATCCACATTTACACATTACAATTTACATTGTAAAGGATGAAAGCTGAAAACCCATGGTGTCTATGTAAGAACAGAGAGGCAAAATCAAACAAGAGTTGTCCAGTCTATTCTGAAGTTAAATGTCCTTGCAGCTATACACCTTGGACCTGAGCTTGCTGGCCAACTGACATTCCAGCCCATACCTGGACTGCTGCCTTTCACCAGGTTGATGAACTTCAGATTCAGTGTGCCTGCATGCCAACTTTTTTATCAGCTGAGCCTGCATCTTAGGTCAAGGCTTTGTTATTCCTACAACAGCATACAGTATATTGTTTTTAAAGAGTTGTGTGGTCAATCATGCTTGAAGGAGGGGGTGAGAATATTACTTCGTAACCTTCGTAGCAGTTTGCATTGACAGTGTAAACAGGATGGAAGTAGGACAATCAAGTCCGAGGCTACTTCCCTTCCTAGCCTAAATATGACAGGCGAGGCTGAGGTTTATGTTTAAGCCACCTAACTGCTAAAGCTGAACTTGCAAATTGCTTCTATATTTCACACTCTGATGGCCCCCGTACTGTTCTTGGTAAATAGTGATTCATTTTGAGCTCAATAGGATTATCATTCTTATGCAATTCATTGAAAAATACAACACTGAGGGATGTTGCCAGGACGCTGCAAGGTCTAAGGGTCGGTTGTGTAGTCTTCACTGTGGGTGGTGCTGCAGTGCTGATGAGCCAGAGGAAACCTGATGTTGCTCTATGATATACAGAAAAAGAGGCAGACAGAATCATATTATTAAATACAATTATTGCTAAGTGAGGAGAAATATAGGAACCCATGTAAGACATAAGAGTAAGGAGCATCAATAAATGTGAGACCTGTCACTACTGATCCTACCTAACAAGTATATTTGTTTTTACATACTAGTTTAGTGCTGCAGGGTTCATGTCTTTTTTTGGCAAAAGCATCGTAAAAATAAGTTATATTGCAAACAAAAGTTTATGATACTTACAAGATAATCTTTATAAATGAACACCACTGATCAAAACTGATTTTTTTAAGCGTAAAAGCAATTAAAGCCAACATTAGGTGACATGTAAACATGTTTTAGTGGTGTGGGAACATTATTGACGTCTTTTTATATTGTAAAACAAAAACTTTAAATAAGCTTGTGTTATTCACAGACAATATTTCTGGCATTGAACCCAAAAAATATTTTCAAAAAACCCATTGACCTCAAAATGAGGGAAATAGAAGTTAAAAAAAATGCTAACTCATTTCCGTATTTTAGGACTCATTCCTGCAGCACTTTATACTCTCCATATTATTATTTTCAACTCCTATTTTACTACTATGATTAATAACTACCACTGCTGCTACTGTGACTATTACAATTACACAGGTGAGTAGGGGCATTTTTGACTTAATTTTAGGATCTCTCACCCTCTGCTGTGACGGACAAGGTGTCTGTCTGCGGGTCTTCAAAGGGAGGTAATCAGTCTTGGTGATGCTGGGGTTCAACTTGTGTTTTGCCAAACACATTAAACACAGTTAATGTCGACACACACCTCCCTTTAAACACACAAACACAACCAATCCATCACCTGGTCTAGTCAGTAGGTTGCTTGACAGCTGGACAGATGCTCTGGCCCGCTGTCCATGCTGTTTGCTGTACTGTTCTTTGGCCGTGGTTGTGTAGTACAGGTCCGACAGACGCGGTGGGCTGAACTGGACATGGCTCTTGGTCATCAGGTCAGCCCCGTGCACATACACTGAAACCTCTGAGTGGTTCAGCTAAATGGAGGATCAGAAATTAAAATAAAGGGAAAACTGTTCACTTTTATGTTTGAAGCACTACATGTACCAATACTCTTGTAAATACAGAAACAAATAACTATGCGGTAGATCTGTTATCTCACATCAGAGAAGGAGATTCTATTGGTGGTGACAGACGTCCTCTCTTTGTTGCGCCTTGTATCGGTGTCCCCTTTGGGTAAGGAACTGAAATGTGCGTCCCTCTTTATCAGAATGACTGGATCTGCCGGGATATGAACCAAATCCAGGCAGAATAACTGAGTGAGATTAATGAAGTAGCATTTGTGTCTCAATATTGTGTCATCTTATCTGTGGCTGTTCATTAGAGTTAGCACAAAACAATATCTGCTTTCAACAGTTTCCTCACATATAGTAAACAGTACAAACATGAGTTCAAATGTATTAAAAAAAAGGATTTTACATTTGTTCTTTGCCCATTTGTGGACCTCTTTAGCATTTAGGCAGCTGCTAAGTTTCCTTACAGCGTGTGTCGTTATCTTAAAGCAATCAAGATGTCTTCACTTTAGAAGGATAGATCTGAATTGTCAGTTTACAAAGATGAAAAGTTTTTGCTAGAACCTGTCTGGACATTAACACAGAAAATACTAACCCAGCTTGTGGTGGCAAAAGTCTTCTCTGGATGTGGACAACCATAAGTTTTTCGAGAAATGTTCAAGGTTGATCTTCAAATGCTTCTTTGTCACAGGTGTCCTGTATCAAAAAACATATCAGGGGATAAACTTAACACCAGTGAATGTGATAGAACTAATTCGGAAAAAGCTGTTTTTTAGGCTTTTGATTTAATCAAATATCAATTTTAGCATGCAAGACGCCTCAAACCTCTGGCATCCCTCATCAAAGCCAAACCAAGAGAGGTCTGAACAGAGATCTGAAGGATGACAGCAGGCCCTATAGCCATTGTTTCTTCTACAGTTTTACGACTGAGTTTGTATAGCATGTGAACTGAGAGACGTGACAGGAGTTTTTCCAGCGAGGCAGAACTGATGCAGACCTGCAGGCATCGGGCCAGCTGAATGACACAGCGTGGGTTGTCTCTCTCTCTACAATCTTCACAGGATCACCCAGAGCCACTGAGCAGTGCTGAAGAAAGACAATGTGAACAACTGTCACGGTTTAAGCAAATAACACCCATTTCATGGAAAGCTTCAACATAAGGTAAATTCCATTGTCACTCTTGTGTCTACTCCAAGCGGCCAGTGCTGGTTCTCCAGGTCATAGTGTATGTTCGCTTAGCATGCACACAGCTGAGAGTCTGCCTTCTCGTTTATCCTCAGTCTGTCTCTGAAGTCAGAGAAAATGTCTTCTCTCTATAGGTTTTGAAAATAAAAACATAATCTTCAAAGTAAAAGTAAAAGTTCAACTTCTCCCCTGAAATGCAAAGGAATGGAGGTCTACAGTAGAAAGGATCTCAAATACATACACAACTTAGTCTAGTAACTCTAGACGTTTTTGGTACAGTTTTTAGCCTCAAAGCTAATGCAGTTTTAATTAAAGATGTGCTAATAAGGTAAGCAGCCAGGGTGGATTGTGCATTTATCTGAGCTCAAGCAGAGGTTGAAATGGCTTCCAGTGCTCAGTGAGTAGACACTATTGTGAGAATATTTTTTTTTTCATTGTGACCTAAAATTAACATGTAAGTCTTATGGCAACAGTTTCCCTCGAGAGTCTTCTGGTTTTCATTCAAGCTATGGAGTGTCTGGTTAGATATAAAACACCTTCTTTAATCATGATAGCTCATGCCCAACATCTGCTGCTGTGTTACCGTTTCAATAGGTTTATCCGCTCTCCTCCAGGCTCCCTGGAAGGTGTTGTTGTAGTGGGAGACAAAACTGTGACAGCGCCTGTCCCCTTTGATTGTGGGAAAATCCTCCACTACAGAGAACATTTAAAATTACATTCTGCAGAACCGCAACACAGATTCTCTCTTTGTTACAGTCAATGGTGTTCTGAGGCTGACACCTTTCTGGGATCACTTCATCATTTATGAATTAGCACTGAATTAATAAAACAAAATATATAATGCAGAAATAAATCTGAATTAAATGAAATTGTCACTGACCTAGATGTTTAGTCCTGGCTTTTACAACAGGAAAGCAATGGTGCGGGGTGAAGGAGGCTTTGATGGTGCTTTCTGGGAGTCTTTCCACATGCGGGATCTTCTTGATGGCCTTTGTGTGTCGGATGGGAGTCGGAGGGGGCTGGAAGGACTGGGGCCGTAGTTTCTGGGACTGTGTGGTGAGGAAAGCCACCTCTTCATGGTCTGTTTGCCTCTTGAAGTTGGTGTGAAGTGCAGGCCAGCGTGGGGTACAGGTGATCTGTGGCAATGTGTAGGACACCATCGTCTCTGTGAGGTACTCCTTGATATAACCTCAAGTCCTTGTGGTCCACCAGAGTTGGGTTGGATGCTCGAAAAAAGGCTCTGCCTTGTTGGAAGACAAGGGCTGGAAGTACTCCTGGAAATGTGAACATTAATCTGCATTGTTCCTGTCCAGAAATGGGATGTTGGTAGATAGGAGGAAGTCTTTGCCGATAGGACGAGCTGGAATCAGGTTTTTTACTGTAACTCATTGGTTAAGCTAGCCATTGTAATTTGCAGCAGGTGAACATGCTACAATGTCTCACCATGGAAACCACTGTGCTGTGGAACATGATGATGTTGATACTGTTGCTGCTCCTGCAGAGACACAAATGAATGCCATGGTGTCCTATTAACTGACCACATGCAATCAGTGAACTGGACACACAGAATTAGCATTTTATTACACAACAAGTTCACACAAATAAATCCTCACCCTTAAGTAATGGACTAGCAGCTAGCGTTGGTTAGATATAACACACAGATTATGGAAATATATGTATAGAAAATAAAGTAGACTGTCCAAATTTAATGTAATGTTTTATTAAAAAATGTAATGAAATTAGACTATTTACTTGCTTTTCTTGCCCAAATTGACCTAATAGCGGATGTCCCTGTTAATAGATTTTGACATGAAATGTGGCTAAATAAGTTGTAATGTTTCTAAATAATAATCTAATAAAAATTGAAAATGCACTCGCGTCAACTATAAGGAGGAAGTGACGTTTCAGCGTCACACCGGCTTCCGCTCTCTTTTCGTCGAGGTTCAGCTAGCGGCCGGGTGGGTACACGTTTTGTCCAGCACCTATTTGTCGATCTATGGCGAACGTCGAGTGGTTAAATGCGATTAAGACAATATGTCGTCCGTCCTATATCGACAGCGAACGTGTAGAGTATTGTGAGCTCGCTTCGAAGGCAGAAAATTATAGAAAACTGACTGAGCGCCACGCCAGCGGTCCGCATGTGGCGAGGCCTCGCGCCAGCTCCACTCGGATGCTAACGTTAGCTAAAACAGCGGGAGCTGCCCATCCAAATTAGTTGCGCACGATCATTAGAACAGTTAAACGTGACTGCGTGAGCATTTTGGTCCTAATGAATGTGAATGACCGGTCTGTGTGTGTGGCTGACTTGGCGTAAGCGATGCTGGCGGTGTTGTCAACGAGCTTGCTGACGTTGTGTCGCCGCCTCGACTCGGAGCTAACGGCAGTGTTTCCTCCACCATAGCCTGCAAACATGCAGATCTTCGTGAAGACGTTGACGGGGAAGACCATCACCCTTGAGGTCGAACCCAGCGACACTATCGAAAATGTCAAGGCAAAGATCCAGGACAAGGAAGGTAAGCGGTCACATTAAACTTCGTCTAGTTTCACGAGACACTTTGATACCAACTCTTATCTTCAGGCGTACTATTTTTCCCAAGTGTGGTCAAACAATGTGTGTAAATGGAAGTATTGAGAGTTAAGGTAGAGCAAGTCAGTTACGATATAACGTTACTGGCCGTCATGCTACTTTACTAATAACTTAGTATTTACTCATTAATGCAAATATCTTCGACATGTTGGCATCTCTGCCTTTAGTGCTTGAATGGATCAATGTTAAATACAGCTTAGTTGATAAGTGTTCTGTTTCCAGGAATTCCCCCTGATCAGCAGCGTCTGATCTTCGCTGGCAAACAGCTTGAGGATGGACGCACACTGTCTGACTACAACATCCAGAAAGGTAAGTTCATTTCAATCAAGGCCAGCTGTGCTTAATGTGTCAGTGAACCATAGACTGCATTAATACGTTGTTCGAAACCTGAATCTCCAGAACTAAGTCTTTACAATGCACCTGGTTGTTGTCAAATGGGGTTTGTGGATGTGACTGAACTTGACATCATGTTTTATTTGCCCACCAGAATCTACTCTGCATCTGGTTCTGCGTCTGCGTGGTGGCATCATTGAGCCCTCTCTCAGACAACTGGCCCAGAAATACAACTGTGACAAGATGATCTGCCGCAAGTAAGTCTTCAAAACCACCACCGTTTTTTTTGTTTTTACTTTCGTTTTGTACAATGCTGCTGTGATTTTCTGGGAAGTAATGACACCACAAGCAGTTACTCCCAAGTATTTAAAGTAATTGCCCTGACCGATTTTAAAGTAAAATGGAAGTGTATTGTAATTTGATAGTATGGTGTTTTGGTTAAATTGTGAAAACATTAACTGAAATGGCAGAACACAGCATATGTAGGTCAGTATAGGCTCTATCAATAATTCTTATGGAATTGTTCTTGGCACACCTATTCTTAAATTGTGAACCAGAACAAATCTGGCGTTTCAATTTGGTTCAGGAGAATCATTCTTTAAGCCGTCCCCTGACCACTTGTTTTTGCAGGTGCTATGCCCGTCTGCACCCGCGTGCCGTCAACTGCCGCAAGAAGAAGTGTGGACACACCAACAATCTTCGCCCCAAGAAGAAGCTGAAGTAGACATTGACTAAATGGGTTCGCTGCCATTTTGTTAAAATAAATGTAAGAAAATGATACTGCCTGTCTTGTATTATTCAGTGGAGGGAGGAATTGGTGAATTTGAATTGATGTGTGCAATATGTGATTGAGGATATGCAGGCAATTTTAAGTGCTAGGGAAAAGTAACCAGACCAAATAAACTCAAGTTACTGTTTTGCCAAAGATAAAAGATTAGAATGAGAAGAATTTGGCAAGTTATTCATCTGAAGCCTGTTTACAGAGTTATCTGGGTAATTCAGTAAAAACCTGCTTCCTAAGACTTGTGCTGGTTGACAGTCTGTGCTCTTCAAAAAACGGCTAGTACATTGTTTCACTCTCTCTGGTTTCAGCCTAAATTGGTGACTACAAAATATTGCCCGTCTGAACTGCATTAACGATACAGCCCAACACTTCAAATAGCTGGTAGTAGTCAAATCCAAATGAGAACGGGATTGTCTGTGCCAACACCTGCCCTTTATCAGCTGATTGAGCCACCTGGCAACTGAAATATATAATTTAAGGGTGTGTGTAAGATGTAAACTGTGAGAAGACTGAATAAGATTACACAATCGTGAGATTCTTGCCCTCCCTCAGTTTTAATGTTGAACAGTTCTATACAAATATAAGGAACTTCTCACTGTCAAATACCATACAAACGTCCTCAAATTCAGTTCTTGTAAAATGACAACACCAGTTTTACAGTCCAATGACCCAATACTTCAATGAAACTATCCACTACTAAATGAGGTATTGAGTCTTGATTGAAAGGTTGTTAGACGAAACAAATTAAAAAAAAATCTTAATCGAGATGAACTTCTGCATCATGCAAAGGTTGTTTATTCCAGTTGTGGCTTTTGCCTGACTGATGCATCTTTGGTACTGCATTCTCCCATAACTTTTTCAAAAAGCCTTATTCCAGTGTATTTAAGGAGGAATCCTCTGTATCTGAGACTAGTTAGGGACCTGTTGCTGATGTAACTATTCGGTTTTAATTCACAGCAATTCACAGAATACGTACATCGCCAACAGGTTCCTAAATAGTCTCAAAGATACGGTGGAGATCTCCTCAAATCTGTAAATGCACAATATTGATAAAAACTAACATTGAAATGTCTACACAACTGATTGTATTGTGTACTTTAAACACTTGGATCTGGTATTACACCCTTAAGTACAATAACTCGAGACTTAATTGATCCAGAGAGGTTTAATACTTAATTTCTTGGGTTGAACAGTTGGTCTCTTGTGTATACGGGCACCACTCTGTATTAAGTGGTTTGGGGCATTAATGATACACTGGAATAAGGCTGTTGTGACAAAGTGTTTGACATCAACTGTGAGGAGCTCATGCTGAGGAGCCGATGGCCTCCATTTCCTTCATGCTTGATAAAAGGCTGGTAGTGTGTAAAGCCGAACAAAAAAAAAAGGTAAGAAAACCCCTCTGTTGAAATGGATGGGAACAGGCTTTGTTTGCAGAGCTCTCATTACCTCCAAACTACTCATCTATTGCTAATTCAGTGACGCTTGCTTGTAGCAGCTGGTCAGAACTGTTAGTGTAGTAACTTGTCAAAATGATGAAACATCAATCTTAATTTACTGGAGGTACAATATAAACTCTTAATGTGATCAATAGCAACATCATGCACTAAGCCATTACTGTATTAGACTTGTTGGACTGTAGAGGTTTTTGACCATTTGATATTTTTAAAATGTTCTTAAGCTATAATATAAATTGTAGTTAGAAATACACCATCAGTTGAAAATGGTACAATACCATTCAAAGTAATAACTGCAGGTAAACGGTTTTGGTGTACATTATCTGGTAGTTTCACAACAGATTTAAATTACATTTTGAGCCTTTTAGATTTTGCAGTATACTGCATCATCGGCTAAAGATTGCACCTTATTTTAACCTATATTACTGAAGAAATCAACTCATCAGGGGGCGAGAAGCAAAGACCAAGATACTGTGCATCAGAAGGTTACATATAAAGCTCACAGCCAAGTGAATTAAGTACCTATTTACTAAACTACTGCAGTTGTGCTTTTGAACTCTTGCAGTCTCCCTGCATAATATTGTGCATGCACACAGCTCCACCTTCCTCAGCAGGGCTTCCGCAGAGCTCATGAGTTGTGCCTCTCTAGGGTTATTATTTACTATTCTGGTAAATGATAGTGTTGAGCAACACAGAAACATTACATGAAGCAGGACTGGATCATTTTGTGAACACTGACACATGTAAACAAACTCAAAACTTGGCACAAACATAATCGAGTGCAATCTCAGGTTCAACTCTGCCGGGTGAGAAAGCAGCGACTGTCCACAGACCAGTGACGCATCGGGATCTTCAAACACTGATCTTCTTGTCAAAGTGGCCAAACCTACCACACGCGGCTTGAATATAGCAGAAATTCTGCTGGTAGCCATCTCTGATTTCCCATCCTGACAGAGTAACGCATCAATGTACATGAATAATAGAATAAAGTGGTGAGAAAAGAGCAGTCCTCATAGAAAAAAAACCGTGGTACGCTGAAGAGGAAGAATGGGAGCAGGTTGCTGATGTTCTGGCTAGACGGGCCCCGGCTGCTGATGGTGAACTGGAGCTGCCTTTATTCAGGGTCTTTGCCTCAGTGTGTCCGACCAGACTCCTACTGGGTGCATCTCCACAGTGTTAAAGGAAGGGTGTTATTGTGTAAAAGCAGACATTTTGCACGTATAGCGAGTCTCGATTGTTCCCAGTTGTCTTTCTCGCAGAATGAGAAAATACATATCTAAAAGGTGTATTCACACAGGACTATTATTATGTGTGGGCCTCCGGCTGTGTAATGTGTCAAAAGTCTTCTGCCAAACTTGCAGTGAACAAAACTGTCACTTTGTTTTTTCTATGAACCATATGTCCAGAATTATGGTCAAATATTTATGTTTAATATAGGAGTAAAAAAGTAAGTGTCCATAAAACGTTATTTTACAACCATCTCGAGTCCTGAGGTGTGTCCTGCTGTGCTCTGCAGGAAAACAGAACTTGAGCTTATATTAAACACCGCCAGGCCATTTTCTTTTGATTACTTCCTTGTTTTACAGCTACTCTTGCCTCTTAATTCAGGAACAAAAACATAATACAAGGGGAGTGCCCACTTTGTATGAAAACAAAAAAAAGATACTTTACACAAAATAGAAATTTCTTTGATACTTGTTGAAAATGACGAAATAGCTAGTTTAAATCTTTAAAATGGTAATTTGAGTATGATTTGCTACCAATAAATCATTCAATCCTTTTGAAACATCAGTAATACGATCATAAATAATTGAGTCCATCACTGAAAAGACCGTCAGCTTCTAGCAGACACTACTCAGCATTTTACATCGTAAACCACCTGGTAAAAACACTGGATTGCTATGGTCTCAAAAAGAGGAAGAGGACGTTGTTCTTCCAGAGCAGATTCATCAAAAGCTTTCAGAGTGTTAATTGGTGATGGTGAACGAAGTAAAAACCTGTTGTAAATATCATATCATCCTCTTCAGGGGCTGAAGGACATGCAGCTGCTGGGAACTCGGCTATGGGAAAACAAGTCGTGGCCAGTTAGATCACACGGTCAACTGTTTATGATAAGCATACCAAGATCGCAGTGTTAATGTGACTTTTTATTTTGCACATAACACCGAAAAGAGGTTTGTGATAGCTGTCGTTTACCTGCACTGATCTTAAAAACACAGATCCATGAAGGTAAACACCGGTATATTTTCTTACACATTGCTTTGATTGTTGCTCTGCCGATAAACCAGTAAAACACAAATCAAGGCCACACGGGTGGAACCAGAGCCGACTGTGGAGATGCAGCCCAACTGCTGCTGTGGCTATTTGTCGATGAGTTTTGCCAAGCTCTGTCTCAAGTCGTTCAGGTCGCAGATTTTGACGTCAAGGACGTCGATGACGCGTCGGACCTCGACCTCCGCCTGGTTCTGCTCCTCCCGGTTAGACGCCAGCGTCTTTTCAGCACTCTGGACCCGTTCCTCCAAGTCGCTGTTTTGTCTCTCCAGATCCTACAGACACATTAACTGTAAATACTGTTGGCCAAATTGTATCCTTTCTCCTTTTGTGACATTAGCATGAGCAACCTTTGCTCCTAAATGTTTATAATACATTTGTTTGTGGAATACACCTTGCCGAGTAGTACTGTTATTCACTACGCCTTAAGTTGACTGTTTCCTTCTGTTCTTTTTGCTACATCTGTCCATAAATATTCCCTGATTATTAAGTGGGACAGAGGGCTAACAATAATACAGATTTGCTTAACATTTCTCTGTCTAAAGTTGGGCAAACAAGATGGACAAAAAGTACTTTGAAATCAGGACATTTTACACAAATGTTTATATCTGCAAAAATAATGAGTAAGATGTATCCAAGTGCATGCCTTTACTCTGTCTGTACAGTATTTGTGTATTTCTGTTAATTTAAATTTAAATATGTATTGTAATCCAAGCTCCACCTTTCTTTGTTTCATAGCCAGGCACATGCCTTTTTTAAAATAAAGTTAAATGAGAGTGTTATAACAGGCTTATTTGCTTTAAAATTGTTTATACCACAAGTTTAAATGTGCAATTGTGTGCTTTATGAGACCATTATGTATGCCAAATGCACCCATGAATATATTATGAAATGAACACAAGGACAGAACAGGTCAAATATGAATATACATAATTCAAAACTGACACCACTTCTTAAAATAATAAAGGACCTAATTAAGGCTATGCAATATGCATCAAGTACAATCTCCTGCATTAGCATGTCGGCCCAATACGGTGTTTTCTCAGTTCTCTTGAACTGAGCGGTCTCTGATTGGAGAACATCAGAAACCGTTTGTAAGCCGGTCAGCACTCTGCAGTATTTCTGTGTTTCTTACTAGAAGGAAGCTTCAAGACAACAGATATCAAACGGACTGAGACCTCAACATGATGGGGAAATGTAAAAAAAAAAAAGTAACATGGCGAAGACAAAATACACCGTGAATATTTCTGCTATGAATATCTGCGGAGTAGAAAACAGATTGTACTAGTAGAGGGAAAAAAAATCATCTCAAAATATAATAAAAATAATTCAAGCATCAATGGCAAAATAAAAAAGAATGTCTCCGCTCAAAGTGAAGATGAAATGCTTTTATCTACCTTCCTCTTTCAAGTGTGAGGACTTCTTAAGACCTTGACATACAGCAGCTAAGTTTCTTCTCAAAGATGATATAAAGAAACTAATTAGCTAATTTTCTAATAAAGTATGTGCCAATTCCCAGTAACAGGTTGACTGCAACATGATGTTGGACGGAAGGCAACAACACAGTTGTCATCTTACCTGAAGTCTCTGCATGGCCTCCTCTCTCTCTTTCTCCAGCTCACCCACATCTGTTTTTTTGCTCTGTAGATTGCAAATTTCCTATAAAAAAAAAAAACAGTAATTCCAAACTATCACAACAACACGTTCACGCCGCTTTACCACACATACACCATCCTCGTTTATCAGATCACGGGACATTTGTCACCCAAATACTTCATGTGGTTCTAAAAGAGGCCTTTATCAGGCTGGTGATAAGCTGTGTGACACCCTGATGTTTCCAGGGAGGGGGGATTCAGCCACTGTGAAAACCACTGTGACCTTGCACGAATCCTGTTGCCAGAACTTGAACTTGTTTGATTATGTTAATAAGGCTGGAAGACCGCAGCGACTTTGATATGCGTTTCATTTATCCAGAGAAAATGGGCTTTGGCTGAGCGTGCCCAGCATGCATTTGATTTAGCTCAAACGGAGACAAAATATTCACAAGATGATACTCTTGGCATCATATTAAAGCCCAGCTTGGAATCAGTTATGAAGACGAGTCAGAATCCTGATTTCACTTAACATGTAGTTGGCAGCTCTGGACATCCGCATCTTTTCTTATCTCGTATTAATCCTGTGATGCTGTGGTATTTTATAAAAGCTCTCTTTGTCTGACCAAACTAAATGATCCACAAAAACTATTACAGCGCTGTGAAGATAAATTAAGGATTTAATAACAATAAACACTAGAAGGGTATAAGTAACACACAAAAAAGCACATTCTCTTCTCAACATTCTGCTGAGTATTTGCCTCTTGGTGGAGATAAAAACAAGATTACTGAACCAGAAAGATCTAATTCAAAGCCTTAAAGGGCCGGTGTGTAGCATTAAGGGGGATCTATTGGCTGAAATGGAATATCATATTAAAAAAGTGTGTTTTCTTTCATATATAGTCACCTGAAAATACGAATTGTTGTGTTTTTTGTTACCTTAGATTGGGTCCGCTATGTTGCATCGCCATGTTTCTACAGTAGCCTCGAACAGGCGGCTAAATTACCGATCCTGCTGTGGCGAAGACATGACCCGCTCCACTCTGCCTCTGATTGGCTAGTACTTCTTGCCTTAATTGGTTTGATTGATTAGGTTAGGCATGAGTGAGAATGGTTAGAGTAAGTCAATCAGAGGCAGAGTCGGGCGGATCCTGCCTTCCCCATAGCAGGATTTGTAAACCCCCGGCTCTAGAAAGAGCCATTTGCGTCGCGGTCTGCCAACACGTTGGCACACTGGAGAAGTTTCTGTTTGCTGCAATCAGCAACCTCACCGCTAGATGCCACCAGATCCTACTCACTGGCCCTTTAAAGATGAATTAGAGAATAAATACTCCAACTAGCATTGGCACTTTTCCAGCTGACCTGGCTTAATACATTCACTAACAGTTTTACTGAATTTTTTTCTTCTTCTTTTTTCCTAGTATAAATGAACATCAGATGGAGATTGAGGCTCTATATTCACAAACCGAAAAAACAATCATAATCCAGTTAAATACTGGCAATATATCATGTGAGCTGGTGTATGAGTCGGCTGCATGTGCACACCTTTAGGATGCTAGATGGATTTGGACAGTGTGTAATGGGTGGACTGAACTGGTGTCTTGCCTGATCTTTGGCACTCAGCAGGGCTTCCAGCTCCTCCATTGATCGACTCAGCTCCTCTCCAACCGCCTGACCAGCAGCAGGAGGCCCCAGCTGGGCCTCTAGCTCTGCCACCTGGAACACACAAACACACCATTAATATATACTTATTAACATAACAAAAACACATTTTACAAGATAACAAGAGTTGACAGTCATGCTAGCAGCGCTGTGAGGCTGCACTTCAATCCATCAAATAGTTATTAAAACATTGTCCTCAAAACCACAACTATCAACCACAAGGGAGGGTGGACTGGAGAAAGAGATCATGGAGGCAGGGCGAGCTACATTATTAAGGGCCTGGGAGTTGGTAAGAGTACAATATTCAGCCCTCAGAAGTCATGGAGAACTGGGGAATTATGGTCTGTGGATGAGGTGCATTTGAACAAGTACACAGGTCATATTAAATATAACAAAATTGATATAAAATAAAGTATTCTTTGTAAACAACATAGTTCTCCTGATTAATGACAGTCAGCAGTAGACTGGACGTATCCAAAGCATGAATTGTTAAACAAGATGTTAAAAAACTGTTCATCTTGCTGTTATAGTGAAGCACAGAGGTTCTTTCACATTACATTAGTTTAAAATTAATTCTGATCCTAAAAAAAATGATACAAAAATCACTTCTGGAGTTAGAAAATCTATTAGAATTATCTTAATAATTATTTTAGTCTGAAGCTGGTCTGTCCAGATTTCATGAGAATATGTAATCAGGATTTCACTCATTTGCTAATGGACGAACAGGAGAAAAATGAGAAAGTGCTTGTTGCGGGTACAAAGAAAAAGGGTCAACAGAAATCCATTATAATGAGGAGAATGATGTACTAGCATCTCATTATAGCAGTTATCTAATGAAAGGCGTGTATTAACCTAATGTATGGTGTCATTTTATAAATCCAGAGAACACCCTATGACGTGTGCCACACACATACATTTATTTTCTTTCTCTAAATGGGGCAAAAAGAGGGCGGGCAGTATATGGTGTCCTGTAACGCTCCCCCTCCCCCTCCTCTGAAAAGAAAAAAACATCCCTGTTCCCCTCATCACACTGTTGCCAAACCCTGGGGGCCTGCTCTACTTCCTGCCACCTGGTTGACTTTGCTGCAGAGTGAGTGTGTGTTTGGGGGGGTAACCTTCACCTGGACTCGTAGAGATAGATGAAACCACAACGTTGGCTAAAAATAAAAAAGGGCCAGTTTTCTGTCACTGGCGGTTATAGTTTCATTGCAGACCGGTTGCGGCGGCACTTAATTCTGTCGCGTTGAAGGCGGCTTGTTAAGCTTGACCAAGGGCATGATTTTGTCCCTCTAAATTAAAGATGAAATGCATGCGTTCTGGCCCTGCGATTATCACGGGAGCCCGTCAACAGAAATATCCTAAGAAGGGGGCTGGATGAAAAATGCATCTGCAGTTTGGAAGAGACCAAGTCTGTGTGGGGATTTCAGTGCGATAGTTATAGATGTCTGAATAAAAGAATCTGCATAATATCTATCTAGTTTCTATCAGAGTGGTCACGTAGTGAGAAAATGTTTCGTAGAACAAAAACATATGCAGTATTTCTGCTTTGATTTTAATAGACACCATATGTCATTGTAAACCATATGCATACACATTCAGGTGTGATAGTTTGGTCAAAATATTTACCCTGATAATACGCAATGTTTAATAAACGGCAATACAAATTAAAGTGAATTTACTGCCATCTACTGCATATCTAGTTTATAATTCCCTCAGTAATGCATACTGTAAATGATAATTACCAGTTTACTTATATACTATATATCAGGTTTATAATATCCAAACTACATTGAGTGCAGGGACGTGCGGTCAGGTGAGGCAGAGCCTCGGCTTTAGGCTTGTTCTGCCGTTGCTCTTCTCCTACACTTTTATAACTAAAAGATAAGGAGGACTTTGTCCAGAAGGATAGACAAATGGACTTAATTTACAAGTAAAAGTAAGACCATGCATACCCTGCAGTAGGCTATATGGCCTATTTTATTTTTTTTATTAAAATTAGTATGAATTGTGGAATTGCGATGGCAAATTAATAGCAGACAGAGGGTGCAGAGGAAATACGCTCTTACTTTTCTCTGAGTCACTATACATTGGTATTCCTTACCTGTGTGTGTGTGTGTGTGTGTGTGTGTGTATAAAGAATGCTGATATGAAATATGAAAAACAACCAGTAGTCATTGTGCAAGCTGCCAATTGAATGGTGATTTAAGCTCCTCCATTGGGTTCATATATTTGTAAATATGACTGGAAGAGTCAGTGCCTCAGAAGTCACAAAGTCACCGCACATCACTGGTGCAGTGGCTGTAAATGCCCTCAATACAAGATGGGAATGTGACAAATAAGTTTACAGTGCGACTTGTTTTGGAGAGTTTGGCCTTATATTTTATCCGTTGGATGTGAAGTGGATTGATAGAAAGCAGAGCATCACATAACGCAGCGCTGATATGAGAACGCTCAACTCAGCACAGTGAAATGAAATAAGAAGTCTATGCAGGTTTATCCTGTTTTATGCAAGTTGCCATCTTTGTATTTCAGTGAATTACCTTATGATGCTTTGGAAACTAAAGCGCTGACTGTTGGACCACCTCCTGCTACACAGTCAAAACAATACAACAGAAAATACTCGTTTCTGATTCATTTTCAGGTAAAACCATAGTTCCAGTTCTAGTCAAATATTGATTAATACGCTACTCAAGTCCATTTACATGAATAATAGTAAAAAAAAAGAAGGCTATAAATATCTACAAATACCAACATAAATGTGGATCTTCGATTCCAATTGCAAAAATTAAAAAAGCCATGAAAGGAAAAAAGGTGACCTCATTATTAATGTAGTTTATTTTGAACTGCAGGTTCAGCCACAACACTGATGCTCAATGCTATTCTCTCTGGTGAAAGTAAGTTTAAATGGGTCAAACTGATTATAAACAATTGAATTATGGCCTTTGACTAGGTTTGATGCTACACTTTGAAGTGTCCCCAATTAAAAAAACAAGTCTCCTCATAACTGGGACAGCATTATAATTTAGATGGCTTATTGCAAACTGAGCTGCTAGTGGTGTGTCAGTTGCAACCACAAATGATGGGATGGTGCAAGAATAAATGCTATAGAATAGGCACAACATAGCCTCAGAAAGGCCCACTGAGTGGATCAGCAGCACCTCAACACTGTCCTTCCTGACCAATGAATTCGTCACCTGCTCTCTGAGGCGATCGGTCTCCTCCTGGTATTCAGCCAACTGCTTCTTCCACTGCTCCACGCTGCCGTTGGCTTCTTGCAGTGCTTCCACCAACTTGGAGTTACTGTCCTGCAGGGTGAAAAGCTCAGCCTCCAGGTTTATCTCACACATGGACCTGAGGGGAAGTCATGAAAACACACCGACTTAACTTAATGTCGCCATTATTCATTTCCATGTGGTGCTGCGGTTGGTTTATCAGAGCTTCTTATCTGAAAACACCCCATTAGCATTTCACAGTCATTTGAATTGTTGTTAAAATATAAACTATTGATTAGTGCAGCTTTAAAGACATGTTGCTGGTTGACTGAGAGAGAAGCACTGCTGGTGAGGAAGATGCAGAAGATAATGAGGTTATGATATCATGCTGCACCAGCTGTTTGGAGGAATTATTATATTTTAAGGAACCATTAAGTCAAGTATTTTAATGTGTTCAGAGAAGTCTCTCTGTCTTTTTTATTTATTTGCACAACAGAGATAAATGAATATCACAGTGCAGGAAGAGACAAAAAGCCAACTGGGCTTATTTGAAGCCTCCACCTATATAATATTTAACATTTTACAAAATTACAAACATAAAATGAAAAATTAATTTGAATATTATTACTCAGATATTTCTCCTTGTCATTCATGTCTTTGAGAGCAACCCTGCACAAGGCTAACTGGGATACAGAAGAAATAAACCAACTCAAGTGACGTGTTATCCATTATCAACATGTTGGACAGACGGATCGGGTCCTGTGTGCCAGTAAAGGTCAGGATTCAGTATTCAATAAACCAGAGAGATTTCACACCATGACGACCAAACTAACAGCTTGGCATCCATAAATCTACTCACCATAGCAACAGGAGAAAAAAATCCTGCGTAGGCTTATGACAATCCTCAAATAAAACCGTTGGGATAAGAGGTTGTAAAGCAGCTGGGTAGGAATGTTTTGCTTCCTGGTCTCAGATGGAAGGTTGAGTAATCAATAATGAGCTCCATGATGACGATAATAAGAATCAGCGAAATTCTGTGCTAGTTAGACCTGGCTGGTCTTAAGACATGGACACACAATTACACACCAACACTAATGCAGAACCAGGCAGAAGACACTTTTTGCTTTGCTGGAAAAGCGTTTTCAGATCGACTCACTGCTGATCTTCTAGTTTATCAACGCTGTTATTTTTCTCCAGAGCTTAAAGTGAGCTGTCCTTACACACCGGGCTGTGATGCTATGAAAGAAAAACTGAGGAAAAAGGGGCGTAATTTGAGTGAGTAGAGCACTTTTAATTTATCTTAGTCCTTCCTTATCTGTCGAGGTGCGCTACCAGACTGCTGCGGGTACCCTTTCAGCCTGCAATAGGTGATTTTATTTAGCCACTTGGGGGCAGCAGAAACAAGTTATGAACACAACATTGACATAGCAGCACATTGTAAAATGATATGGTTGCATCACCTGATGAATGCAAGTCCAATATCTAGCTCTGTTTTTGGTCTCAGTCACTTTAGCTGCTACCTGTTGTAGCTCAACTGTGTCTGTCTGCTTTTTGGTGACGAGCAGGTTGAGTACAGTGAGTGTGGTGCCGCAATGAGAGCATCGCTATGAGAGCGTCGCTATGATGGCATCACTATGATGGCATCGCTATGATGACATCGCTATGATGGCATCGCTATGAAAACGTCGCTATGATGGCATCGCTATGAGAGCGTCGCTATGATGGCATCGCTATGAGAGCGTCGCTATGATGGCATTGCTATGATGGCATCGCTATAAGAGCGTCGCTATGATGGCATCGCTATGAGAGCGTCGCTATGATGGCATTGCTATGATGGCATCGCTATGATGGCATCGCTATAAGAGCGTCGCTATGATGGCATCGCTATGATGGCGTCGCTATGATGGCATCGCTATGAGAGCGTCGCTATGATGGCATCGCTATGAGAGCGTCGCTATGATGGCGTCGCTATGATGGCATCGCTATGAGAGCGTCGCTATGATGGCATCGCTATGATGGCATCGCTATGAGAGCGTCGCTATGATGGCATCGCTATGAGAGCGTCGCTATGATGGCATCGCTATGATGGCGTCGCTATGATGGCATCGCTATGAGAGCGTCGCTATGATGGCATCGCTATGAGAGCGTCGCTATGATGGCGTCGCTATGATGGCATCGCTATGAGAGCGTCGCTATGATGGCGTCGCTATGATGGCATCGCTATGAGAGCGTCGCTATGATGGCATCGCTATGATGGCATCGATATGAGAGCGTCGCTATGATGGCATCGCTATGATGGCATCGATATGAGAGCATCGCTATGAGGGCGTCGCTATGAGAGAGTCGCTGTGATGGCATCGCTGTGATGGCATCGCTGTGATGGCGTTTCTATGATAGCGCCGCTATGAGAGCGACGAGAGTGAACCAAAGGTTGTGGCTGGGCAGCTTTAAGTTCAATTTGGTATAAAGCTATGTTAAGCCGAGGGGAGCTGCAGATTCAGGTGTTAATTCTCTGTAGGTTCATCGTAGCATTTTCACATAGTTATTTTTACATTGCTACTATAAAAACAACAATCATAACCGCTGTATTGCACAGAAACTACAGTCTCAGTTAGTTGCAGCGAGGAGCATCACATTCCCATTACCTGAGAAACAAATATTTCCAGTTTACAAAATACTTTTCATTTTCTGTCACTTGTTTTCAAATAGCAGCTCTCATGTCAGACAGAAAGCCCTCCGTTGTCGTGTGGGTGCAAGCTTGTCTCTCCGTGTGGATAATAGTATGTTTTGATGTAGAAGAAAGTGCCGTCTCTACAAAACGTGTTCCCTTTGCCAATGAGGCCATGTCTTTGTTCATAAAAAGGATATCACAGAAACTTGTCAACAGCTTTCACCAAATTTTGGTGAACAGTTGAGCCATGGGGCAGAGAAAAAAAGTTTTTGTTTTCTCAACTACTAAAATCACTTCTGAAAAAGAAATGAGGCAGATTAACATTTTGTTTAAATATGATCTAAATGTGCACTCTTTAAATGCTTTACAGTTTAATGCCTTGTAATTGTTGAGGACAGGCTTTTAGCAGTCGGGGTACATTTCATTTACCGTACAGAGCTACAAAGTGTTCTGGGCTGCTCACAGGATCACAACCTTAGCATTAAACTTTCTAAACTCC
This sequence comes from Cyclopterus lumpus, assembly GCF_009769545.1. NCBI lineage: Eukaryota > Metazoa > Chordata > Actinopteri > Perciformes > Cyclopteridae > Cyclopterus > Cyclopterus lumpus. Next base: position 13,698,164 of record NC_046969.1, read on the forward strand.
AACAGATACATTTCCATTCCAGTACTCCCACTCACTCACATCTGCTGCCCTGGTTTTTGTTATGTCTCTGTCTTTTGTTTGTTCTTTTGTTAATATTACTATGCTGTATGTTTTGCTGAAAGCCTAAATATTCTTCCATAAACATCAGAAGGTCCAGCTAAATGATGCCCCTCTTTTCTGTTTCTCTTGTTCTTGTCTTTCTGCCTGTGTAGAATGTTCGACAGATACAATCTAATATAACCTGTTTTCAAATTCAGGATATTTACTTGATGTATTTTCTTACTATAATAAATGTACTTTTACTTAAGTAAAGGATTTGATTACTTCTTACACCACTGCTAAAAACAACAACATACTGGGTTAATAAAAATACAAAAGACTAACAAACCCAAACTCAAGACTAAACTGAACATTGTAAGACTGGTCTGGTCTTTACATTCATCTGCTGAAGTGAAACACACTAAAAACATTGTTATTACCCTTCAGACAACATCTTTTTGACCCTCTCCTTCTCTGCCGTCAGCTCCACTTCAGCACTCTTGCTGCGGAACAGCTTTTCCTCGCCGGGCCCGTTGACTGTGAGCAGCGGGGGAGAATGGCGCTCCTCGGACAAGTCCTGGACCAACAGGGACACAAAACAATCAGGACGTGAGCTCTGCTGTCGAGTTCAAAGTTAGAGCAGCAGCAGCTCCGTTCATACGTCATTAAGTTTCATTCTGTACGAGAACATTTTGTGTTATCAGTGTTAAACATTAAGGAAAAGATTATGTTTCATTATGTTTGGGATTAAATCCTCATCGACTCCTCTGGCCTCCCAAAAGTAAAACTGCAGAGTCCGTTCAGAGAAAGTGCCCGTTAAATCTTGATTTGTGCATCTCACTTTACATTTTGAGTCTTTATCCTTTGAAACGTATTAGTTTTAGTTCGATTTTAGTCATCTTTACTCAATTTATAAACAAGAAGAAAAAAAAGAAAGATAATTAAGATCATCATCAAAAATAATATCTTAACAATCTCAGCTAAAGGTCCATTCAGAGGCTTGATTGCAGCTTTTATTCAAATCACATGATCTTCTTCAGCAGACGAAGAATCGAGTTGTTCACATTTTTATTTTTATCTGACCACTTTAAGGACTTTGTCGCGCTTCATCCGTTGTAGATTGTAGATGTATGTCACCCTTCATAGTGACGTTTTGTGAACTTCCTCTTTCGTTGCGAGGAACAAATCAGATACATTTTAATTCACCCCTTTTTGATTTTAAAATGAGGTTTTCTTCTCCAAGTTGTGCTTTGTATGAAATATTTACCAAGACCATGAGATAAGCACCCAGAAACTGTAGCTTTAGTTTGCTCCTGTGCAAATAAAAAAAAGACAGCATTAATAATTTTAATAATAATCCAATCATTTACATAGATAAGAATGGAAATTCATTTTGCTGGGAACAAAATAATTGAATAGTGTTTCATCTGACCGTTGTTTTGTAGTTGTTCTTTAGATACCTCTAGAATGAACTAAACCCTTAATAATATCACCAATAATGATACGATAAGTAGTGACTAGTACTTACCAGTTAATATTAACTCATGCAGTTAACTTGAAAGCTAGTTTTGGAGAGGAGATTAAGAAAGTTGGCGCCTCAGAGTAACATATCACATATGGCACCTGTGACCTTTAGTCCGACACTGACTGGATCTGCAGCCATGAAACATTAAGAAGGTTCAACTCATTCCTTGTTTGCAGCCTGGTTGTTACATTTGGACATCAAGTTATTTGGGAACATATTTGGTCCCTGGGAGATTTATAAATCAAGTAAACCGTAATACATCTGACAGCAGTGTTTGCTTTTCCTTTTTGTTACTTCATTAGGAGTAGCCTAATATACATGTAGAACATGAAAGTTAAATAAACTGAATGGTGATACGGTACAAGAAGAGTCATTTAGGTTCCTCTCATGTCAAAGAGACTTTGAACATGACATATACATGCGGGTGGCTTAACTCCAGCCTGGCACATTCAAGTTTAACCAATCTGCTTTGATATTTTCCTTCTCTGCTGCCCAGAAATGGGATCATGCTTCCTTTCACAGTTTTGTGAACCATTTTCCTCAGTTTGAGAAAGAAAGTCTCCTTTTTTTTAAAGCATGCAGATGAATTAACTTGAGCACATTTCTTTACCCAGCGTCGTTCTTCTTTCCGAGTGGTAACCTAAACCTGAACTTGTCGACCACCGAGTGCCTCACTGAAGCATTACAACCCCTCACTAGTTATAGAAAAAGATTGTATTAATAATTGGAGCAAGCCTGAGTGTATTTCTCTGAGGACGATAGTATATCATCTATAGCTGAGCAGCTCTCTGTCTGACCTCATGGATGAATATGGAAATAAAACACACAGCCAAGCAAAGTGTCCAGAGGAAGGAACCCAAGAACGGGAAAAATCAAAGTCAAGACAACTCCAGTCCGGCCCCAAAGCCAAAGGATCGGCTGTGCGTATCTCTGAATAATTCATTCTGTGGATCATGTTTAAGTCATAAATAGGATTACAAATTTACAGCAGTTTTTCCGTATGATGTTTGCTAACAGGCTGAGTGGAAACCAGGCAGACACACAAGAGCACAAGTCTGTGACCAACAACCAATTAGCAAAAGTTCAAAGGAATTTCAACTTTTAAAAAAAGGACAATTCTGTGTGCCGTCTGTTCTCAGGGAATATTCCAGGCTATCATTGAAGTCTGCCTTCTGGATCTTCTCAATTTTGATGAAGTAAATTCACATGAATTTGTTGCCATATTGTGTACATTTTCAATAGATTGTACAGACTAAATTACATGTTGTGCCGTTGTTGCAGTCGTTAACTTTTTACTCTTTTGTAGCAAACACCAGCTGTGCTCTGAAGCTAAATTTGCTCTGAAGTCAACTTTGATCAGACTCCAGATGAATTATTGAGCATGATAGTCTATGCAACACTGAGACGCATGACTACGAACACCGCAGTCCCTTAGATAAAAGAAGATGGTTGTCTTTGGATTGTGGGGTGTGTGTTTTTACGCACCTGGGAGAGCTGAGGGTTTTGCATATGTCCCATGATGCATCCGTGGAAGGCAGAGGGAAGTGTCAGATGAGGAGAAATAAGGAAAAAAAGCAGATCATAGATAAATAAACCCATGCCATTATTTTGACCATACATACAGTGATGTCTAGTTCATGAAAGCTTTACCATTCACCAAGTTTTCAACTTAGTTTGTTTGATCTTTGTTTCTGCACAGGTATCGATTAATTTTTATTTATAGTTTGTTTGGAGAGAATTAAAGAAGAAGAGTCATGAGGAGGAGCAGCGACTGCAACTGAAGGCTAAAAAAAGGGATCCTGGTACCGCCCATGTTGTTTGAGTGACACGCGATCTCTGGGAGGAGCACAGTAAGTGAGCTCAGTATCATCGAAACGAGATGCCGATCAAATAATATTTAGTTTTACCGTTTTTTTATTTAATCAACAAAGTGGAATACAAATAAATATCGGATTAAAAAAACAGGTCTACTTTTTGGAGTTTCGAGAGGCTTGCTTTGAAATCGATGGATACCCAGATAATTTAATATTCAAAGGCTGAAAGCTGATGTCTCTGCGCCACTGTTCATCCTAAGTACATCTATGGCGTTTACTTATTTATCCGAGCATCAGCGCGTTTGCTCCCATAGCTTTATAAAGCCTCTTTTTCCCGTTTTACTGAGACACAAACCTAATTTATTTATTCATGTGTCCGTGTGCGCACACACACACGCACGCACGCACACACACACACACACACACACACACACACACACACACACACACACACACACACACACACACACACACACACACACACACACACACACACACACACACACACACACACACACACACACACACACACACACACACACACACACACACACACACACACACACACACACACACACACACACACACACACACACACACACACACACACACACACACACACACACACACACACACACACACACACACACACACACTTTTAGCTGGTTTTAAGACCAAGTCTGTGGTTTAAAATATTGATAACTGGCATTTCTGCATGGATACCATGTACGGATGGAGAAAGCCGAGCTAAAAAGCTCCATTCAGCAGGCACAAACAAATGACAGCTGTTACCTGAAACAGCTTCTGTGTCCTGCTGTGTTTACACTGCTGTTCAGAGGATTTATGGGCAGAGATGTCATCTCTTCTGCACTCTTTTTGACATGAGATCAGAGCAAAGCGGCAGCCGTGAGCTAACCAGATGTCACACTCACACTTTTTTGCTTCTTTAAGTAGGTTTTCTTTTGTGTACAATCACCTGAAATGTTTCCGTTACCTGAGAATGAGCCGTTTTAATCTACATCCGGAGCACCGACCTCTGGCTCTACATCTTTCCGTTTTCATGTTTTTGAGTCGACTACCATAGTTCTCCTCCACATTTGGCACGTTGTGCCTCCTCACTGCTAGAGGACGCAATAATATCGTATCATGATCATATCATATCATGGGACTTCTGGTGATTCCTATCCCATAATAATAAGACCAGCTTATCTTATATTTCAATAAACCGTTTGCATATGACTAGCTTGATCTTTACTCTTGCACATTCTTATTTAAGCTATTTTATACTGACCACCACAAATATAAACAGGGCAATGTCAACGGCCAATACTACAACACTTAAATGAAGAATCTAATAAATAATAAGTATATTCCCTAAATGTTATTTCATAGCATAAACAAGTTACCCGTCAGTTCTATAATGGGCTTTATATTGATTTTGTATTCTTCTTCTTTATCTCACTAAACTTCGCCATCTCCTCCTCCATCTCAGTTTTGAGCTCTGCAAACAAGCCTGAAAGCTGAAGCTCTACTGCATGAGATTCCCTGCTGCCATCCGCATATCAGAGGCAGAAATGTGCTCTGTACCGCTCGAGGCTGCACAAACACACCTCCGCAATACGGTAGATGGCTACTGACAAGGACTGTTACTGACCAGCTAAATGGGATGCAAAACATACAGATACAGCAGAGGAAAATAAAATGAGACAAAATACTGCAGCTCCTTTCCAGCATGTACACATTATGTTGTAGTTTATTATGATGTACGGTTTGAATATTTAGCTGTGTATTATTACATTTTCTTCCTCTACCTGCTGATGTTTTGATTAACATTTCGTAGCAAGAGACATTCACTCACATCTAACTCAAGCACTTCCTTTGGTAAACTTTGACCTCGATCTACACAAAATAGTTCTGTGTTGGTGGAGAGCTTTAAAACTATTTATAATGTTGGTAAATGAAAGCCATATCATCCTAAATGGAGCTCATACATAAAATAACCTCATGTACTTACACTTCATAACAACTTTGACTGGCTATTATATCCATATTACACAGGTTCAGAGAGTCAGCAACGTTTTACAATGTGCAGCGGTGAGTCGGAGGGTTTGATAATAAGGACAACGACACCTCTGCGTTTACTGCCCAACACAAAAATCAATGACTGCTGTTTTTTAGAAATCAGGCTACTCGTCTGCTTGCGTCTGACCTTGCAGCTTTATCCAGGTGCTGTTATTGTCCGTCCGTCCGTGTGTGTGTGTGTGTGTGTGTGTGTGTGTGTTTGTCTGTGTGGATGAACATGTGTCACTGTGCTCTGTGAGTGTTACTTGGTTGTCACGGTAACAGTATGTAACCCCTCTGCTTGCTGACCTTGATCTATATGTGTGCAGTTTGATGTGTTCTCCACTTTGCTTTTATTCTGTTACATTACCATTTGTAACAATGTTAATTAAAAGAATTGTAACATAACGTGTTTAGAGAAGCTTTCTGGTGGTAAAGACGCTTTCCATGTCCAAGTCCCCCTTTTTTACTTTTCCCTAATTTACAAAGAGATCTCAAACTAAGCTTTTGTCATTGACTCCGAGTCTAAGAAATTAAAGATAAGATATTAGAGTGATCAAAAAGAAAGTAACTGATCAATGTCAAATACACTGAGGGAATAGTAAACTGAGCCTTAATCTGATATAAAAGGTTAATATTAAACTGAATATGACAGATTAGAAGCAAATTTGCAGGCAACAAAAGGACTTTTGAATCAGCTCACATCCGAGTGTCAGAGCTGAGGTCGCGGTTGGCAGCGTGACTGCAGTCTCTGAGACCTGCTGAGTGGCTCTTTGCTAGGACACACACACACACACACACACACACACACTCACTCACACCACTCACGCCACTCACACCACTCACACCACTCACACCACTCCTAGCATAGCAGCTGTGAAGCCATGTTTGTACAATTAAATAACTGCCTCTGAAATTGAGTGTGTTTTGGTGTTGAAAGAAAAGAATAACTCTGTCTTCTGATCTACTTGTACTGTCGCTACAAGCCGTCTTGTTTTGTGAGCGAGAAATAAGTGAAGGATGAAGAGTTTCCACTGCAGGCAAACTTTCTCTTGTCAAACTGAACCTCAGAGTTATCAAGTCCACTAAGAAATCACAGACGCTGGCAGTATACAAACTGGCCATTGTCCTTTCAGCAGCAGCCAGATTCCCTTCAATTATAAACGATTTGGCTTTTCTCACTTCCTCCAACTCCATTTTCCTGATCCCTCATCCTTCTTTCCTTCAGTCCCAGACATTACTGCCCCTTCAAACACCTTGAGCCCGGCGTCTCTTTCTGCCGCTCATCTCCATTTGTCATGCATTAAATATTTTTATGGAGTTAACCAACGGGAGAATAATTGAGCAGTCAGATGAAGTTACATGTTTGTAATCTCGTGATTCGGTATATGTTTAAAATAGAAACAAAGCCACTAAATCTTTTGGCATATTACTGCTCCGTTCTGTCGTATCGGCCTGGGAGTCACGGGCAAGATCCTGAACATGTTTAAAAATGTATTTCCTCTAAAGTCTGAACAACAAACACTTTTCAGACTTTGCTCATATAATAAAACCAGTGGTTATTCAACCCTTACTAGCAGTGCCAGTTCCAATTTGTGCTTCTTGTGATGGTTACACCAATACATGTTTTTATTATTTTAAATCCTATTGCTGATTACTACTCATGTCTAATTCTGTAAAAAACTAAACTATCCTTGATGCAGATAGTGTTGGTTTTATATCTCTGCCATTTCAGAATTCTTCCACCACACCAATATAACCATATTTGTTGTTGTCAAAGCATCTAAATACTCAATATATATATATATATATATATATATATATATATATATATATATATATATATATATATATATATAGATAGACACACACACATACTGTGTATATAGCAAAATACATTAATTAATATGTTAATGTTCCCGTATTATTCACTTATTTTGGCTGATTAGGTCTTTTGTCAGATCTGTCACGATGATTTATAGCTTTGATTTTTCCCCCAGTATATTTAAGAAGACGGAGCTTCCATTTACTACCAAGGGAACGCTATAATGAGCCAAACTATGAACACATTTAAGAAAGTCGAGCAGTGCTTTACCTCTGGAGCTGCAATGTTAAGCGCAGGGTTGGCCAGTTCAAACCTCTCCTGAGATTTCTCTCTGGCCAGACGGGCCGCCTCCTTCACCTCCTTAAACTGCTCTGCAAACTACAGGTGGACACAGAAGACAGAAGTTACACAGGGTATGCCTCAAAACGCAAACGCACCATGTCTACATCATACTTAAATCACTGTTTTAAATCTTCAGCTGGTACTTGTATATAATAATAAAAAATACCAATAAATGTCATGGGAGGAAGTATGTGAGAACCTGCATTATGGTGAGGAAAAGATATTGGAGGTGTTTTGTGTCTGTGTAATAATCCAGCTGCATCAAACACCGACAGAACACAAGACGCGTTAATATGAATTAGAAACGGGGGAAATTGGGCCTCCATCATCACATCACTGTACTCTCCATAGTCACTCTTTTTCCACCCTCGCCCTCTCTGGGAAATATTGAATAAATGAAAAACTCTTTACGGATTTTTATTTCAATGTTGGCGAGGTGTGTGTGACAGCAGTTTACCTGCTGCAGCTGCTGCTCTGTGGAGAAGCCCAGGCCGTAGACGGTGTTGGCCCGGCTGTCTGCCCACTGGCCAAACTTCTGGGAGGTTTTGGTGAAGGTCATGTTGGGAGTGATGGTGCTGTTGATGATGGCCTGACACCACAGAGAATAAAATAAGTAATAAATAACATAAAAGTAGGTAAATGATCCCGTAGGAAGTAGAGCAAGAACCGAGAGGGATATTAAACATCAAATATGCACACTAGAGTGGGTTCAGACAAAATATATAGAGGGGGGGGGTCAACCCTAAAATATATATGAGATATAGATAAAAGAGAAAAATATTTGAATATTTTTGTTTGCTATAAAAACTAACTAATTTGTTCACTGGAGCACATTTATTATTCATATTTAGCATTTTCCTTTTAATATAAATATGTTTGTTTGTATTTTAAAATCAAATAGTATATTTCCTTAAAACACTATTTCCAACCAAGTTTTTATTTCACAAATTTCTTTAGGATTTGAGCTTTTAGATGAATCCACAACTACAGAAGTTGTGATGAAGGTGCATCGACTATAATTCTGCTCATGCATGTGCTTGTATGCAATTATCAAGCTTATGTGCTTAAAAAGCTTGTTTTACAAAAAAGGTCATTTTCAAGGACAGAGAATTCACAATATCAAGAATAAATAATTTATGTTGTCTTTAAATGCCAAATTCATCACAGCTCATTGTAATATTTTTCACCAGAACATATGCAGATTTGTATCTGATAATCAAGAGGCCAACATTTCACTGTGGAGCAGCTCATTGCAGTAAACGGGCTGCTGTTTGAATTCTGTTTTTCTTTAGATCATAAGCAACAATAAATAAGACTGCTACATTAATACCACTAGTCACATTTAGATTGTGTAGTCATCTAAATCTGGAGCCTTTGCGTAATTTACAGATTAAAAAAAACATTGTGACGGTCTACCCGAGGACTGTGCATGCATGAAGATACCAAACAGCCAGGCCAGAAAAATAGCTCGTTAAAAAGCTTTTTGTGGTGTGCGTTTATCGTTCCAGAAATATTCTCGGGGGATTTGTTACCAAATGTAGATTTCTTTGGTCTCCTCTCAAAAATACTGAAGTGTCAGGGTGCTACATTGGCACAACTGAGTGATAACAATAAAGAGTTTTTATTTAGGTGCCAACAAGAGCCCCGTGTGTTTTACTGTTCTTATGGACACGTTATTACAGATGTGGGTGTGTTATAAATATTCCGTTGACAATGTGCAACTTCGACTAATGCATCCCCACCCATAACAGCCAAAAGCTAATGGAAAACAGATGTATGTTCCTATATTTGAAGAAGCAAAGGCTAGGAGGCGGGGCGAAATAAAATGCAAGTCAGTAGGATTTGACACCCCACAAATGAAGAATCCCTCCACCAATGTAATATGAATACCACAGGAGTAAAACACTGTTAACTCACTGTTAGTAAAAAGCTGCCGTACGTTACTGCAGAAGTAACGGGCCCAGCAAAACCTGGATCTGATTTTTCAAGCAGTTCCACAACACTACATGTTATAATTAATAAGGCAATCAAGTTTGTTTAAAATCAATCAATGTTGTAAATTACTTTTGGAAAATGTCATTTAAAGAATGATTTTAGTTTTTAACGTTTCTTCTCTTTCAAGAATCTATATGCAGAATAACTTGTTTTTTGTGTCTTGGCCTAAAACCAAATAAGAACACGTGTGATGTGAACCTATGAAGCAGCATTTATACATGTGTATCTGTGCGGGCTCCCACCTTCGTCCCACCAACACTGATGATGCGGTAGACGCTGCGGCTGGCATCGTAGAAAAAGGAAACTGTGACCGCATGTTTACTGGCTGGCAGCCAGTTCCGTTTTGTGGCCGGGTCGATTTGGAAGACATGAGCTCTGGCGCTGAAGATGGGCTGCTCCCTTTAAAAAAAAAAATTTAAAAACTCAACAGAATGTATTAACTTAGTGTTTCAGGTGATTTATTGTCACATTAATTTACAAAAGGCTTGTGAATACATCCAGGCAGGTAGGATGAGGTTTGAGTCATGTGCTTTTTTTTATCTATAATTTTCCATTTTATTTAAAAGTGGTTTGCAGTCATAAAGAAATTAGTCAGTATTGGCTGATAGCCAAACCCAGGTATAGTATCAGGACTGAAATAGTGAATTTGATGCATCCTTACTTTGTATTTTAGGTATAAGATTAAAGAACTACAAACTATTCCCAGACAATTGTTGAAATGTTTTTTCCAATGCTTCAGAACCAAAACTTCCATTCATCTAGAGAACAGCTTTTGAAATGTTGATTGTTAATTAATTGTCTTTTTTAAATCACAATATAATCAAAAAGAACCAGAGAACCAATAAGCAGCATCGATAAAAGTACTAGTATCGATAAAATCCTACAGATACCCATCTAATCATTATCATCTGTTTGAGTGTGACCCAATGATTTGTTTGACACTTTGAGGACCCCACTCTTCCACTGAGTGTACAATGATGATGGATGAAGCTATAAATAGGTACAAAAATACCCTCAATTCCCTAATATTATTGTCAGGAACCTTGAGGTCATGGATGTTCTCCTGGTGTAATGAAGCTGAAGATTTGCTAACCGCTAGCGGTCCAAATCTGCTCTCTTTAAAGAACCATAAACTCGCCGTGATGACTAACCGTGGATAGAGATCACGGGATGAGGAGGGACTACGCGGGCACTTTGGTGAATTCATGCAACATTACACAGCTAATAGAGTTTGCACAATGTCAATGTATGCAATGGGCTGTTCCCATTGCAAGTCAATTATATACTGACATTAATGAGGATAATGTGTGTGTGTGTGTGGGGGTGGGGGGGTGGGGTGGGGGGGGCTCTGTTCTTTGTGTAAGCATGAGAAATAACCATTTATATAGGTCATCAATGTCTATAGGAAGCATTGTTCCCACTGGGTTTGGTTGGAATTACTGAACATTTGCATACAAACAATCGTTATTGTTTCCACACACATTACTGGAGCTACAATTGACAATAAACAATAGCAGCAGAAGCCAAGGAAGCAGATTCTGGTGTCAGGTCCAGGATAACAGAGGCCAGAGATACAATAAATATGACCGATTGATGTCACAAAAAACGGACTGAACAACGGTCACAGACATGGTGAGCAAACTACGACCGCAAGTCTCTAGTTTGTATATTCTGATACCTACCCTCACAGTGTGTAACATGTCAATAGTATGTCTATGATAGTTAGTCAAGGACTCACAAAATGTGTGGGTTTTTTGGTATTTTGGGTTCAATCCGAGCACACAAACATTTCTTCAATAATAAAAATATTCAAACAAATGAAGATTTTTGGTGCATATCATCTAAAAAGTGAAAGTGAACAAACTCGGGTAAATATGAAAGACAGGTTTTATTATTGTATTAATGATTTTTCATATATTCATTGTCTGTTGAGTTATTAGTCTTGAAAGACTAGAAAGCTAGCAGCTAGGAGCTAACTAGCTTGACTCATTATGTCTCTGACTGCATTTAGCCTGGTTCTACATTTTTCACAGCATATATTTGATATATTTAGCAGGAAAGGTGCAATCAATAACATAACTAATGGCTAAATTCCAGTTCCAGTGTATACCCTACTGGGTATACTGGCTCTCTGTCTAACTAGGACAATTCAATGGAATGAAGCCTGTGCTTTTCCCTGTGTAACAAGCCACAATGTCTGCCAATAACATTTTAAAAAGAGCAACTACAATCAACAGAAGGTTGTTTAGTGCGGTCTCTTACCAAACGGTTATTTTAAATGTTAACGGTCAAGCTTGATAAATTGTTTCAACCCTACTGCAATTTAATGACAGTTCTGCTGTTGCGATACAGTTGTTGCTATTATAGATAGAATACAGTTAGGTTTCCTGTTTGAGGACATTACACGTGATATTTTACTGCATGTTTAATTCGCAATGCATGCTTCACAATTGCAGTTTGCGTAGTTTTATGTTACAATGAAGTTATGAAGTCAATCAATTGGTCCAAAAAAAACAGATTTTATTTGGTTCCCTTTGGTGTTTAACTCATCACTTGTGAGGATGCAGACAGTGCATTAGTGAGGCAACATGGCTGTTGCTTCCACACATTCAAACACTGCATCAAATTGATCAGCTTGAGCATGTCAGTGTACAGAGTCAATTATCTCTGGCACCTTTAACTGCCACTGTGCAACTGTCCTTGAGTGTGTCCTTTTTAGCAGCAATTTGTCACGTGAAAATATGCTAGTAGACTGCGATAGAACCAGACAGTTCTCTTCAGATTAAGAAAGAGAAACATGTGAAAAGGATATTGTAACCAAGCTTTTCAAAGAGGAGGTTTGTGGCAAACCTCCACATTTATCTCACAAAACATCAGACACAAATCAAGCAAATCAACAGTACCATGAAAGTACTTGATAGTAGTACTTGAGTACATGATTAGTGTTCCTGAGCATGATTGACTGAGTGAATTCGTTTGGCAAAGGGCTTGAATGTAACGGACGTTTGTTTATATATAAAAGTCCCGCACTCCAGCTTTAATAGGAAACAATGACTCATCAGCTCCCAGCAATCACAGCGGATCACACAGAAATTAATGTACCATCATTCATTTGGCCCGTCTTCACGCTGCTCTGTGAAAAGCCCGTTACCGTAATCAGCTCAGACAGGATGCATCACGTCGAGGTTTGATGATATGAGCAGATTAAAACTGGATTAAATTCCTCCTGAGGTGAGCAAACACTGCCCAGCAGCTTCACAGCCACAGGAGGCGTGTAGTCAGATGTGGTGCTTTACACACACCTGATCCAATTATCATGAAACTGTGTGGTCCTTAATCAAATCAGATGTGGGGAGAGTAAAACCCTGCATGACTAGCAGGAGACAGCTACTCATATCCGACAACCTGGATAGCTTTTCATTGAAGCGGTCAGACAAATGTTAAGCTAAAGTAAATAAAACTAGAAGCAGCCCAACATAACCCCATAGGACAAGATACCAGATTTATGTTTATGATAAAAGAGCAAGATGTGCAATAGCAATACCACCAAGAAAATATGCTCAATTTCCCTCTATATAAAAAAGGCTATGTTTCTATCCGTAAGATCTTACTCAGACCTCATTATTTAACATCACAATGTACAGTAAGCTGTTTGGCGGTTTAATAGAAAATAATGCATCATATCTACTTCATATTTTTTGTTTGTAAAATCTTAATCTGCAAAGTAACATGTTACTTCAGCACTAAATGTGGCAAAGCAGAAACTGCTACAATACTCTGATATGGAGTGAAAGTAAATATAAAAATAATAATAATAAATATATAAACTAGTGGGAGTATCTCTAAATTGTACTCAAGTGTAGTGCTCGTCAATGTCGGCTACAGTACATCTTCATACATCAGTCAGAGGGTACCCACCTCCTGCTGTGAGCCTGAGGCCTAAAACCAGTGAGGGGAGATCAATTATTGTCAATCTATTCCAGGTCAAATATACATCGGCCCACCCCCCCTTCCCCTCCGTCATACTGTACACACTCTTTGCTACACATCCATGCGTGAGTGGCGGAAGATCAAATTACAGCTCAGTAATTAAAGAGGTCAAAAACATCACAACATGTTTACGGTTTAGACAGTTTCAGGGGATAAATCACATTGCCTTTTCATAATTGTCAACAAAAAATAGAAAACAATCTACTAGTATTACTTAAACTTGCCTGGTGAGGCGGGAACGTGGGTCAGAAATATACCTGCCTTTGTCGAGTTACTTTTTACAAACTGCTTTATTTATTTGTGGGTATTTAAATAACAACAACTAAAAGTTAATCGTTATCTTTTATCGGCCATGCTCTCAGACTTGTGTCAAACTGCTCAATACATAGTCAGAGTTTGGCCCACATCCTCTCTAATGCCACTTAAAGCAACTCAAAAGCCTTATTGTTGAATCCTGCCAGGGCCTTTAAAATGTCTTTGTCTTGTGGATGGTGGGGTCCTAAGGGGAGGCTAACAGCATGTTAAGTTAAAGTGCCCACGAAACAGCATCTTTAGCTTCTGTACTTTGATGCATTTCACACCAAATGGAAATATCTGAGCAGTGTACAATAACAAGAGCATGAAGACAGGGACACCATATTAACTTAATCTCTTCAAAGGTTTGAAAGGACTTAATACAAATGTTTCTTTCAGTTTATCGAGGGAAGTGAGAGGTATTTCATCGTCATAAAAACACACCCACAACTAAAAAAGGTCAAAGTTTGACCCGTCCATCCCATCAACATTATGCAAACAGACTCCTCTTTGCTCTTTCAGTGTACACCATTGTACATTGGAATTAGAGCTGAATAATAATATTTATTTATATGTCAAATATCTTCAAAATATCTATTGATAATCTCACAATTTCCTTAAAGATATTCAGTTGATATCACACTCAACAGAAGAAAAGCAATAAATCCTTTCAAATGATTAGTTTACTTTCAAAATAATTTTCTCTCCAATTTCTACGTTCTCTATAGTGTGAATACCGGCTCATATGACAAAACAACAATAATTGTCTTTATTTTAGCGGTAATACTGCCAAAACTAATAATGTGCTAAAACCAATGTGGTTTTCCATCTCAGGAGAGTTCTCCTTGGGATTAGTTTTATTCATATTCAGGGTCAGAGTGGAGGAGACAGGAGAGACAGGCCGGTAATACCTGGGGCACACGGGAGAGAAGCTCTGCTGGGATCTGAGCCCAGGCAGGCAGACCGGAGGGGAATCGGGCCTGAATCCTCAAGTGTGGCTCAAACCTCAATGTGCAAAAACATTTTTAGCGCTTCTGTGGGAAATTTCTCTTCACTTCTGGACGTCATCGTATTCATGCGCCTCACAAGTCTGCAGCAATCAGATGTTTTAGATGCGATGCCAAATGGGTGACTGTGGCTCAGGAGGTATAGCGGGTCTTACTTCAATCAGAGAATCGCTGTTTGATGTGTCCTTGGGCAAGGCACTTGACCCTAAATTGCTCCCGAGGGCTGTGCCATCGGTGCTTGAATATCTGTGAATGCCTCACAAGTCCTGATGGATTGTGGCACCTTGCCTGGAATCCCCTCGTGGTGAAACATATTATAAAACTCACGGTTCGGATTGGCCCAAAAGGGAAAAAAAGGAGGCAAATATAACTTTTAGAGAGCCCTGATCTCGTTTTTGGCCGCCGATACTAATTGCTGATCATTGAAGCTCCATATTGGCAGATCCAGATCCCTTTGTTGTTAGATTATACAGCTGGTCTGCAAGGTATCAAATTATTAATTGTTTGCCACGTCCAAAATAAATTATTTCAACCGCTCTGAAGTCAGTGTAAACCATCAACTAATTGCTGATCATTGAAGCTCCATATTGGCAGATACAGATCCCTTCAGCCCTAAAATAGGCCTATATATATATATATATATATATATATATATATATATATATATATATATATATATATATATATATATATATATATATTTATATAGCTAATTATATAGCCAAATAAAATATTTACTGTACTTTGCAAAAGTCATCCATAGTGGTTATTTGCATAAAAACAGACAATTAACATGGAAATAAAAGATTGTATTCTCTACTATTTTAATTATGCATAATAAACTGCCAACTTTAACTACATACTCTCATGCCGACTTAAACATGGATGTGTTGTTCACAATGTAGTTTATGGATTGCCGACTAGAAGGCATTAATGCAGATGTCAAAGCTTTACTGAATCTAGGCCGATAATGACTGATGGTTAATCTGGGTAATTAATCTGTGGTTCACATGATACCCTGGACATTTTCTATATCCAAAATGCTCCCACACTGACAATTTAAGGTACTTTTTTTATGAATACAAGACTGGAATGTCGGTTCCCTCTGATCTTCTTCTCAATGCTTCAGGTGAGTAGCACGATTTATACACACACACAAAACCAAACACACAAGTCACCTGACTTGCACAAGTGGAGATTTCACATCGCAAGCACAGAAATGTGTCTGGTGAGACTGGTTTTCATTGAGCAACAATGCACGAATCAGTACATCATAGATATCGTATTGCTTCTACAATCCTTGGGGTTATAAAAGCGTAACGTTATATAACTGTGGTTATAGCAAAGTCCCTGAACAACCATGGTGCCAGCTGACAAGATTTAAAACAACAATTTACCTCAAAACTTCTGAGACTTTGGCAGAATATGAACAAAAGTTGAGTGAAGCAGCTGAGTCTGAGTTGATGGCTGAAGTTGCTTTAATCCACCATCCATCCCCTTAAAGCACACAGCAATGACACCAGATAGAGGAGATGACAGCCCTGGGGCCGTCAGCTCCACCCTCATGATAAATTAATTGGCATGAAGCATTCAAAAGGTATTTCGAGGTTACATAAAAGAAGATATGAAATGTCGGACTGAACTAAACAAATGGCAATACTGGCGAGTCTGCCGAGCATGCAAGCTCATTCTCAGCTTCACATCCATACAGAGGAAATTATTTCTCTCAGGGAAGAATGACAACTGTATTTCAGACCATAAACAGAGGGACTTCTATGATAAACAGACAGTACGATGGTTGAACCTTCAGGCAGCCATCAGAGAACAAGGAGGCTAATACACTTCCTGAGCTACGAGGCTGCGTTCATTGCATGCTCAGTTTCAAATTACTTCGCGGACTGTTATGCGCGGACTGTTATGAACTGTTATCTCCGATAACAGTTTATTACCTCCTCTAGAATAATAATCACATCTCAGATATTATTGGACAATCCGTAAAGACACCAGCTGAATTAGACTAAATCAAGACAATTAGTTTGAATCTAGCTATGTAAAGGGTGACCGTGTTTATTGAAATTATCTTTTCTGTTCAATAGAAAGGTTTGTTATAATTTATGGTGCCTTCAAGTCAAGACATTGAGTGGAATTCACACGAATTGAGAAACAAATTAAATGAAACTTTAGCATTTAAATGATATGTACTGCAGGTCGTCATCAGGGCTGCAACTATTATATTGTCATATTTTTAGGGTCCAAGCGACTGACATAGTTTTTCTTAGGGGAACATTGGGCGCATATTTGGGGTACTTTCCATATTCCAAAACTCACCAAATGTGGCAAGCTTGTCAGGCTTGGTGAAATAGCCATCTGATATAGCGGCCCCTCACCCTGAATGTCCTCTACAAAAAAGCCTCAGACCCCTAAGCTCCACCTACTAATATTTCAATAATAATGATTAATAGTATATTAGCATTATGAATATATTATTAACTCTGTCTGTTGGTCAACCTCTGTGCAGTGAGCTTCAGGTATTCAACACATAACAGTTATATTACTAGTAAATAATGGTCATATTAAATATATCCATAAACCCGTCAGTGATGAAGATCACATTTTTTTTTAAATTGTAGAATATCATTATTTATTACAGAATAATCTGTTATTAACCTAAAATACCATTTATAAACATATTTTATTGTTAAAATCACAACTTAAATACAAGTACCAGTACTTCTTTGGTATGGTCACCGTCATGTCATACAATTGTTTTTAATACTAAATATATTTAACCAAACAGCATATTGATTTGATTTTTTATTTCAATTTTAGTTTTAGTTTTGGGAAAATCCTGAGCACCAGGATAAAAAAAACAACATGGATGAATAGTAAATGAACAGCGCTTGTTTCACGCCGTCATTCACACCGTGATGGGGTCTCCTCCTTCACTTCATTTGCTCCACCTCGGTGAATCTGTCCTGCATCCTTCTCCCAAAGATGACTAGAGTCTTCTTCTTCAGACGGAGACAGACGTCCTTCAGGATCAGGCTTTGGTCTTTAACCTGATTGATCTCTGCCACGTGGCTCTTTTGTAACTGAACCATGATCTCCATCTGCATTTCCAACCGTCTGGTCTTGGCGAGCTGCTCCTTCAACTCTTTCTTCACAGCTCTGCGTTCTGAGAGCTGATCCTTCGTGCAGGACTCCCAGCTCTTTTTTTTAAGGACGATCTTCTGCTCAAGAGCCTCATACTTGTGCTGCCACTCCTTGTTGCTCTGGCTGAACACCTGGCTTTGGGACTCGAGTTTCTCAGAGAGACTGTGGATCTTTTCCTCCAGAGCTTTGCGGTCTGAGAGCAAAGCCTTTATGCTGGACTCAGAGCTTTCTTCGTTCAGGACGCTCTTCTGCTCAAGAGCGTCATACTTGTCCTGCCAGTCATTGTTGCTCTGGCTTAACAGCTGCCTTTGAGACTCAAGTTTCTCAGAGAGATGGTCCTTCTCTTCCTTGAGATCAAGGATTGTGTTGTCTCTCTGCTGAAGCTTCTTTGTCAGATTCTTGATTTTATCTTCAGCCCAAAAAAGACTTCTGGGGAACGGTAAAAAATAACAACAATCTCTATTGGCCGATATTGACCATCAGTGTGGAAACGTGAAGACACATCGACACGCGACACACCACCTAACATAAACAGGCAAGCCGAGAGCAAGCGGTTATCAATGTGTTTAGTGGTTACACAATAAACGGTGAGATACAAATAATCTAAATGAAGAGCCAAATAATGTAATCAATATGAAGCTAACCTGTGATTAAAAATATAAATAAATAAGCTAGTTGGTGGCGTACGTTGACCGTTTTATAAAAGCAGTAGCTCCCTTCAGGCTGTGGTATATTATGAATATCACATCTTAGCTGTGGTATATTATGAATATATCACAGCTAAGGAGTGCTGTTCGGCCGATGCAAATGTAAATAAACCTTTATGAGTATCATTAGCCATTAATTTTTTTATAGATAAAATGTAAAGTTTAAATACTCTCATACTTTAACTGATATCTCGGTTTTTGATAAACTTACATAAATTAAGAACATTTTCGCTTTATAATCCTCCGTCACTGCTCGCCCTCATTACTCCTCTTAAATTCAGCATCCATACACCGCCCTGAATCTCTCATCTGTGAAACAGAGGCTGCACCCTCCTGTCTGGCTCTGCAGTCAGACCCAACCAATCGCTCATGTAGTTGAAGAATACTGCTCAAACTGCCAATAATGGAGCTCTGTAAGCTCTGCAAGCTGTCAATAGCCTGGGGGGAGGGCGTAGCTGCAAAATGTGCTTGCCAAAAATCCTACTGGTTGTACATAAAAGCTGAATGTTCACACTTGAAACAGCAAATCAGAAAGCCTGCAGGAGATCTGATGAGGGGGAGATGGCCATAAGATAAGTCAGGGTCAAAGCAAGCACAGTTATTACTTTCATGGAAATTATTAGTGATGATAATTGTGTTGTAGGGTTACGCAATACGCAAGTTGATATTGTTGCCAGGCCTTGTACATTCCTATGAAAGTTGCTCAGTGGCCCATGAAGCACAAAAAAGGTCAGACTTCAGAGTATAAAAATGCAGATGAAAGTACCCGGATCAACTAGTGATTTTCAGCATCCATTGAGAAAGTGCACATGCTTTTCCTTTAACCCTGCCTTCAATCTCTCATTATTGGGCCCATTCACATGAACATATATGAAGGAAAATAATGCTGATTCGGCTATCAGAGCATTGTACCACTTTTAGTGCCCAAGGATTTAAATAAGGGCTATTCTTGTTTTCGCACTGGTAATTCATTTACCTATACTAAGTTACAGATGTCTTTTTCACAATGCAAGTCGTTAGAAAGAAGTCTTTCTGGGCCTCTTGGCATCATGTGACTCAGAAATTATAATTCCACTGTTTGGTCACTGTGTAAAATTTGCTTCAAAGCCTGGTGCTCTTCTCGTGGCTTGGTTTATACCCAAGAGCATGTTTAGTGAAAGAGGAAACAAAAATAAATATTATTTCCTATGCCATAGAAGTGGTAATAAAAGTATCAATCACTACCACAGAAAACATAACTGACTGTTCAGTGTTGCTGCTTTACCAACCCTGAAAGTAATGTAGATATTAAATATGTTGTCCATAAATTAGTCAAATGACAATTTAACAATAAAATTGAACAACAATTGATAATCAATTAATTATAGAAGCAAAAAGTTTGAAATCTGGATATCTTTCATGCTGTGGGCACTGATTTGTGTGCATCAAATCACATTACATATCCCTGCAAAATCAACATCAACACAATCACATTTAAAATTCTTCTCCTCACCTACAAAGCCTTGATTGGTGATGCACCATCATATCTTAAGGAGCTTGTAGTACCATATTGCCCCACTAGAGACCTGCGCTCACTAAATGCGGGGCTACTCGTGGTTCCTAGTCCTAAAAATTAGGATGGGAACCAAAGCCTTCAGTTATCAAGCTCCTCTTTTATGGAACCAGCTTCCACTTTCAGTCCAGGAGGCAGACAGTCACCTCATTTAAGAATAGACTTAAGACTTTCCTCTTTAATAGTACTTATAGTTAGGGCTGAATCAGGTTTGCTCTGGTCCAGCCCTTAGATATGCTGCCATAGGCCTATAGGGTGCTGGGGGACGTTTTAGGATACACTGAGCTCCTCTCTCCTCTTCTCTCTCTCTCCTTATGGGCGAATTTACGTGTCTTCATTGCACATTACTAACTCTACTTCCTCCCTGGAGTCTTTGTGCCTTCTTGCCTCACAGGGTCCATTAGACCTGGCTGTGTCTGAAGCTGGTCCTGGGTCCTGACTTCTTGCCCCTGCTTCCTGCATCCATATTGTAGCCCCTGGCCTGGACCTGGCCAGGGGCTACAATATGACCCTGAGCTGCCAGCTTTGCAATATTGCTGTTACACTGGGCATGTAACATTGTGAAGACTGCAAATGGTCTTATGTAATGTAACATTATTTGATTTAATTTCTTGTTTCAGTTATCTCATAACCGTTTTATCCACACAAAAAAGGTCCCACTCAGGGTCAAGTATCTGTCTCCGTGAGAAGAGGAAAATATATAGATGAGAGGGTGAAAACAGAAATATTAAATATTCAGACTGTCAGGTTGAATAACACACGTGTTGACCCGTAAGCCTTGAAAAGAAAAAATTGAATTCAGTCTAAATGAGAGCGTCAGCTGAGTGCTTCAGCAGAGCATCATTTTTCACCATCTGTGCATTAAGACGACACACAACTGGAACTCTGCTGTGGTTTTACATCCTCTGGGGACTGCACTGACAAAAAAGAGATTTCTTTTTCTTCTTTCTTTTGAGGGAGTTTCTCTTTGTTACCTTTCAAAGCATTTCTCCTTCATGGGTCTGCTTCCTCTGACCTCTCAGAGTAAACCCTTGTGTCCACATTCCTGAGCCAGTGAAAGTGTCTGGTCCAGTCTGGCAACATGACACGCTACATACAACTACACACCAAAATAGCACAGCGAGGGTAAACGTCAACTCAAACTGAAGCTGTCCAACAAGTATCAACCATATCTGTAGCACAACATATACGCTGCCAAAGCTTTCACACTAGTTAGCTTTGTAAAAAGTAAAACAAGGAATATGGTCGTCGGTTTTTCAGAAGACGTCGACCACCATCCCAAGCTATGTTGACGTTGCACAATCACCAGCCTGAGCCTGGCAAACACTTGGAAAAATGCCATAAATGTGAACTCTGGTAGTGTTTTAAGACAGCACAGCACTTCCATTATCTGAAGGTCAACTCATCTGACTGATAACTTATTGTGGTCTCACACTGAGAAGGTGACACATAGCTGAAGTGTTTTCTGTATTCAAGATATGAAGGTCAGGGAGAGACAGAAAAAACAAGATGATCTTTCATCTCGATCACGCAGCCACTGTTATTACTTTCATGCCAATAAAACAAGGTGAAATGAAGTGAACAGAAAAAGAGTTTGCCGAGATGATTATTCAGCAATTGCAGACGTCGCCAAACGGCAATTAAGAAGTTCTTATCCCCACAGAGCAGCTGGTTTCTTCCTGGCTAGTGGGAGGGCGCAGACACTGAACAGCTTTTATGGAGTTATTGCTGAAGATCAACCGATTATGATTATATTATCATGAGCCCTTGGCCTCTCATTGTCTCTTAACTAGCGTACTTATTTAGAAAATCATAGAATTACATGCAAAACATAACACCTTATAAAAAACAATGCACTGTTAAAGGGTTTCCAGAATCCAACAGTGGAGCAGTAATGGAGCAGCTGACAGGACGATATGATGAAACAGACAGACAGCAAGAGGAGAGCGTGCTGAAAACATCTGCACATCATGACAGGCATGAAACCTCCACTGCCAGTCAGATATTACAGTTCACAGTATCCAGAAACATTAGGGATGCGATGAGGGTGGCTTTTGCTCAGTGGCAAAAGAAAATGTTTGATGAAGAAGAGATGGGCGGATTGAACCCCAAAGTATTAACAGTACAAGCACTGATGTTGTATGCTAAAATATAAAACAGAGCTAAAGAGCCTTTTGTGGAGGCTTATACTCAGATTTCATGATTTAATGTTGGCTTTTCCATTAAAAGCTACCTTATACTGACATTGTACTGCATTTCAAATGCCCATTTTTTTTTGCCAAATAATGTCTATATTAACACAAAGTCATACATTATAAATAAATACTCTGGGTTGGCATTTCAGCAGCTTTTGCTGATGGAAGGCATCAATAACAGTCATCTGATGCCCAGTATCATTTGGGAGGAGATCAAAAACTAAACTTGGAGTTTACCGCCCATCCCCGTCATGCAGAGCCACAACACAGAGACGACGTGCACGTTTTACCTTTCTCGATGGACCGGGAACATTTTACAGCTCAGACAACTCCTCTGCAGCACAATGTGGGAAAGAGGAACCAAGTTATATATATTAAATTCCTGAGGCTTTTGATATCAAGTGCTAATCCAATAAAAAAATGTTTTAACTGCAGCTACACCTCATAACTCAACTAGACTGGGGTTGGAAAATATAATTCAAGGTAGGTAAATAAATAGTAAATAATCCATTAAGAGAAGAAAACCTGAATCAGTCTTTCATTGACAAACTATTCAAATAGCTCTTATAGAAATAATGGGTTGACAAGGCGGTCTCATTCCAGAGGCTCCTGAAATGGGATAAAGAAATGCAGCTTTTTTTTTAATGCACAAATGTGAATGAGCATTGTGTTGTCAACACACAGTTGATATGTAAGTACTTCAGTCTGAATTGAGGAACTGAATTGTAGCAACAGTATGCTGCATCAGTGCAGTTTCAATAGTCTGAAGAATTTGTAAATCCCAATGGACTCTACTTACATTTGTCAACACCACCATGTTAGTAAATAAACCATAAGAGTATAAAATATCACATTTTACATGTAATGTAGGCCTTGAAATTTGCACTGAGGATATTTTTATATTATTCACATTCCTTCATTTGAGTAGCATCTCAATTAAAGTTCACTAGAGGGGGAGGCCGACAGCATGGATAGTAATGTGAGGAGGGTTCAGGTGTGTCTGAACCAAACTGAAGGCCTGCATGTATAATTCAACACACACACACACACACACACACACACTTTTGACACCCAAAGCAAACTCACCCGGGATCCCCTGCACTACAATGGACCTGGAAGTGGTCCAGTGGAAGTGTGTGTTGTGTGTGTGTGTGTGTGTGTGTGTGTGTGTGTGTGTGTGTGTGTGTGTGTGTCAGAGATACAAATAGAAGAATAGAGAACAGGAAATCACAGTAATGCTGTTAGCTGCAGGATGCATGAGTAAACTGGTTGTGTGTTTTATCATATGACTATAAACTGATTGATTACATATGGAACTAATTGTCTGTGTCTGAGTTTTAAATGTAATGCAACTACGATCTTTCAGCTTATGAATTTCACCTGGTAACACATGTCATTCTTGTATAAACAAACCTCAGACTTCACACAGGTTCACAAATAACCGCAAGGGCTTTCA
Source organism: Cyclopterus lumpus (assembly GCF_009769545.1). Classification (NCBI taxonomy): domain Eukaryota; kingdom Metazoa; phylum Chordata; class Actinopteri; order Perciformes; family Cyclopteridae; genus Cyclopterus; species Cyclopterus lumpus. The sequence continues at coordinate 13,722,119 of NC_046969.1, forward strand.
GGGTGTACACCAATAAATAAAACGTACTTTCACAAGTGAACTGATGGTAATATTATGATCCATTGACTTAGAGGAGAGACAATAACCAGACCAAAGCGTCACAATAAAAAGATGAAGTCACCATAAAGTTCACTTTTTAAAAGCAGTTCGTCATTTGAACAAATCGCTTCCAGACAGCAGCGGGGCGCGATCTGAACATTTCAGACACAAACATCTAACTTACCCCATGCTCCGAGGATCTGGATGCTGTTTGAGGACTAATTCCACTCACCAGCACTCCACTTTTTGTCCTTTTCTCCTCGGTTTCTAAACGGATTCGCTTCTTCCCCGAAATCTTGGACGCAACTTACATTTCCGAAAAAAAAAGACAAATCACTTCCGACTCCAGACTCCCCAGTTTCCCCTCCAACAGTACTCCTCTCTTCTCAAGTCAGTTGTACTCCAGCCTGCCTGCCTTCCTTCCTCCCTTTGTCCGCGGATTTCCACGCCGAAAAACGCCGCGGATGTGTCGTCCCGATGCGTAATTACGCACAGTGACTCGTTTGGCTCAGTCCTGCGGGCCGGACTGACGGAGGAATGTCGACCAAAGTCGGGCAGCAGAGAGCTTAAGACTCAAACCTCGTCTAGGACTTGTGCTGTGCTCCCTTCCCGCCTCCGTGCCAGATCACACTGGTATCCCATTCAACTCTCTGGATGGGCCCGTGGAGCCTCTTCAGCGCCATCTGATGGCCACAAGCGAACTACACACCCGACTCCCCCCTCCCCCATAGCCCCACTTAAATGTGAAATAGTACATGTGCAAATGGCCTGCGGATGTCCTAAAAGCCCCAATCAGTGCATATTATTCTGAGATGCAGCGTAGTAAAAACTTGACGCATGTCAAATGGTTGTTTACAATAAAAGCCTCAGCAAATAATCAGTCAGATGGACAATCCTGCACTTACTGACTGTTGATCTCATGAGCTATATTGTAATCCTATCACATACTATGATGGATATAATCTAATAAATCAACAGCAAAATACATATCTTGCTGTTGATAGGATGAGAAAATATATATGACTGGAAATTTGCTTGTGAAATACCACAAAGCTCATTAAACTCGCTGTGCGACATTTACATTAAGTCCCTATGGGAATAGTATGCATTAGTCTAATGCTTGTATTCATTGAACAGGGGAGCATATTTCATGACAATAATTATGTCACCAAATGACTGCAGTCATGTGTTCATCTTTCTGAAAATCCCATAATATTAAGTATAGCAGATTTAATTATTTAAACAAAACTGTAGAAAAACGGATTACTTCACAAATATGATCCTTACAATATCACACAGAACATCAAACCAAATAAAAAAGTTTGAAAAAAATACACTCACAACCAAAGAACGGCACATTGACAATTTGATTGTTGCAGTATATATAGTTTATAAATGATTTGCAAAATAATGGATCAGAAACACAATCAGGTCTTAAATTGTCTTTTCTCAGTTGAAGATTCCCAAAATCTAATTCCCCCTTTTTTTTTAATGAGTTTGAACAAATATGATTCGATCTGACATGTTGATCAGAAACATAAATAAGCATTAACACACAAACATGCACATATCCATCCATCCATCCATCCATTTTCAATACCGCTTATCCTCATTAGGGTCACGGGGGCGCTGGAGCCTATCCCAGCTGACATAGGTCGAAGGCAGGGGACACCCTGGACAGGCCGCCAGTCCATCGAGGGACAAACATGCACATATAAAACAAAATCCTGTACATTTTATATATCCTATGGAATATATTAATTTACACCAAATACATCAAATGTGGAATAAATATATGATAATGCCATAAAGTATAATAACAGTTATGCTTCAAGTTATAGTAAAGTGCAATTTTGGGAATGTAAAACTCCGATTAGGCTGCTAATAGGCAAAAACTGACGAGAAATCTGGAGAACATGTCCCCCTTCTTGTTCAAGCTCCACAACTTTCCCTAAAAACTGTTGAAAATCACTGCAGCATCTCGCTTAGAAAGAGCTGCACTTCACCTCATTAATTCATACAGGCCTTGGTTTGAAGTCATCCCTGATTTAAAATGAACTACTTATTGCATGTATGCGGGGCGGACATGACAGAGCGTAGCATCAAATGTAGTGGAAGAGCGGTGGGGGCAGCTCCTGTGCACTGATGGTGCTGTTCAGTGGCCTGTGACAGCGATGCAGCTGACTGCTGCAGGGAAGGAACACCAGACCTCTGCCTTACATGCAAACAACCCTCATGCTCATTTAAAGAGACACTTCTCAGCCGGTCCGAGGCAGTTTGCAGCACAGCCGGACAGTCTGGGCAGGACAGAGCTGAACCACCAGGCCTCTGCCTTTAACACAAAGGGTATAATCACCTCCGACAGCCCCAGTGTGCACACACAGATTGGTCTTGTTGGAAATCTTTTTCTCTGTTTTTCCAAGTCAAGCAGCGGCTGAATCAAACTCACAGTGTCTTCGCAACGCTCACAGTTGCAGGGTAGGACCTACATGAAGTGGCAAACATGGCGTTGTCTGCACTGGAAATATTGTCTGGACAGAGAATCAAATCTTAAATGGTTAAAAACAAGTTAAGGACACTGCTTTGCAATTAGTCCGGGAAAAAAAGCCTGTGACTGTAATCCTCCTATAGTAATTCCTGAATGTCAGACCAATGTGTTCAAATCAGCTTCATGGAAATTAGAAGGGGCTTGAAGCCTTATTATTTCAGTCAGAGGGACAAATCAGTGATATCAGCAGGAAAGAAGAGACGGTCTGTAAAAACGAATTATGGTGATAGTTCAGTGTTTAAACCTATAACACACATTGGCTACCTCCTGATAATTGCTGAATAAAGATCACTGACATTTTGGGGATTTTACAAGGTAAAATTAAAGGCCATCGCATGAAATGAATAAGATATAACGGTAAGAAATACATATGACTTCCTAGTTATTTTCTGTATCAGTGGTTCTCGTGGGGAAATCCATCCATCCATCCATCCATTATCAGCCGCTTATCCGGGGTCGGGTCGCGGTGGCAGCAGGTTCAGCAGGCCGACCCAGGCTTCCCTCTCACCCGCAACACTTTCCAGCTCATTCTGGGGGATAACGAGGCGTTCCAAGGCCAGCCGGGAGATATAATCCCTCCAGCGTGTCCTCGGTCTTCCCCGGGGCCTCCTACCAGTTGGACGTGCCCGGAAAACCTCTAATGGGAGGCGTCCAGGAGGCATCCTGACTAGATGCCCGAACCACCTCAGCTGACTCCTTTCGACACGAAGGAGCAGCGACTCGACTCCAAGCTCCCCCCTGATGTCCGAGCTCCTTACCCTATCTCTAAGGCTGAGCCCAGCCACCCTACGGAGGAAGCTCATTTCGGCCGCTTGTATCCGAGATCTCGTTCTTTCGGTCACGCTCCACCTTACCCTCACTCGTGAACAAGACCCCGAGATACTTGAACTCCTTCGCTTGGGGTAGGCAGTTTGCCCCCACCTGGAGGGAGCAATCCGCCGGTTTCCGGCAGAGCACCATGGCCTCAGATTTGGAGGTGCTAACTCTCATCCCTGCCGCTTCGCACTCGGCTGCAAAACGCCCCAGTGAATGCTGGAGGTCACGGTCCGAGGAGGCAAACAGGACCACATCATCCGCAAACTGCAGAGAGGCGATCCCGAGACTCCCAAACCGGATCCTCTCCGCCCCCTGCCTGCCTAGATATCCTGTCCATGAAGGTCACGAACAGGACCGGTGATAAAGGGCAGCCCTGGCGGAGGCCAACACCCACCGGGAACGTGTCTGACTTACTACCGAGGAGACGAACACAGCTCCTACTGCAGGCGTACAGAGACCAGATGGCCCAGCACCCTGGCATAAGCTTTTTCCGGGAGGCTGAGCAGTGTGATACCACGATAGTTCGAGCACACTCTCCGGTACTCCTTCTTGAAGATGGGAACCACCACCCCGGTCTGCCAGTCCATGGGCACTGTTCCCGACCCCCATGCGACACTGAAAAGGCGTGTCAACCAAGACAGCCCAACAATGTCCAGCGCTTTCAGCATCTCAGGGCGGATCTCATCCACCCCTGGCGCCTTGCCACCAAGGAGCTTTTTGACTACCTTAGCGACCTCTGCCAGGGATATGGGTGAAACCACCCCAAAGTCTTCCGGCGCTGCCCCCTCTCCGGGGGACATGTTGGCCGGGTTTAGGAGTTCCTCAAAGTGCTCTTTCCACCGCCCGACGATGTCCCCAGTCCGGGTCAGCAGTTCCCCCCCCCTGCTGAGAACAGCCTGGGGTAGACCCTGCTTTCCCTTCCTGAGCCGTCGGATGGTTTGCCAGAACTTCCTTGAGGCCAACCGAAAGTCCTTCTCCATGGCCTCCCCGAACTCCTCCCATGCCCGAGTTTTAGCCTCCGCGACCATCGCCGCTCCAGCCCTTCTGGCCCGCCGGTACCCGTCAGCTGCTTCAGGAGACCCCTGGGCCAGCCAGGCCCGAAAGGCCTCCTTCTTCAGTTTGACGGCTTCCCTCACCCCCGGTGTCCACGACCGGGTTCTAGGGTTGCCGCCACGACAGGCACCGATGACCTTCCGGCCACCGCCCCGAGCAGCCGCGTCCACAATAGAGGCTTTGAACAAGGTCCACTCGGATTCCATGTCCCCAGCCTCCCTCGGGATTTGTGAGAAGTTCTTCCGGAGGTGGGAGTTGAAGACCTCCCGGACAGGATCCTCTGCCAGACGTTCCCAGTTCACCCTCACTACACGTTTGGGCTTGCCAGGTCTCTCTAGCCGAGTCCCCCGCCATCTGATCCAACTCACCACCAGGTGGTGATCAGTTGACAGCTCTGCTCCTCTCTTCACCCGAGTGTCCAAGACATACAGCCGCAGATCAGATGATACGATTACAAAGTCGATCATTGATCTCCGGCCTAAGGTGTTCTGGTACCAGGTACACTTATGAGCCACCTTATGTTCGAACATGGTGTTCGTTATGGACAAACTGTGGCTAGCACAGAAGTCCAACAACAAAACACCATTCGGGTTCAGATCGGCCCGCCCAGGTCTCCCGCCTGGCCCGCCGCCCGGTCTACATAGCACCCGACCCCGATAATTCTCCCTGCGGGTGGTGGGTCCACAGGGTGACTGTTGCTCCATGGTGTTTTTTCGGGCTGAGCCCGACCGGGCCCCATGGGCGAAAGCCCGGCCACCAGACGCTCGCCGACGAGCTCCCCTCCTGGGTCTGGCTCCGGGAGGGTGCCCCGGTTTCCCTTGTCCGGGCAGGGTAGCTTCAGTCCGTGGGCTGCTTATCATCAGGGTTTATTTATTCGTGGGGAAATACACAGTGAAATAAATGATGTGACACCTGATTCCTCTGTCTCATGGAGAAAGTAGAGGGTTTTATTTGATCTGAAACTCTGGCTTACTTCATCATCAAGCTATCAAATGACTAAGACCAACAGTTTAGTAGGCTAATACACACGGGTGTAACAGAATTGAAGAAAGTGTCAATTGCTTTTCCTCCCATATGTTATATATTTTCTGTATTTCTACACTGCGGTATTGCTACTTTTACTTATGTAAAATAATGTAGGCCTGGACAAACTAAGGCCTGTCCCCTTTACCAACATACTAATATGTGACCTTACTAACCTAATACAGTTAAAAGTTAAAGTTGATTTATCAATTAAGGTAAGGTCAGCCTATCAAAATATGCAATTCACGTCAAACTTGGGTTTAGTAACATCACGTTCAAAATGTCTGCAGGGCCAACAAAATACTCGTTTCATCCGACAGAGGGCATTACCGCGCATGCGCTGCATCCAACTCGGAGAAGAAGACAAACACGAACCTCCTACCGTTACGTCATCAAATTGCGACGATCGGTTTAGCGCCGTGTAACACACGAGGATGTTTTGATCCACGTTAAATTAGAGTATTCCGGCTAACATTGAGTTAAATAAAGTACACGGAACTATTCCTCGAGGCCCAGAGAACGTGGTTAATTAGAAATGGCGGACTTCTCGTCGCTGGGTCTCTCAGACTGGCTGGTTAAACAGTGTAAACAGCTGGGAGTCAACAAACCCACTCCTGTCCAGGAAAACTGCATCCCGGCGATCCTCGAAGGTAAGACGGCCTCCGTTCAATGATCACGGTAAACATATCCCCAGCATCTACCTGCAATTCAATATATTATAGACTACTTTTGGAAGTAATGCAGATCTCCATTGAAAAATATATAAATTACTTAAATGGTCACGTTTTTGTTAGGCAAGGCAGACACCTAGAGGAAGATAAATAGTCCAAATTAGCACAATAGTGTTCTGCAATTATCAGAAATGTGACAGTCAGCTTTATTTAAATTATTATTATTGTTTATTTACTGTTTTCCAATGACTCTCCCTCAAAATAAACATAATCAGTAGTCAACTAAAACTATACATTTTATTTTTAAATTGATCAGAACAATCTCTGGTGTGAGTTTGTAGATCAGCAAAGCAACAACACATGAAGGTACCACAAGGTACATCAGTAAACCAGAATTCAGAGCGGATGAGTGACGGTGCTTCTCCTACCAGGTCGGGACTGTATGGGCTGTGCTAAGACCGGAAGTGGGAAGACAGCAGCCTTTGTGCTTCCAGTGGTGCAGAAACTGTCCGAGGACCCATACGGCATCTTCTGCCTGGTGCTCACTCCTACCAGGTCAGTGCTGTCGAGAACAAGCCTGTCGAGTACCCTGCTGACTTGTTCTGGGAAAGCTCCATCTTCCATGTGATTGTTTATTTAATGGTTCTTCCTTTTCACTTCTGGTCATTTCAGGTTGTGTCATTTCCAGATGTTGATTAAGATTAAATGTTTTTGTGATCTAAAATACGAGTGGTAAAGGACAGATTAGCTTCAAAATAAATGCACAATGGCTCTAAACTGAACCATATTAATGATCAAGTCCTTGGCATGTCAGGCTGAAACAAGTCTTAAGTTAAGATGAATAGCATTGATGTTGTATATGTGATGTCATGCAGGGAGCTCGCCTATCAGATTGCAGAGCAGTTCCGAGTGCTGGGGAAGCCGCTGGGTCTGAGAGACTGCATCGTCGTTGGTGGAATGGGTAATCATTTATTATGAGTCTGCTTGAGTTTTAAAACTGCTGCTCGTTACTGTTGGATTATATCTGACCCTCTCCTCTGGGCTGCGGTTGTTGCCGTTGTGTTTCTGACAGACATGGTGAGCCAGGCCATAGAGCTGTCCAACCAACCACATGTGGTTGTATCGACGCCTGGACGGCTGGCTGATCACATCCGCAGCTCCAACACCTTCAGCATGCGCAAGATCCAGTTTCTGGTGAGTTCAGGATGAGCACCGTCTTCAACGTCTTGTCTCTGCTACAGCTCTCATATACTTAAGATCTGTTAGGCTATGTTAGGAATACCACAATATAAATACATTATTACGCAAAAGAGAAGTCTGTGTGCAAGATAATGAGCCATAAAACACTGAGCTTTAAAAAAAAAAAAAAAGAGATCAGATTATCATAAATATCTTTAATTGCTGTCTTTTAAACAGCTAATGAACATAATATTGCTCAGTTGGCAGCTATTTTTAAGTTTAAAACACAAAAAAACAATCAAGTCAGTACTTAAAATTCTTTAAAAAAAGATTAATTTGTATATCCTTTTTCATACAGTTTGTCACATCGTTGTTGTGTGTTTGTTAGATTTTGGATGAGGCGGATCGTCTGTTGGAGCAGGGTTGTACTGACTTCACCAAAGACCTGGAGACGATCCTGGGGACTTTACCGGCTAAACGGCAGACGCTACTGTTCAGCGCCACGCTCACTGACACCCTGCACGAGCTGAAGAACATCGCCATGAACAGACCTTTCTTCTGGGAGAGCACATCAGAGTGAGTAACCAACCGGCTGCCATTTAACAGCGGTTATTTTAAATATTTAGCAAAATCACAGGTCTCATTTTGGCCTATGTTCTAATCTTTGTTTGCAGAGATACTACTTATTACAGTTTTTGTGAGAAATCTTGCGTGATATTTATAAAACGGGAGCACCGGCCTGGAAAGTTGGCCTGCCATCTGATCTGAGGTTCAACTAATCACTGAAGCGTGTCTCTCCCACAAATGCCTTTGAATGTAAGGCAGAGTTGTGCAAATAATGGCAATTCTGGGTTCACGAATACTCAGAATACTCATTTGAGGGTTCAGACGTGCAGAAAGCGGCTACAAACTCATGCAGTTGTATTCAGTTTGAACAGATAATGTAATAACTGTGACAGCTGACTTAAAGGGGGTGCAGAACAAAACAACATCAATGCTTGATTTTATTGCTCTCACCTTTTTGTGGGAAGAGAAATGACAGGTGCATCTAATGTTTCTTCTGGCTTAACATGTCAGCAGCACACAGGCTTTTGAGTGTGTAGTCGAGAAGATTTCCACTTGTTCCCTGCTGCTGAATATGAAGGCATTCTGATTTGATCATTACACTTTAACAAGTTACGCTAAATCCTCTCGCACGAGCATCTTCTGAAACGTTACTTTAATCAATAGGGTTTCTGTTATGTACCGTGTCCTCTATCCATCTATCGGGAACATTGAAATATTGTTGTTAACAGGACACGAACAGTGGAGGAGCTGGACCAGAGGTACGTCCTCACTCCAGAGAAGGTGAAGGACGCCTATCTGGTCCACCTGATTCAGAAGTTTACTGACGAGCATGATGACTGGTCCATCATGATCTTCACCAACACATGCAAGTAAGGAGCCCAGATGTATTAAATCCCTATTAGTACATGCCAAGACAGTCTTATCCTAATGAGATGCATGGTTTATAAAGGAAACCTGGTAGCTTTTATGAAGCTTGTAATGTAGAATGATGTTGATTCAACTCCATGATGATTGTTGAGGCTGCAGTTTTTGATTGTGATTTGTTGTGGAAAAGTGGAACAAAATACGTTACCTGTAGCATACAGGGGGATAGAAATTCAGCTTACACAGTGAAAATATATATATTTTATTTTTCTATGTCTTTAAAACGTGACACTGAATGCGATCCGTAGCCAGGGGGCTCTGTGCATGTAAATGTTGTTGTTGAATTGGTGTGGTTCACATGAAAACCATGTTCATTACATGAAATAATTAGTTGTCTCTTGCACAGGAACTGCCAAATCCTCACCATGATGCTGCGGGAATTTAACTTTCAAACCATCTCCCTGCACTCCATGATGAAACAGGTGAGACTAGTACAACTTACTAACTTTATTAATCCATCACTGTGAAACGGTCAGCTGCCTGACCACGCAGAGAATGAGTGAATTTGAGTAATGGGAGTTCTATTGAAGGGCGTTTTTAATCGACTTGTATTGACCCTGTATCGGAGAGTGTATCAGAATATGCAAAAATAAATTAATTTGACTTTGCGACAGAATGATGTGAGCAGAGATTTCCTGGTGATGTGTTTATTGCCCGTCCTCAGAGCTCCTCGACAAACTTGTTGGATGTAGAAATCACTGTTGTCTCATTAAAGGGACAGATAGAAACATGTACCATGCACAAAGCCTTTGTCATAATATAGAGACTAAAGCAGGTATGCAGAATGAACGTTTGCGCTTTATCTTCACTAGAAACAACGATTTGCAAACCTCGCCAAGTTCAAGGCCAGCGTCTTCAAAATCCTGATTGCGACAGATGTGGCTGCCAGGTAAGAAGCTCTGCTGAGCCTCGTCTTCGGGATGATGGCAGTCTCATTTTTACACCTTGTAATTCCTCAAACTGTCACCGTTTCAGACTGAGATTCAGCTGTCGACAGTCAACTTGCTTTGACACCCCTCCTGTTCTTTCTGACTCACAGGGGTTTGGATATTCCAACTGTCCAGGTCGTCATCAACCACAACACGCCCGGCCTTCCCAAGATCTACATCCACAGAGTTGGGCGAACAGCAAGAGCCGGTAACCTTCCATCAACTTCCTCGTAAATCTTCACTGTCCCGTTCAAGTGATGAGATCAGAAAGGCCAACGTCATCCAAGTACTTGCTCTGGAGCACACGCAGCTCATGTTTTCTTCCTCTGCAGGGAGGCATGGCGTGTCCATCACTCTGGTGACGCAGTACGACATCCACCTGGTCCAGTCCATCGAAGAACTGATTCGTAAGTTGCCTGGTTGTAAAGACTGAATTAAAACAGGAAAGACTTTCCTTCTGCGAGCGATTTCAAAACTCGACTAAACTCGTTGTTTACTGTTGGCTGCAGTGTGAACATAATTTCTACTGGAAATGAAGCTTATAGAAGACCCCGTGTTCAGTCCCACAGAATAGATCACCAGCACTTCAGTTTGGTGACTTTTTCTTTATTTCTTCCTTTATTTATCAGTTATTTTCAACACCAATGATAACACGTTCACTTCCAAGGCATTAATATGGCTAGTAGCTCCTCATACGTAAATGTTTAATTCTTTAGAGTTGGCCTTTTATTACACAACTGAAAATGCCTGTAGGCAGTGTGTCAAGGTCCTGATAAGAACACAGCTCCTTGGCCTTACCCAGCAACCAGGACCCCATGAAGCTGGAAATACCAGATCCCTGTGTGTGTGTTGTGAGCTTCCAGTATGTGTTTGTGTGGTCCCAATGGCCTCCTTTCTTGCCACAGAGACAAAGCTGAAGGAATATCCTGTGGTGGAGAAAGAAGTCCTGAAGATCCTCACCCAGGTCAATGTGACCAGACGGCAGTGTGAAATAGTAGGACACCCTTTTGTTCTTATTCAGTCCACCAGTTTGCCGAAGCCGTCTAGATTTTGGGCCTAAATTCGTGATGGCACATTTTCCTTTAACTTAATGTTTACTAACATAAAAGTCCTGTCACTGTTTTCAGGCTGGACACTATTTGTACTGGACCTGCCCATCATAATGTTGTTTTTTTGCATCGTAGAAACTCGAGTCAACAGATTTTGATGAGAAAAAGGAGATCAACAAGAGGAAACAGCTGATCTTGGAGGGAAAGGTAAGTTTGTCTTTCAAAAGCCAAACATCTGCTTTTGTTTGTCAGACCAGTTTGATGTATGAACACTACCAAGATGAAGCTATCAGTTTATTTTAGTACTGTGATTTCTGCAAGAGAAACTTATATGCAATTAAAAATGTTAAGGTTTTTTGGAAAGTATGTGCCAGTGGTTAGTTAATGTACTACACTACAACTTTTTGTTGTAACGCAGGATTTAATTCTTCACTTTTGAGACGGACCCATTCAAACAAAGTATATGGATCTGATTTGTAGCCAATGAGTTGAAGCTTCCTGTTGATTTGTGATCATTGTGCCGTCTCAGGATCCAGACCTGGAGGCAAAGAGGAAGGCCGAGCTGGAGAAGATCCAGAGTCAGAAGAAGAAGTTTAAACAGAGAATCCAGGAGACCATTCAGCAACAGCAACGCGTGCAGCTGAAAAAGAAACTGACCAAGAGAAAACAGATGAAAAATAAAAAGGCAGCACAGAAAACAGCCTGAAATATGCTGGAACCCATGTGTGTGTGTGTATGTGTATATATATATATATATTAAGTGTTATCACTGTACAATACCTGTTATATTTGAGCATCTGCAAATAAATTTGAAATACATTTGAATCTGAATTTCATACCATCCAAACTTTTCAAATTGACAGCCTTTATTGATTCAGTTTAACAAGGATCCACCATGTCATGATGAAACTTCACTGCAAAGATGTTTCAAATATGTATTTACATCACGCTGAGCTCTCAACCTCTGCACATTGAGAGAATGAAGGTTTGGATGCAAATGTTTTACAACTGAATCACTTCAATGATCACTGCAGATGATTCATTGGGGCTCACAGTGGGAAAACACCAAAGCAATATTACGGCAGCAGGTTCATAAAGCTATAACATGTTAGGGTTTATATGTGAAACTAATTCATTGCACTAAAGAGTGATTTGCACAATGTCAACAAAATAGCGCTAGTTCTAAGTCAATTAAACATGGAAACGTCTACTTCGAACATGATTGTCACATGTCTGCTGAAATGAGAAGCAGGTGAGAACATTCTTACTGTTCACAAAGCATCTTTCCTAGAAGAGTTTAAAAAACTACAATCCCTCGGAGAGTTTGAGGAGAAGATACAAAACTCATGAAGACAGGAAGCCCCCCCCCCCCCTTCCTGTTGTCAGCAAGTTGCTACAATAACAGATCTTTAATAAAACTACACAAAATGGCTAAATAACACCCATCTGAACAAAATGTGACACAAAGCAGTGAATCCCCCAACAAAAGCAAAGTTTGGATCAACTCAAGGATCACACAGTTCAGGAAAAAGGTTTAGGATCCACACATCGAGAAGAACTCTACAAGGAATACATAATGCAGGCAGAACAGCTTTTCACAAATCAGATAAGTCCACAAAAGGAAAAAAATAATTCTACCAGCTTTCGGTATGTTTTACTCCACATAGAAGGAAGGAAGGTGGCTTTTTTTCTCTCTTTCTTCTTCTTCCGCCCATAAGGAACAACCCAGCTGCAAACTCACTGACCTTATCTCTACCTGGCCTGATTTTAATAATTTAAAAAAAATAAAAATACATCAAGTCCTTTTCTGTGGATTTCTTGAGCCCTCTGATGTCTGGAAGGTTTGTTTATGCTGGTAGTTTGATTTTTAACTACATTCATGCTTGTGTTACAGCTGTTTATCTCAAGGTGATTGGTTATAGGCACTGATTCAGGTTTCTCATTCACTTTTATGTATCTGCTGGCCATCATTTAATCAGTACTGATGGTATATCCTGTGTGAAACTGGGGTTTAGTAGTTTCTAAATATTTCATCCACACAGGAACCAAAGATCTTTTAGATTACATTGGTTGTGTTGAGATTCAACAATTTTCTTAATTCTTCAACCCTGAGTATCTTAAGAGTTGTGTGGCCGGACAATATGCGGCGCGTCATGTGACCATTATTCACAAAATCAAAATGCTCTGTGAAATGACACTGGGTTAACATCTAATGTGTGCTGGCGTATTGGGACTTCAGTCCTAAAGCCACGTTTCCCTCAACATTTTGAACCCCGACATTTAACTGAAGTCCTTTTCCAGAAGAGGACACTCATGTCCTTCTCTTCCTCAGCCACCTTCCTTTTTCTACTCCTCACCTCTGGTGGATTGATTGCCACGACCGCCTGTAAGCCTCGACTACCATTATCCTTCTTTTCCCATCTTGTTTGGTTTCTTTCACCTCAAGCAGGGATTTGTGTGATGAGTGTGGACCGTCCACAATCCCCTGAGTAATCAATCAATGCAAAGCATTCAAGCGTTCGCCAATCGAAGCGTACACACAGAGTGTTTTCAAAAAGACATCTGGTCATGAAGCACAGCAGGACATCAATGACGTCTGCTTCCTAAAGATTCAAATAAAGATAAGCCTTCGCTGAAACATCAAATGACATTGAGTTGAATATTCAATGCTGGTTGTGTTTGATAGTTTCAATGACTTATTTGCAATTTTGTGCTCCGTGTTAAGAAAGGTACTTCAGAGAAGAAAAAAAACTGTCCCATGATGATCTCACTATCGGTGGGATTTGCGCATCGTGCCTTGAAAAACAGTCCAAAATCCCTGTGCCCCTCCACCACTGACGTGTGGTCGAAACCACCCCGTTTAAAGACCTCGTGAATGAGCCAGTGGTTCTCAAGGCAAATGAAAGGTTCAATTCAAGGCTCTTTAATCTCAGACTCAAGCACAGAGACCGTGTTTTTATTTCCTCTCCGAGAAGGCGTGCCGACGGCTGCTTCCTTCAGAGGCTGCCGAGGTTTTTGAGCCATCGAGAAGATTGTTGTTGCCTCCTCCCATGATAAACCAAATTCAAGAGATACAGGTTAAGAAACCAACCGACTTTTAGCATGAGGATTTTGTGTTTCCTGTTCGATGGCTTTCTGTCATTATGCCCCTGCAACTTTGGAGAACAAGTTCTTCAAATTCAGCTAGAAAGCCTTGACCTCCATCTGAAGATACGGTAGCTTTCCTTCCTTTCCTGGAGGCTGTGGGTTGAAGGGGTTGGCTGAATTATTTTGTTGGGAGTTGAGCCTCATTAGGACTCCCACAAGAGACCTTTGAGATCTCCCCTCCGTTTCCCTCAGCAGCTCGACCACACGCCGCCATCTTCTCGACTTCCTTCACTTTGCACGGGCATCGGTCCCTGCCTCTTGCTTGTTCACTCGGCCTCTCTTGCCATCGCCATGCCCGTCTGCTCGTGCCCTCCCCGTCTTCTACCATCTTATTTCTCTCGCTGGTCATTGGTTTGGTTTCGCTATCCCGTCGCTTTCACTCGGTGGTGCTTCGGTTGTAGCAGAGGAAAACAGGTATCCATTTTATGTTTTTATTATTTCCCAGATTAAAAAGCTGATGAACTAAGCTCAGTTCAAGCCTAGCTCCCTTCATCAAGTGACCTGCAAAACACAAACAGGTTCATAACCTCTGGTCTACAACATGATTTCAAAATAGAACTTTATATTTGGTTCAATAGAAACACGTAATACTGGCTTCAGCAGAGACATAAAAATGTCTTGAGTTTCTCACCAAAAACAAAATTTTCTATCACAGAAGTTATAATTTACTTTAGTTGAGTGGAGCTTGAACGCACCATAGTGTAACTCAATGGAACCGCCATACAGTTCCTTTTAGTTATAAAGTTACGCTCTCAGTTAGACGTTTAGGTAATAAATACAATAAAATGTAATTTGCATAATACATTTTGACTAAACCACCATAAAACTGGACACATCCCTCTTAGTAATGAAACACAATAACTGCACTACTTTCTAAACCTTAGATGTGCTATGTTGCAACTACACAGTTACTATGTTTTATGTACTTACACTTTAGTACTGTGACAGTCCAGTCACCCCACCATGCTGGTATGCACGTTCACCCTGGTAAGTTGAGTCCTGGGACAAAGCCACATCGATTTGGGACTTGAACTCATCGCCCAGGTAGCTGTCCTGTAGAACAGGAGGACAGAAACATCATTGCAGACCCATTTTTAAGTGTAAATTCTTTAATTAATCTTATGCAGCAGTCGTTGGTATTTAAAAATCAGGCTCCCACCAACAATTCTTATTAAATATGTATTAAAAAGAAAAGGAAGCCCAGGAAACAAAATGAGAATCCAAACACAGAATAGTGCAATAAAAATAACATATTTTGATAAATCTTCTTTCCCTCCAACAGTGATATGATACCTGGGACAGCTCCGGCTGGGAGAGGCCAGGCTGGCTCATCTGGGAGGGCTGGCTCATGGAGATGTAGCCCTGTGTCAGCGGCCCCTGGGAGAAGGGCTGGGAGGCCCCGTCCTGGCTGGCCTGGCTGTTTGGTCCGTTACCTTGGCTGGCACCCTGGTGTGCCGATCCTCGGACCCTCTGCCGCCCGCCACGGCCAGGCTTACCCTTCATAGCTCCACGACCTTGATGGGAAAAAAGGAGATCAGCACTGGAGTAAAACATTTTTTTTTAAAAACATAAACATTTAGGTCATAATATGTTATTACAATGTCACCATTTCTCTTCACACTCTGATAAACCTGGCGTAATGAGGTATTCTTCTGAGATTTGATTATTTTTTCACTCTAACAAACTGGACCTAAGTTTTCTTATTGTCAGTTTATGTAACGGCTTGGTGGACCATCTCAGTGCTGTGCTGTTTTGTACCTGCAGCAGGGCCGTTGGTCTGACCCAGGTAGCTGGGCGGAGGCATTGGTGGCATCACCAGGTTGAAGGGAATGGGAATATTCATAGCGGACATATGACCGGGGCCTGCCCCAATCATCCCAATCTGGTCGTGAGTTTGAAAGTACATGTTGGACGGACGTCCGGCTGAAAGAGAGCATGCATAACAAGACTCAATGTCAGTTCCTTATTATGATGGACTGTATTGCAGCCTGTTGATTTTTTGTCTGTTGTCATTTGTAATTTTGAGTCAAACCATAAGATACTATGAATAGATATTAAATGATTACCAGCATTGCTGCGGTCGTAAGCAGAGCCAGGGATGAGGGCCTCACGGGCATCGTACATCGCAGTGCTCATAAAGCGTCCACCCTGGAAAAGAAACAGATAGTTCACATTTCGTACAGTTGCATAATTCACAGATTTAGGACTTTAACTAACAATTATATAAAGAACAAAAGTGCTCAAGTAAATATCTTTAAACAGCTTATTTTATCTTGTGATTATGTTTGCCCCAGAGCATGATGGTGCACATACAACAGTTTGTTCTACTCACGGGGTTGATGGTGTTGACCAGTTTGCGGGGCTTGCTGAACTGCATGAGGCTCTCCCTCAGGTTGTTCAGGGGACCCTCCACGAGGACCTTCTGCTCCTTGTAGTTGTTCAGCAGGTTATTCCACAGCGGCTGCTTGGAGAGCGCCTTGGGGTTTCCCACGATGATCACGCCGTACCTTCGTTCATATCACACACACACACAAGACTGCTGCTCAGGGACGGGGGCAGAACCTTTGTATTGCACAATGCTCATAGAAATTATGAAAACCATACAATTAATAGTAGGCAAGTCTAATGGTCAATATTGTTACAGGGTGGATACTATGTGTATTCACATTGCAACAATGTAAAATACAATCTAAAGCAGTCTAAAATATCTGAATTGAATGATTCCTAATTAGCTTCTACTTGGAAAATAAATAGCTTATAATAAACTAATGTGCTGGCTGTGTGCTGTACTATAACTTTCATCAAGAAGGTTTTTACTTGGCTCTGGTCAGCGCCACATTGAGACGGCGTGGGTCATTCAGGAAGCCGATTCCCTGGTGTTCATTGGCACGAACACAAGACAGGATGATAAAGTCCTTCTCTCTGCCCTGAAAGGCGTCCACGCTGGCAATTTCCACTTGCTATAATGGGAGAAGGACAAGAGCAGGATGAGGGGGATGGTAAAGAAAAACACAGGAAAAGATAGTCTTCAACACCACAGAGAAAACTCACTATAGATAATTAAAGTGTACAATCAATTTGAACTTGATACACCTCAATTCAGGAGTGTGTCTCAGCTATGTGTGCTACCTGATAGAGTTTGGTGTGCAGGGAGCCGCTGAACTGCATGTACTGGACCAGGTAGGAGCGCTGACCCTCGTATGGGGTGATGATGCCGATCTGATCAGGTTTGGCTCCCGCCTTCAGCAGCCTGGTGGTGATCTTCTCTACGTTTGCAGCCTCCGTCCTTAAAAACATCAGCGTCACATAAATACGGCACTGCTCAACCTTCTGAAAGTCATTTAGAGTTGACTGATGGCAGCTCATTTACATGGCGCCTCAACTTTCCACTTATTTTTCCTTCAATTTGTTTGGTTGAGATTGATGCAACTTTCATGGCACTATTTATATTGAATATAATACTACAGAGGGAGGCAAAAAAACAAAACACATAACTGCACCAGTTTAATCTGGCTTCTCTTGAATTACAGCCTCCCTTCGACTAGGTTCATTTCAGAATATCCAAGGATTATTTTTGAATAAAATGTGATCCAGATTAAAGGAAATCCTCTTTCAGTGTTCTGTGGGGGTTCAGCTCATCATTCCTGTTGATCATGATTGACAAGTGGAGGGCTTTCTCCACAATTAAGGTATTGCAACCATTTAAGCCTGTTTGTAATGCGATGGCTGTATGAGAGCACCCCCTAGTCTTTGGCTTCAGCTAACCCTTTCCCAGGCAATGTCGTCAATGCACTTCGTCTATTATGAATTATTTAGAGCGTTGAGGTAAATTAGGCAAAGTAACCAAAGACAATGTGTGACGTTACCTGTTAAGGTAGGAGGTTCCAGAGCTGGCAATCTCCTCTTGACCCTGAGTCACGTAGAAGAACATGGGCTTGTCTGGTTGCGGCCACTGGAAGTCAAAGCCTTTCTTAATGCGGTCAGCTGAGGAGAAAATACAAATGACATTACATTTTTAGCTGTAACATTTTTTGCAGATCTTGTTACCCGCTAATGTACCAGCCAAAGTGTGAATTTAAATGAATTTGCTCGACTATCAAACCAGACAGTGAACTGCGTAATCGTTACAAACCTGCAGTGACACCGTTCTGCAGGGAGCCCTCATAGAAGATGTTGGAGGGGAAGGCACTGAGAGCCGGGTGCATGCGGTACTGGACCTGCAGGCGGATTGGCCGGATCCCCAGAACCACCAAGCGTTCAAACAGGGACTGGGACAGACCTGCCTTGGCTGCTTTCTTACACATCACCACAGGACCCAACTGGCAGTGATCACCCACCAGAATTAGCTGGGAGGAGGAAAAAGAGTCACGCAGTTGGGTTAATATAACAGCATAAACTAGGAAGTTTTTGTTCCTGGATGTCCACGGCAAATTATTTTTCTCTAACTCGACAAGATTTAAATAATATTGTTAGCGATATCATTTAATTGACATATTGATTAAAAACTATAGTAAATGCTGACAGTGGTAGTTGCACATGTTCCTATGACACCAGTCTCTATTTTCAATTACTATACTATTCATTATCTAACTGTATCTTGCTGCTTGAATGCCCCGATTTTCAACAGAAAACATTAAAGTTGGAACTTTAAGTACGTTAACATTAAAGTAACATGTTTTCCATTCACAGTTGAAGTTTAATTATAAATCATGGGCAATTGACCCTTTGCTAAGACCAGTCTCTCAAACTGTCAGAGCTACGATGAAGCCCACACTGTCTCCAACTGCATTCTCTGAAGAAAGATTATTTTATGATTAAACAAATAGTGATTTCTAAAAACAGCAGGCAGAAGACTCTACAATATGCGTTTGAAGGATATATCCAAGATGTCAAACTGACTAAGCAGAGACTCGGCCGGTCTGCATTCAAGGAGCGGGACTTAGCAAAGACTTAATTGCAGGGTTACATTGGTCTGACTTCCTTCAACAGTTATCCTGCTGTAGTAGGCAGAGATTAGTTGTTATTAAGCTGTGTGTGTATTTTTACCTGCTTGGCACCAAGCACCACAGGCACCATACACTCTGGTTCGGTGGCCTGGGTGCTCTCATCAATCAGGATCGAGCGGAACTGCATCTTGGCCAGACGAGGATCTCCAGCCCCGACGCAGGTACAACAGATAACATCAGCATTCTGGACAACAAAGATGACAATTTACAACCATTAAACAGAAGAGAGCCAGGATAGAGTGGTGAAAGACAAGAGGGTCCTTCACTGTCTTTAGAGGACAAATTGTCCTCCCGTCAGATGGAATGGTTTCTATATGGCGATTACTATTACCATTCGGCACAAAGGTAAATCTACTTTTACTGTCACACATTGTAAATACCGCCGCACACAGTGAAATTTAGCATTTGCATTTCACCAATCTTAGTGAGGCGCAGTGGACAGCAACTACACAGAATATGGTAAATACGGAATAATAAGAACAGTCAGAATCAGTTTGAAAATGCAATGCAAAAACTACTTGTTGCATTAGCAGTGACTCAACAGCTGTAGCGGCCCTTTTTGTAAGCAGAGTTTCAACTTTGAGTTATTTTGAGTTACGCTTTGAAGCTCCTCACCATGAGCAGCTCCCTCTCAGCTGTTCGTTTCAAAGCCCTGTAGCGCTTCTCATCAGCAGATGACAGCTCACCGGTCTCATCCTTCAGCTGCTGCAGTTTCTGAAGCTCCGGCATGCTAGAAAGACAAAGACGCATCAGGGTTACTCCAGAAACACAGTAGAGTTGTACACTAATAAACTAATCTGTGATCAAGGGCACAAGTCTTAAAAGTTAAAAAAACCTGTCCTCAATGTACCCGGAACAAATAATGTTGACATGGAGTCAGTTTATTATTCAATCCAGTCTTGTCAATAAATTTAGATGCATTTATCGCAGGATTACTATTGGATTACTACGATACTGAAGAAAACTTTATGGATTTCATACCCTCTCAAAGCGGCAGTCTTACTGAATATGAACGTGTATTTATGTCTGTGTGTTCAGTTATAATTCAGACTAATGATACACCTGGCAATGTACCATTGACTGTGTAAATGAACAGATTTATAGCATCAGTCTCATCTAGAGCACGATAGATCCGACTATAATTCTTACAGTGTGTAACAATATTTTAGCAGCTAAAATAAAGTTATACACGCACACTTCATTAGGATACAGCCAAGCACACACATTAATGTCTACACACATGTAATTATACAAAAGTCTCTCCCAGGGAGAACTGTTTATTTATGCATTCATAAAGTAGGTAATATATTACCAGCTGTCCTTCCTTCATTTGGCAGTGAATTAGACAATACACAACGAAAGGTATTTCGACTAGAGTGAGTATGAGTAAGCGAATTTGTTGAAATTTGACGTAAAAGTGACAGAACAGGATGAATATAGACATGTTAAAAAGAAATGCTATGGAGTGACAAGCCTCTGGTGTGATTAATGTTTGTACAAAGCAGAATTCAGGTATTAATAACTTTTGAGTCCCGATCTACGTGCCACTGACCTGTCCATGTTGCTGATCTGGTTGTGCAGAGCTAGGAAGGATACTGGTGATTCGATGGCCTCCCGGCTCTTAGCACAAAGCCTGACGACCTTCAATCCAGTCTTGTCAATCTTCTCCGTCAACTGATCCACGGCAATGTTACTGGGAGCGCACACCAGAACTGGTCTGCAAACCGACACACATACACAATAGAGAGAGTTTAAAACAGTAACAACTGTGTAACACAACATTGATGGAATAACAACAAATATAACACATCAGATTTCTGTAAGTATTTATAAAACAAAAATGTTTTTACCCATTGCCTTGACGGGACAAGTGGTAGACAATAGTGGCAGAGGTGACAGTCTTCCCAGTACCAGGGGGACCTTGGATCAGGCTGAGAGGCCTCTGCAGCACTGTCTTCACAGCGTACACCTAAACAAGTAACAAAACAGTATGCTTTTTGCTTGCTTAAAATAATGCTTGTCCCACTAAGTCAAATGCTTTTGTTGTTTTTCAAACCTATTAAAAATAGATTAGCTACATCGATACACAAATGTACATTATAAATCACAGTAAACAAGACAACTTAACTGTCTTTTTTCCCCATTGTCAAATTCAGAAGAAAATTAATGACAAAATCATGAGATTAATCACAGGGACTCTGTTTTGTGAGGTCTGACCTGTGAGTGATTAAGGTCGGGCAGGCCCTGGGCAGTAAAGCGCTTTGGCAGCTGGCACTTGATGGTGACATCCTCTACCTCGTGGCCCAGCAGTTTATGGTAAATATAACCAGACACAGAGGTCTCATCCACCGCAAAGGTCTTCAGGGCGCTCTGCATCCTGCATCAACACAAATGTGAGTCATTGTCACTTCTTTATCTTCGAACCGTTGACCTGACCAAGAGGGTGAATTTAGTCTGACATCTTTACTTTACAAATGATAGACATGGCATATTTACATTAAAGTAGTATGAGCTATGAAGAGCTACAAATTTGAGCTTACCTGTCAAAGGACGTGGACTTCCACACAAAGTCAACCTGGAAGTTGTGGGGGATTTCCACAGGTGCTCCAACACTGCTACGCAACTCGATGGCAATTTCGTCCCCATAGTCTTTAAAGACAGGCTGTTAAGGAAGTAAACAGTATGTTATCTATACCAGTCTAGTTTTATAGTTAAACGGGATTATTCATGTGTAGTTGAAAAAGATTCTGCATCAGTAAAAGTGTGCGCTACATTTTTTAATTTAATTTAATTTTTCAACAGTGCACTGAAGTTTCACTTACAGTTTCAGTAATACACTGACTATGGATAAGTACCTGATACAACCCCACTTAAAAAAACAAGAACTATCCCTTTAAATGTATACATTGCCAAATATGAATGGGTGCCTGTATAATGAAATGGACTTAAAGACCCCGTAACCCAGTAGTTCTCAAAGTATGTCACTAAGAGGCATGACAAGTGGGGCTCACAGAAAGGGTGGAGATGTGATGCGAAATTGAATCTTTGTATCTGTATCTTTGACAATAAAATGACGAATGGATGATACTTATGCAACTGCTCACAGTGTAAAGGATACTGTCAGGGACTTTGATGACATGACCTATGCCTTTCCACAGAGGGGCTAGATCTCCCTTGTACCGCAAGCAGATCTCATCCCCTTGCATCAGCCGCATATCTGGGAATTGATATAAAGACACAAATTAAACACAGTTCTATGCTCAAAATAACCCACAAATAAACTAAGAAGGCTGGGTTATCTTCATAAACCAAATGATACAGTACCGTGCACGCACAAAAACCCATTACAAAAACAGAGGCAAAACCAAACTAAGCACAAATGCCACCAAAAGATGCAGGGTTTGGGCAGGTTGCGTGCAAATCTCAGGACTGAAGGGAAATGGGCAGGGGCTCTATCTGTACCACAGAACCACTGGGAGGAAGTCAAGCTCTGAGAATTACCACCTGAATCCGTCTTGGGCAGTGTGAAATAGGCAATCCGCTTTTTATTCAGCCCCAGGTCCCACCTGACTGTTATATTGTCTTGGGTCTGCAGAATGAAAAATACAAATATAAAATCAACAACAGGTGAACGGTTACATCAAGTTGTGCTTCATATTTAGGCGTCCAGTGTGATCGCAGAAAAATTATAAAACCAGTTTTAAACTAACTGACTGGGATTCTGAGCACGTGTTTTTGTGCCCTGAACTGAGACACATCAACAAAGGACATTCAAGGACAAAAAACACCAGTCACTGAGTTACAAAGTTTCCTAATCAGAAGTGGAGATCGGGTACCTGGGACTCCTTAAGCTTCTTGTCGTAGTCAGCCTCCAGTTTGACCAAAGGGCCAAAGATGTTTTGGTACTGGTAGGCATCCTCATAGCGCAGCAGCACATGCTGGGGTTCCTCATCCACTCCAGGTTTCTCCAGGTCTTCCAAGGTGGCAGTGGGGTTGTCCTGAGGGGAAACAAAGTCAAGGCAACCATCAATCCAAAGTACATCCAACATCCTATCACAAAGTCTTATTACACACACACAAATACCACTGTATGGTGGCAGATTTAAAACTGTTCTGCCACAGGTGGATACCAATGTGTTAAGCAGCTGTCACTTACAAACCTTTACCCTGTGCTAAAGAACTCAAAGTTTACAACCATCCGGTTAGCATTGCACTGAACATATCCCTGGAGAAAAAGCCTTCCAGTCTGTCAGCTGTATACCTTCCAGAGCTCCTCCAACTTGTTGATCTGCTGGGCGGTAATCTGACGGGCCCGAAGCTGCTCCTGCTCAGATGGGATCTTCACCAGCCAGGACAGAAAGCAGCGGTCCTGGATAAGTGGTTGCCACTGTGAACTATCCCAGTTGATGTCCTTCAGGCTACTCTGGCTGGCACAGGGCTGCCTGCATGGAGATATAAGGTTCATACAGACAGAAATGTAGCTTATGTGTGGAATTAGACAGTGATTTAACTACTGCAGAGAACGAAAAATATATATTTTGTCTTCCTGCCTTAAGTTGATTTCTCAAAGTAGTTCTATCTGAATGACCACGAGACAGATTGTTGAACATTTTTGAAAATAATCAGTGCAAACCAAAGATATGTTTGAGGTTGAAACAGTGTCACCATTACATAGTATTTACAGATGAGTACATAAAAGAAGTGTTTTTGAATTATTATTAGTTTAAACTTAATTGAGAGATTTGAGATATGGGAATTATGTTTTTTCCATAAACTTATAATTTTGTTATTTTTCTTATCTGACTGACTATTCAGCCATTTCATGAAGATTGCATCTGTTTCCTGGGCATCAGGTGGCCTGACAAGCCGATGACAACTCATGCGACACAAGGGCTGAAACCTGAACAAACTTCCAGTTTCAAAGAAAGGATTTGCATATTTAGCTAGCTTGCGCTGCAGAGTAGCATATAATGACTGTCAATGCTATCCTGAAGGACACTCTTGACGGATCATACCAGATTTGTTCAGTATGAACACTGCTTACAGGACCGCATGTCTATGTACAAGCCCGCTGCCCAGAACGCACTTACCTGCAGAGTAGTACCACCACAGAATCTGCCTTGGCCGGGATGAAACCCAGAAGGAAGACGTTGCGACAGCCACAGTTGTAACACTCCAGCACTGTCTCCCCCAGTGGCCCATCTTTATGCAGCGTCACTTCTTTGCATTTGGCTCTCACCAAGTGGTTAACAATGTGACTGGAATTCAGAGAGTAGGGGTTAAATGATTGAGAAAATAATCAGGAACACTTGGATCTCTGACATTTCACATATTGACCACAAAAACCAGACAGACATA
Source organism: Cyclopterus lumpus (assembly GCF_009769545.1). Classification (NCBI taxonomy): domain Eukaryota; kingdom Metazoa; phylum Chordata; class Actinopteri; order Perciformes; family Cyclopteridae; genus Cyclopterus; species Cyclopterus lumpus. The sequence continues at coordinate 13,746,428 of NC_046969.1, forward strand.
ATAGACCACTTCAGTTTCAAACAAACAATGTTATGTTCCTTATTGCATTGCTTGCTCATGTCAAGAGCTGACAGAATAGTCACTACATTATACAGATTATGAGATTGTGTTAATAGTAGAATAACTCACTTTTATTGCACTTAGTTATTTGTATTATATCAAGTTTATGTGGGGTGTTCAGTAACGTCATGTTCTGGTGCTATATTTGAGGTAATCAGGTGAAAATGAGGAGACTACACACCTGCCAGATGTGTTGCCACGTCCATTACAGAACCACTTTTTGCTGGTATTGCAGTACACCACACATGCTGGATCATGAATACCGCAGTAGCTGCAAAAACAACAATGTATCAAAACCGCATCTGAATTACAGTAGTGTTTAGTCAAAAGGGCATGAGTACACATCTTGCCTAGCCAAAAGCAAGGCCATGCTAATAGACAAAATGATTAATTATTTAAATACACACATGATAGTAAGTGTCAGAGGAGTTACTATATAGTATCTAACATGCAATATGTTAATTTTTTTAAATTTAATTTACGTTTTCACATGAAAGCTCATGCTCTAGACATACAGGACTCTTAAAAACTCCCAGTTAAAAATGGTAATCTTGAAATGTTAATTTCCATGGTACACACACAAAAAGGAACTATAGAAACAATTTAATTATTTTCTCTCAAATAGAAATTCTACATCAACCAGGAATTAAATCTAAGGATTGCCACTTTTTGTCATCAACAAATTAATTGTGTCTGGAAATTCTAACTTTCCACTCATAAAGCAGATCTGTTAAGGAACACAGAACATGCCATCTTAATGCAATCAAATTATAACTAAAGTAATATAATATTACCTTTCTTCATATCTAACACCATTTCCCACATGTATGCATATAATTGTATACAATTCTTGAACGCTTACAGAAACGTAAATGATGGAAGCTGTATATAATCGGCTGTAAAGTTAAATAGAATTGGCATCTGCATTGCGATTACAATAACGATATGAAAACCGTAACTGTAGTTAACTGGTGTTTCATTAGTGATATGTGCAAGTCTTAAATGAGTACCACTTGTAAAGTGTGCCAGTATACTGTGCGTATCAGAAAGGTCGTACCTGTTAGTGAGAATAATGAATGTTGTGTTCTGTATGCCCTGCATGTGGTGTGCAAGATCAGGGACTACACTAAAATTAAGCACCGTGTATACAGTAGTGATTAGCTAATCATCAAGACAAACCCGACACTAATATACTTTAATAACTTCCTCTATGATCTACCGACACCAAGGCACGGTGCGGTTCCTGTCTGTGTACCTGCATGCGTGCAGAGGCAGGTCTTTGGTGTAGTACGTGTCTTCTTCATCTTCCTCAAAGTTGAGCTCGGCCAACAGCTGGCTGGCTTTGGCCACTGAGTCCTCGACTCCCCCGTTGAGAAGACCCTCATCAGGACCGTTTACCTGTAGCACAACAGAAGCTTTACCAAACAAACTGAACAGCAACGATTAGCAGCTAGCGGCTAGGAGACGCAGCGCGAAAAAGGCAGTTAACTAATTACAAGTTGACAGACTGTCATTGCTCTTAACTCTCATCTCTGGGCTTTAAAGTCAAGCCTGTGTGTCTGGTTTGCACCGAGCAGTTAAAAAGAAACGCTCTCCGACACCTCACATTACTTTGGGATGTTTAAGAAGCGGGCTTGCTAGCTAGCAGCGCGTTAGCGGCTCCAGCTAGCTAGCATTGAGCTAGCATGGACCCGCTAGATCCAATGGTAGCGGGCTAGCATACAGCTAACCCAGCTAGCGTCGGTAAACCGCGCTTTAATGTGCCTTCCTGAACAAGTGAACGCCTCAGACCTGGCTGTCCAGCTGGCTCTGGGTCTGGCCTTGGGTCTGCGTCTGGCTGGGAAGGGTGAAATCGGTGAAGTCGTACTCGGAGCCCTGGGTGTCCGCTCCGAGCAACTCCGTTTCCTCGGTGTCTAGGAAGGTGAGGGTCTGGGAGCTCGGCCCGTACGCCTCCACACTCATCTCGAGTCTCAACTTTCGCTTCACGGAGCGGTTTCCGGTGTTCGGCTGAAGATGAACAATATCCTCCGCGGTGTTTGTGTATCGAAATGCTGGTTTAGAGGCCGACGCTCGGAGGAGGGATATGAACCAAAACAAAAATGGAACCGATCAGAACCTCGAAAGCTTCAGCAGGTCCAACAGCAACGGTGACGAACTTCTCTGCGCCGCTCAACGTGTGACGTCCTCTGTAGGCTAGGCTGCCATGGGCTGGACCAGTGAGGCCGATCATCGATAGGTGAAGAGGACTCACTCTGATCTTTTTCCTGGCTACCAAAACACAATCGTGAACCTCTGTAGGGCAAATATGGATATACTTTATATACACTATTTGGGAAATCCCAGCAGTGTAAGGGAACAAAGTACCATTTACTCAACTACTTAACCATAGTAGACATTTGAGGTATTTCTCTGTTATGCTACTATATAATTCTACTCCACTACATTTTGGAGGCAAATGTGTTTTACTCTTCATGCCACTACATTGATCTGGAAATTGTTGTTACTTTGCAGGTTCAGATTATTAACACAAAATATAATTCAACATATAAATGACGATGTATTATTATAGATTAAGTAACCAGGCAGTTTATACATCTGTCAAATGAACCCCACGTTTACCAGCTGCAACATTAAAGTGCATAAATATGTATTCTATTATAGACTACTTTTACTATTGTAATTAGTATATTTTGATTCTAAATGTCAAGTCAATTTTATTTATATAGCCCAATACTACAAATCACAAAATCTGGGAGCTTTACATTCTGTACAGCATATACAACACCCTCTGTCCTCAGATAATAATAATACTTATGTTCTGTAATTTGAAATTCTATGCTCTTGTATTGCCACTCGTACTTAAGTAACAGATCTGAGTACGATTTGCACCACTGAAAGTATCCCCCTCCTTGAAAATAGATATTTATTTATACAAAACCACAGCTTCAACATATTTTAAACCCCACACAAAACAAGATATATAGCCTTTTAGATCAACCATGTTTATTGTGTATTTTTATTGGCTTTTTAGAAATGTGTTTCTACAGCAATCACTGGGAAAAACCCTATTGCTTTTGCTAGGCCCATATGTGTCGGAATTTAAACATGTGTTCTGTATGTATTCACCACAAGGCTGAATCAAACAATTATTACACTGGACCTCTGTCAAAGTATGTAAACATTAATTTACAATGGCATTGATACCAAAATATCTAACTTCTGGTTGGAAATGGAAAGAAAGCATTGAATACTGTGTAAACAAGCGTTTGTTATAGCCCCTGTGATGTGCTACATATAACCTTTATTAATTTATCTCACACCGGAACAGTTAACTTACGGTATGTTCATTTTTGCAGACTAAGTGCTAAAACAGCACAGTATTGATAAATAGGCAATACGTTACATCTACGACTGCATATGGCCGGACAATTATTGACACAATGGTGCCTCAAAAAAACATCTGTGATCAATTGAAAGGCCTTTTGTGCCAACTCTACTAACTTAATTTTTTTAAATAAGTTTAACTTAGGAGTGGAACAACAAGTTATAATAAACACAAACATGTTATTTGTAATCCTTTAATTCTTTTTATTACAAAGCATTTCCTTTTAAAAGCCAAGGGTACTTATTGTAACTACTTTGTAAATGTCAGAAGCAGAAAAAGACACCTTTCGAGGATTCTCCCTAAACAGAGAAACTCACAATAAATCACAGAGCCATAGCATTATTGTACAACAGAGCACAAACAGAGATAAAAAGAAAAAAGTATTTTTGAGGTAGCCACACATCTGACTGGACCGCATCAGTAATATATCTTTGAACTGACCCGCTGAGTATTTTTAAGGCCTTTTCATAAACACATAAACATCAAGGCACAGGGTCAGAGGACACCTCATACGTAAAGTTGAGGCTTTCACTTTTGTGAGTAGATATTTTAGGGGCAGCTCCTCTGCATCCCTTTCATTTCTCTGCACTCACAAAGCCACACGGTAAGATATCAGCACCTGCAAACTCAGAACTAAAACCTGCCGGACATTTCAACAGGTCTAAAACACTCAACTCAGATTTAAGTTGAATCACAAAAGATAGAAAATGTAGGTCTGAGAAGCAGTTCAGTTTTGTTCAGGTCAGTGCTGCATGGTGCTACTTTGTGGTACACACCATGGTACTGAATAGCAATTCAAATGACACATACTGCTAAAAATAATACAAATTTGCTTAAACTAACTGGCAACTTGCATAACTGATGAAACATTTGAATACAAATTTAAAGAAAGGCTATGAGACCAGTGTTAGTTACCTAAAACTAGCTAAGACAGTTTACAACAGACAACTAGTTTTTCTGGGGAAACACGGGATGCTGAAGCTGTGTTGGAGGACATGGGCTGTCGTGACGACTCAGCAGCCGGGGGAACACTGGACCAACAGTGAAACCAAGGACCGTCCAATAAAAACGCCTTAAAACAGAACATTTACACCTGGGAGAAGAACCATCACAAACACAATGTTTGAATCTGCTGCAGTTCGTTTAAGAGGTCAGAACAAACCAAAACTCACCCACAAAGAAGGATACCTCACATGTATTATTATCATTTTTGTGGGGCAAAAAAGATACAAATGGGTGTATGTATGTATGTATGGGTGTGTCTGAAAAGCTACAAGTTAAAGCGACTAAAGAATACAATTAAAATACTGAATGCAAGCCTTCATGTGGCTGCAACTGCTGCCTATATTCCAGATTAAGTAAACATTTTAAAACAAAATGAAGAAAGCGCTACAGAAATAAAATTTCAGGCCCAACTCTGACTGTCCAACTTCACCAAATCAAATCCTCAGGTAAAATTAAGCAGATATATCTGATTTAATGAAGGGAACAACAGAAAGTGTATCTTCTCAAATAACTGTGCAGCCATACATAATACAATTCTGATAAACCTGTAAAATAACATTGCACAGCCTTGGGGCCAGATCTCAGTGCGTGGAGTTTGTTGTTGTCAGAATTGGGCCAACAAAATTGGGGGGAAATATGAGCTGGAACCAACCCGTTCCCAGATTTAAATAACCTTTGTAAAAGAAGGCAACATTACAACTTCTTATAAAGAAAAAGAAACAATTCAACATCAAGTGTGAAACAGCACAGTTAGGCTTGAGACTCCCATTTTATCTTCTCGCCATCGGGAGACTTTAAAACATAACTGAGTCAGGAATAGAAAAACACGAAGCAAAAACCTAAAATAAAAAGAGAAACAAACGCTTGAAACATGTGATACGATGAAGTTTTCATGTTGTAGTTTTCATTTTATTGTTGTCTAAGTGTGGACAACAATAAAATAAGAAAGAAAGTTTAGCTACTTGTGGTTAAGTGCAATTTCTCTTGTGTGTTGAGGGCTGGAGAGGCTGGTTGGCGTCCGGAGGTCACTTAGTGGAAGTGCTGCTGGCAGTGGATTTTCTCTTCAGCCTGGTCCAGAAGCTCCAGCATCTTTTGGATGATGGCCTGCAGCGCACGGCCCAGGTCTTCCCCACTATAAGGCTTTCCAAGAGGAGGCACATGAACAAAGGCAGAGCGACCACGGCTCAGGTACAGAGACGTGTAGTAGGTGAAATCACATAAATACCTGTTAGGGAGGAAAGCACATCATCAAAGGAGTGCAATGTTGCATACCTACAACATAGATTAGTTGTACACATGAACGCACGCTAAGGCCATATATCAGTATCCAGATACGTCAGTAAATCAGTGATGAACTAGAAACCTCCAAGCGTTCAAGGTGCACAACGCCAAACTCAAATAAATAAAAACATGGCTGACCATCACAAACTGATGTGTCTTTGAAAGTGTAAATACAATTTAACTCTCAGCTGCAGCCTCCACCTTTGGGGCGTTTTTATGTTTTCCCGAATAACTTTTGTGCAGAGAAGATAACTTTTTAGAGATTTTTTACCGTAACCAGCTAGCAAAGTGGCATACTATTTTTACATCAGTTTACAAGCAGAGTAGGTTTACTAAATGCATTACTTTAATTACGCTACGTTGCCTTTTGGTTGATGGTTTACTATTTACAATGTGCACTTCCATTGTTGTGTGACGTCATACTACTACTTCTTTCTGAAGATGTTTTTGACCTGAGGTTACAAGTGGAAACTTTGACTTTGAGTGGCGTTTCACTGTCCTTTTTTTTTTTACTAGGTTGAAATCTCTGAGTTCCGAGTTCTCTTGAAGGCAGCATAAGTTAAAAGAAAAAAAAAAAAAAAGTAAGTTAATAATGACCTTCCAGCATCTTTGGACACGGACACAGCTACTCCCAGTCCCGAGGCGGTCACTCTCTTACAGACTGATTCCATGTCAATAACTGAGTTGATACAGTCCGGGCCTCCCACAATGCAACACTGTGAATCAGGACAGAAGCTGCTGTTGTCGAGGCCCTTGTAGCCATGGTTTCTGCCACACTTCTCCAATGTGACGGTGGTGGCCATACCTGAGACTCCAACATGAACTACCAACTGGAAAACAAAGGAAACAATAAAAACACAGGTCAGAATTAATATAATTATTACTGTCCCAAAACACATCTGTGGCAGCTCTCTCTGACTCGAACCTCAAGTGTCTAAAAAAAGAGCAGAAAAACTCTTTTATTTGACACAAAACACAGCTTTAAATATCAATGTTCACATTTTTAACAAGCTAGCGTCAAAGCCACACGCATAACTAGAAAATTGTTTGTGATTTAAGTTAACGCAGCATGTGTTGAAAACATTTGTTATCATCTTATTGTTGTGAAGGCCTAGCAGATTAAATTATAACTTTTAATACAATTATAAATTTCCCTTTACACTAGATAATAAAATCAGACCGAACCTGGAACTGAGGCAGACAAGAGTTCCTGTATTATACCTGTAAATGTGGAATAAAGAGAGGTCACACCACGTTTTCTTCTTACCAATGGATGATACTTCTTCAATAATGTAGGAACCAAACTCTGGACTGTCTGGTACTCCACAGGAACCTCGGATACATGCAAGTCCACCTCACCACCCAGTCCAAGCTTCTTCAGTTCCTGTCAAGACAAACAAAAACATAAAATTAAGGGTGGCTGTAGCTTATGGGGAGAGTGGTCGTCCCGTAACCACAAGGTACCCGGTTCGACCAACACTCTCCCCAAAGATTTCGAAGTGTCCTTGAGCAAGACACTGAACCCCCAGTTGCTCCCCGGGCGCTTCACTGCAGCCCACTGCTCCTAAATAACTGATGGGTCAAATGCAGAGAATAATTTACTCATGGGGATCAATAAATTATACATTATTATTATTATGAATACTTTTTTGCATCCCAAAAATGTTACAGTGGTGAAGGTGACATTAAGTCACGCTAGAAGGTGGACCTTTAAGTGTAGAGAACACACAAGTTATCAAAGTGAAGTAGAGAAACTTGATGAACAAAATGTTATCCTTTTATTTATTAATCCTTTTTCACTTCTCCAACTGTGTAATCATTTAACACTACTCATTGCTCTTTGCCTATTCCTTCATCACTGCTCACAGAAAATATGTCCAAAGATTTGCCTGTTGTCAGCTTAAGAGTCGATAGCAAAATATGTATTATCTTCAGTTTAAATCAATACTTTCAAATCACACTTTGAGAATGTACGCATTTTTCCCCCCGACTGCTGCTGGCCTTTTCAACAAGGCCCTCACAGACACGGACTCTTATCCAGCCTCTTGGACATGTTGCATTAACGTCAAGTCTCCACTTTAAACTTAACCCGTTATATTGATGCAAAACATTGGATTTTCTTTGTTTTTATACTGTAATTTCATTTAAAAAATATATATTTCACATATTATTTTCATTACACATTTCTATTTTAGATAAATAGTTATTGGGTTATGCAGTAATGTTTTTTGCTATGCACAAAAGTAGAAAAAATAAAAACTATTCAGAACCAATGCTAATGATCCATGGCCAAATGTTTCTGTGAAACTTTAAGCATGTAGATGTCAGTCCTTTTTTTGTGCTTTTTCTTAGAGGACAGGTGTCGGTTTTGGTTGTCCTTTCCAAATAACATTATTTGACACTTTAAAAATATTAGTAAGAAAACCAAAAATATTTAAATCCAAAACTCAACCGTCTTCATAAACTGTATGAGAAAAGCAAGACATAAAAGATGCAATTGTACATATTATTAGTAAGATCAATTGTCAAATTCACAGGCAGTGGACAGACTCCTCCCCCAGTTCCCTGCAGGACAAGTGGCCCCCGGACACTGACCCCCACTTGATTTGAAAAGAGGCTTATTTGACCACGTCTGTGACCCCGGCACAAAGCGGCCTTTTGTTTGCCTTTTAATATCCTTATCAAGTCTGTCTAGACACCCTGACAACCAGCGTCATCCCCCACAGGCCGTTTCCTTAGCAGGACACAGAGAGTGTCCAACTAACTATAAGAGCATCACGTAAAAGCTACAAAAACAGGCTCAACATGAGAAATTAAATTAGAAAAAAAGTCACACTTGCATACAACCTGTAAGTTGTAAACAGTCTGGTTTAAATTGAAGATCCTATAGCAATAGAGGGGTAAAACCCACCTGTACTGCTACCCAGCTGGCGTTGACTCTGTGCTCACCAAATGGCCCAAAACCTGCAAACACATGCATTATTTTGATTGCATTTCACTGCATTTACATTATGTGAACGACTATGGAGTCGGTTTGGCTTTTACACATGATGACATAAATATGCATTTTCACAAACAGAAATGAATGAGTTTGTTCTTTCTACATGAACAGTGCATTTATATTTTTGGTGGGATCCTTTAGACACATCTACGAGTAAAAAAATGTAAATATATTTAATTCTGGGGAAACAGATAACAGACATGGACATTCCAAAATATTAGATTTTCAGAAAACAAACAAATTTAAATGTCTACAGTATTGCAGCATCCTGCTTTCCTTGAATTGCCAAATTAAAATCAACCACTATCACTAAAAGTCCCTCCATGCGTCACTCTATATAACCTATAAAATCACAGCAGCAGCAGCCCACGGATATTCACTCAGGCTTGTTTATGTAGGGATCTATACCTGATCCCCTACCACCACTCTTCCCAGGGTCAGTGGGTCCCTGGGGGTTGGGTGGAGGGGGATCAGTCTGTCTGACAGGCTGCTGAAAAGGAGCAGAGTGAGGGGCCGGCAGCTGCCAGCCGGCCTGCCATTGTGAAGGCGCTGTTCCCAGGCAATCTACACATCTCCTATCAGCTCGCACTGCAAGCTTCTGCACCCCTTTGTGTCTGAAAAGTCACCGCTTCTGTTATCGTGCACAGATTCAGTGTTCAAGACTGTAGTGTGTGCGATTAGAATCATTGGTTATTATGTAATTTACTTTGAACTACTTTGTCCAGCTATGCAATGGCATCATGTCTGGGGCGAGGCCTGATGTTGAGGAAAAGTCCAACTGTTGTGAAACTCATAACACAAAGCCATGCAGGAGGAACACATAGACCCTCTTTCTTTGTCAGAAACGCTGAAAATGGAAAACACTATCACAAAAAAACACCTCCCTAAGATACTCTAAGATGCTCATTGATGGTTGCTTTCTGTCGATGATTATGTATGGAACAAATATCAACGTGATAGTTGTAACTGATATCGTGATGGTATTAACCATAAACTATTGTTTGAGAGAACTTTGCTTTTACTATCGTCTCTATGAATGGCGGACACATTTATATTATTAACGTGTTTCACAAGTAACACGGTTGTAAGATCTGTGGAGATTCTACCAACATGTAAATGTCGACTGAATGATGTTGTTGTATATTTATTCATGCTTAGCGGAACATGTCTGGCTTATTTTGTTTGTTGTGGCCTTTGAAGAAAAACCGTAAACAACAATAAAACAATTTCTCCGAGGTTGTCAGCAGCGCTTCAAATACGAATATAGAAAAATACCACTGATATTACGTTATTATTACAACTGTGAGCAACACGTTTCAACTGTGTGCAAATTCATCGGAGTGAAGCAGTCGGAGCCTGGCGCCATTAACATTAGCAGCACAACTTTTCCTCCACTTCGCCCAAATGTTCAGTTTGCCGACAGAGACGACAACAACGGCTGGAAAGAGCAGACAAACCTGTAACGACCACAGTCCGTTTACTGTTGTCCATCTCCCGTCCGGTTGCGCAGGATCCGTCGCCCTTTTCCGGTCTTTATTTTTGAGCCAGCACCGTAAGGGGAACCAGTACCCTCCACCGCTGAAGGCTCCGTTTGCCAGACACAAACACAACCACCAGACCCGCTTGCTGCAGGTTGCGTGAGACGTGACGTAATCACGTTAGCAAAGGCACGCTAACGTGGAGAGAAGAGCGAGTGCGATTAAAGTGCGAGTCTGTGGCAGGAGTCAGGACAGCGATACGAAACTCGTTCGGCACCCCTGGCAAGTTAGATTAAATATATATAAATGTATTTGACCGTTTCTTATTGGCACTTTATGAAATTGTACATTTGTTGTATAAATAATTAAAACAACAAGAAGATGCCGCGCTGAGTGGGAGGAGCCACATTTCCTGGGAACACCCATTGTTGTTGATTTACGACAGGTCAGCTGCCGTAAATCATATTTATGATTTTAGTTGAGTCAACTGAGCCCCCGTTTTCTATATACATCGTTCGAGCAACCTCGTTGTACTGTTTTGTTTCTCATTCATTTTATTTATGTATTATTTCGCTGGTTTTGAAACAAAATATTCTCTTTAAAAATAATTACTTTTATAGTAATTTACAACAATCGGCTAAAATAATGAAAATAAATCATCCTTTTTATCATAATTTAAAACTATTTATCAAAACGTTTTTAAATACAAGTCGAATAATATCTCCACTTGTGCTCTCCTTATATGTAGGCATCAGAAGGTGCAACGAGCTGTCATTGTCAATAGTTGTCACAGGAGTGCAGAATGAAACCCAAGAAATTAAGAAGATATTTTTTTAACCACAGTCACATCAATAAAAACAAATGGTTTGATAAAATGTCAGTGAAAGTTGTGATTTCAATTACTGAAGAAAGGTGAAGGAGGGGGCCCAGGGGGCACACTCCTCTGACTAGTGGCAATCATCTGACACCTAGTGGCACTCCTATGACAACTATTGGCACTGGCAGCATGGTGGCACCTATACTGACACACATATAAGACGAGGACAAGTGGAGATATTATCCGACTTGTATTTTTTTTCTAAGCTAACATTTAGGCATAACCACTTGTCAATGTCAGCTGGCCTTCTGCAGATGCCACGGAAATACATTTAATACATTAAAAAAAAGAAAATGACAGAAACACAACAACAGACATATTGACAATTCAGATTTAGCTTCACAACATACGTTGTAACACTTTTCCAGGCTTTACCTATGTTTTTTTAATTTGTCAGAACATTTTCAAATATTTTCCTGAATCACTTCATACAAGTCCTACTCAAAATTAGTATTGGGTAATAATATCCCGAATCAGAATCGTACGTTGAACATGAAAGGTGCATAACAATAGACAGAATAAAAATATAATAAAAACAATAAACATGCAATAATAGATAAATAAGGCAAATAAACAGATAATAGCAAGAACAAGAGTATGTTATAAAATAAAAGTGGCAAGTGTACTTCAATAAGAGAAGAAAAGATGTGCAAGGATGTTTGAAGTTGTCCTGGGATTTGAGAGTCAGACTCAATGGTGGTCCTAGGCTTCGTTGATGAACCGACTGCAGCTGGAAAGAAACTGTTCCTGTGGGGTGAGGTCTTGGTCCTGATGGACCGCAGCCTCCTGCAGAGGGAAGGGACTCTAACTGTTTGTGTCCAGGGTGAGAGCTGACGGCTACAATCTTACTTGCCTGCTTCAGGGTCCTTGAAGTGAACAAGTCATGGAGGGAAGGCAGATTGCAGCCAATCATCCTCTCAGCAAAGCAGATGATTGGCTGCAGTCTGCCCTGGTTCTCGCCAGTGGCTGCAGCATACCAGACGCTGATGGAGGAGCAGAGGATGGACTCAACCATGGCAGAGTAGAAGTGCACCATCATAGTCTTTGGCAGGTTTAACTTCTTCAGCTGCCTCAGGAAGAACATCCTGAGCCTTCTTGGTGATGGAGCTGATGTTCGGCTCCCACTTGAGGTCCTGGGTTAGGGTGGAGTCCAGGAAGCAGAAGGACTCCACAGTGTTGAAGGGGGAGTCACAAAGGGTGATGGGGGCGGTGGGGCTGCGTTCTTCTGGAAACCCACAACCATCTCCACTGTCTTTAGAGCGTTGAACTCCAGGTTGTGTTGGCTGCAGCAGGTCACCAGATGGTCGATCTGTACAGGGAGAAGAGCAGAGGGGAAAGAACGCAGCCTTGGGGGGAACCAGTGCTGATTTCTAGAACACACAATTAAGTGATTTCAGGATAATAATAATAATAACAATAAACGGAAAGTCTGAATATAAGCCAATATTTCGCAGTGCCTGCTTCCTGCCTGTGGAGGGCAGCATCTCATATCACAGCCGTGATTACTCATCGCGCAGCCGGAAGCTCATGAGCAGAAGACGAAGAAGAGTACCAGCTAAAATCCTAAATCGTGTCAGTGAGGGGCCAAGACAGCACGCGAGACACACCGAAATAGTTACTTTGACAATGGTAAGTATTTAACTGCGGTGTTCAGATGAAACGACGATAGCTGTTATTTTTCTAGCAGCACGTGCCATCTAATCGCGTTAACAGCACCTTGGCGCGAGGCGAGGTAACGTTAGCTTAATGCTCGGTGTGCTGGCTAAATTTAAAGAAGCTAACGTTATCTCACGTTAGCTTGACGCTGTGAATAACGTTACAAACTGCAGGATAAACGCGTCCTGGATTTGACTACATTTCAAAACATACCATTAGAAGCTGCACATAACAGCTGCTCTTTCTCTAAAAGCACAGCGGGGTGAACGATGTGTTGTAACTGAGAGTAGTTATGTATGAAGAGGAAAGTCACGTTTACTCGGGTAACTACAGACTGTTCATGGCAGGTAAGTTCATACGGTTGACCTGTTTTTTTTCTGTCATTTTGCAGCTTCCACTATCTCTGCTGAAAACGGCCCAAAACCATCCTATGGTGAGGAGACGCTGAGCTGATGCTCACTGTTGATGGAGCAGCAGCTGGACATGTTTACTTCTCTCTGCTGTGGAGCTTTCCAGCTCCTTCGGGGTTATGTTTGGTCTTAGTATTGGTCCTCTCTTGGCAGGTGTGTCGTGGTGCCATATTATTTCCATTTTGTAACAATGGATTTATTCGTGCACTGATTTAAAAAACATTTACATTTCTTTTAAATGTATAACCCCACCCTGAATGTTGTCCCTGCACTTCTAAAGTAATTGGTTGCACCTGATATTATTTATGGTATTTTTAGCAAAGAAGGTGAAACAAATGCACAACTTTTCAGTTATTGAACTTTTGTATTTTGTGTAGGTCCACTACATAAATCAGTCTTTCAAATGTAATGGGCTGAAGTGCAATGTGTTTGTTTTTTGCTTGTCGTTGCAATCTGTGTAGCCCATAATTGAAGTCTTGTTTTTTAGTTCCTACCATCCGTCCTGTATTGTGTCGTGAAGACTCTAAAGCAGCCGGCTGTTTCTTTGTGTCCTTTCTCCTCAGCTGGTGGAGCTGAAGAACGGAGAGACGTACAATGGTCACCTGGTTAGCTGTGACAACTGGATGAACATCAACCTGAGAGAAGTCATTTGCACCTCAAGGGTAAAGCTGCGCTCTAGACTCATGTCTGTGCTGTAACTGAAACTACGCACAGTGCTTCTTTCTGTAGGGAAGGAAAAGTAGACATCTCTGTGGTCTAAGATAGAAAAATATATAACATTATGATTGTACTCCACCTTAACAGGATGGAGATAAGTTCTGGAGGATGCCCGAGTGCTACATCAGAGGAAGCACCATCAAGTACCTGCGAATCCCCGATGAAATCATTGACATGGTGAAGGAGGAGGTGGTGTCTAAGGGACGGGGACGTGGAGGCCCCCAGCAGAACAAACAGCAGGGAAAAGGAAGAGGAGGAGGACAGGGAGGACAGGGAGGAGGAGGAGCTGGCCGAGGTGAATGAAAACACTCCCTGCTCATCAGACAGGCTGCTGCAGATGCGTTTGATTGTGCCTACTGTCTTAATATAAGTATTGGCATGACTGTTTTTGGTTGTTTCCCAATTTCTCTGCTATTATAAAGTCCACACTCTCAGGAGCATCAAGAGTTTTGTTCAAAACAGTTGTAAGAGAGCTCAAGAATAATTGTTTGTTTTTGGAGAGCCACTTTCTTATTTACTGAATTGGTGGAACTATAATTCTCACGCAGCAAAATTAACTGACGTTTCTCCTATTTCTGTCTGTAGGTCTGTTTGGCGGCCGTGGCAGAGGAATGTCTGGTCCCAGTCGGGGCCAGCAGCAGCAGCTGCAGCTGCAGCCGCAGGATAAGAAAACGGGCAAACCGCAGGGAATGAAAAACCAGCACTGACGGACAACATTACACCTTGAAGAATACATCCTGTTATTCAGAGCGATTTCTCCTTAAAAGATAAAAATTAACTCTCCTTCCGCTGTGATTGTCTGGACTGACCATCGCAGAAATCACAACGGGAGACGTTAAGAGAAGCTGTGCTTTTGCACCAAATTTTGTTTTTTAGCGTCAGTAAGTTGGTATTAACATTTTTTTTGGTTTTTTTTAGCATGGCCCCATGCCAGTGTATCAGCCACATCTGACAGACTCCGTCTTTAGTATACTTTGATAATGTGTTATTACAACTTTGCAAGAACATTTTGTGTCATAAATCCCATTGTACTATCCAAAAACAGTTGGTACACTGGAATGAGGTTTTTATTTTTTATTTTTTTTGTCAACTTGTCTCCTCTGGTGTATATTTCAAGGTAAAGACATTTGCCCAGCCCCAAATCTTGCATCAATATTTTTTTTAACTTTAGCTCTTTATTTGTGTGGTGTTTGCGACGTTCTGTAGTTGGTCTGCTGTGCCGGATGGTTTGATCATGACAGGTGGACCAGTAGACTGGCAGTTAATGGGGATGAGATTTCAGTCCCTGAAAATGAACACTTTTGTTAAAGCATTTCTAAGATGACACATTATGATCATTAGGATTTCCAGAAAAAAATATTCTCACATTCTTAAATCTGAAAGGAAAAAGTTCAATGGGTTTTGTTGGTTGGGTTTCATTTTATTTTTGCAACAAAAGATGGTGTAATTTATGAACATGAGAATAAAATAACTTTTGTTAAAGTCGTCGTATTTATTTAGACGTGCTCTTGTCTGCTGTTTATTCTGTTAGTCAAAACAATCTGGATTCTGCGTCACTTTCCTTTAATAAGTGCTTTTAAATCACGATTAAAATTCTTGATTTAAAGCCAGGATTAGCTAATTATGGGGTTTTAAGTAAGACCATAGAACTGAAATGAGTACTGGTTTACATTGTCAATGGGCTGTATAATATAGACTAAAGTTCAAAATCTCATGGAAAAGTTCAAAATGTTGCCACATTTGCAGTTTGTCACATAAAATAGTTCATATCTTGAATGGGACCAAGACCAAGCTAATATATATATTTTGCTATCATCATTGTCTTTAAAATTTTGAAAAACACTAAGATATTACATTAGAATTAAAAGTTGCATTCATTTAATTCTGTGACCTTAATATATGACCCAAAAAAAACATGTTTACTCTCAAAACAAAAGATACTTTTAGTCTCAGCCTATACATATATATTGATGTAATGATTGATAACACAATGTAATCATTTTCAAATGTAAGAATCAATTGAAAAATAAACATTTACTACTTTCAGATTTACAATTTTGAAAGGTTATTTGCTTTTCACAGTTTTACACACAATTAGATACCTCTGGGTGTTTGCTGTTGGCCATTATGTAAGCAGATTGTGGTAACCTTGTAACACACAAATTTGACATTTAAAAAGAAAGCAAATGAGTTGTTTCACGAAAAACATTTTAATGTCAAAGAGCTCGGAGATGTTTGTTTAATTCTGAAACTGATAATATAAAACAGTTGCACAGTATATGCTTGTCTTACAACATTTTCCTGAGTAGGCCCTGACATTCTTTTCAAATAAGACTCAGACAGTAATCCTTCAAATGAGAATGTATTATCAGCAATTAACCTGATTGAATAAAATCTCTCTGAAGTGGTCGAGTTCATCCCTCCATCATCCAGTCCTGTTTTGCTGTGACAGCACATTTCCAGGTCTCCACAATCTGGGACAGTAGAAGGTTTTCAGGAAACTTGTCTTCCACACAAGAAGGCACTTCCACTTCTTTACGGTCCATGTAGGCACACACCGTCTCTTTCACACTAAGAAAAACAAGTGTGGATGATAAGAACCATGTATGCATTCAGGAAAGCTAAAACCTGAAAATTAAAGCAATTACATATCAACTTTCAAGTTCAGCACCGTGGCTGATGCTAGAGGAGATGGCCCGGAGGGATCCCTTGACCAATCGGCCACCCTCGCCTTAACCATCCGCCCCTTCAGACCATCCAGTCGAGCATTCACTCAGTGCAATAGTAGTTTTAAAATGTACTTGCATTCTTTTATGTTTTTCATTTCTGTACATTTACTGTTGACTGGTTGTGATTGACAGGAGCCACCCACATAAAACATATTACAAACAAATTCAAAGGTTTATAGCCATGTAGTCCAAGTCTATTGACATTAACTAAACAAACATAATGTGAATCATTAAAACACCTTTCCGAGTTAAAACGATTATTAGAAGTCTATAAGTGCCTAATATCTTCATTAATTCTTTATCTGACTTTAATGAGTAAGTGATGACCACATTTGAGGGGCTTATTTTTTTAATGTATTAATGCATATTTCACAGGATGTTATCCCTAGCAATGTGCCATGGGTGGATGGACGTTTCACAAAGTGTGCACACTTAAAGAGCCACACTTATAAATCTACATCTCTTTTTAGGACTATTGGGGGAAACAATTACATCAACAAGAAAACACTTTCTTTAACAGGTTTACCTCCAGGAGGGGTTGTAGTCGTCGGTGGGCCTGAGGCGACCCAGACTCAACAGGACGAACTCGTGCGTCTCAAGCAGCCATTGGTCCACGTTTCCCCGGGACACGAAGCCTTTCAGCTCAATCTTTTCCTCCTCTGTCAGCGGTATCAGGTACTCAGCGGGATAACCAGCAAAGGGCTCCTTTTTATAGAAAAATGGAGTGAGATATTTTATATGTATGTTAAAATGTAAGTGAAGTGTTGAAATGTTGTTTTGAAGTTTACAGTGAAATGAACCAAAAGAATGAATGAATTAATAAATAACTGAAAATATTTCTTAGAAAAGTTGTTTTGAGTGATTTTCGATTCAGCGCTCATGTTTTACATTTAACCAGCCACAAGAATTCTGCAAAAGCAACACCTACCATCTTGAGACGCAGCATGTTTTCAGATTTGAGGGAGGAGAGGAGTTGCCACAGAGAAACACAGTGTCTGAGGTTGCATCTGCCCAGAGCCTGAGGAGACAACACCGACAATAAATTGTCTGTTACATGCAGACTGAAAGCAGCAACAATGGGGATTACAAAAAACTATAATTAATTTACACCTATAGTTAATTATTTTTATTTTTTGAGTTTTGAGGATATAATTATGATGAGATTAATTTTTGTGAAGCTTTATAGGGTACACTTATTTTACTTATGTATATTTGGAAGATTGATATAACCTAATAATGGCAATTAATACATTCTTTATAGTTTAAAATGTCCTTATTTTTGTGTAGATGAGGAACCACATAACATGGTGCACATTGCCTGTAGTTGTCATTGTTTAGGTTAATGGAGTGATACACTGCAAGTATAAGAGTGAAGTGATGTATTAACTTTTGTTTTTAGAACAGTTGTGTGCAACTGAAGTGGTGGTTATTCATTATTTTACTCACGACCCAAACGTAGTTATGACGGATCAAAAAACAGTGTTTTATCTCTGTCTTAAAACAATAGTCGGGTTAAACAGTCCTCCTGTTTATATTGGCCAATGAGAGATCCCTTCCTTATGTGCTTACAGTGTCAGTGATGGGGCCAGTTTACACTGACATAAAATAACTGTCCTTCAGCTTTAGGAAACCATAACAATCACTCCTGACAAAGATGTCAGAAATGCATTGACCTGCAATATGTCCCGATCGATGTGATTGGCCATCCTCATGTTGTCCTGGAGGTAAGTGACCAACGACATCATGGGATCACCGCCAGTCATTGAGAGGAAACCCAGGAGCAGCTCCGTGATCTTGAGGGCTTCGCACACCTCGTTGTAGCAGTCCAGCTCTCTAGACAAGGCGTTCCGGGTCAGGGAGGACAGAAAGTCCTGAAGGAACAACAAAGTGTGAATGAAGCCTCAAGCCACAATATGTACATCACCACTGTCAAGTTTCATAGCAAAAAATACCTGAATGTTTAACTATCTATGAACTACCTTCTATGGAATAAAATAATAGCATTCAAGTGTTTTTTCTATTATTTCATTATAACCATCCATCCATCCATCCATCCATCCATGGATGGATGGATGGATGTCAAAAATAAACATCCGGCATGTTAGACTGTAGCCTTATACAGATACAACAATTCTCTGGTTTCAGCTTGTCACATGAGAGGATTTCCTGCCCTTAAAGGTTCTACCATTGTAAATTGAATATCTGTGGGTTTTGGACGTGAGATTTCAGGAACACTGCCGTTTCCCTTGCGTGTACCCGTGTCTCCCTCTTTCGGTTGTGTATGTGTCCGTTGCTTTCTTCCTGGCACTCTTGCGGCTTCCTCCTGGTTACAGCTCATTGCCCTCACCTGTCCAGTCTGCACAGCCGCCTCCCATCAACACTTCAACTCCACAGTATATCTACCACAGTGGTAGTTTGTCATTCTTGACCGCTCTGTTCTGTTTGTTTAAAGGCTGATCCCTCATTTCTCAAATCTCAGCAGATGTTGAACATGTGTGAGCCCCTACACATAGGGGGTGACTGTGGGTCAGTGGTTAGTAGGTCCGTCTTTCAATCAGGGGGTTTGCGGTTCAATCCCCGCCCTAGTTGATGTGTCCTTGAGCAAGACACTTCACCCTGAGTTGTTCCCTGTAGCTGTGTCTACAGTGTATGAATGTAATATGGTTGTAAGTCGCTTTGGATAAAAGCGTCAGCTAAATGACATGTAATGTAATAGCAACATTGAATAAGAAATCAAACAGTTTTGTTTCTATAGTGTGTGGAGAGCAATGCTTCTGCTTCCTCTGGGTTCCCCCCTCAAAACAGAATTCCCCCAATTATTGATCAGAAGCCCCTTGATTGACCCTGATTGTAACTGATGCTTTATTGACTATAAATAACCAAATAGCTTCAATGTTAATGAAAATAACCTACATTTCAGCCTGAGTAGATGTATTTTCTTAAATGCATGTATTATATATTTGTGTGTTTGACTAGGTAGATGAAGTACATTTCAGAAAAATCTCATTGAATAATGTAATATTCCAATAATTTACCTGATGCACTTTTCCTTTAACAGCTTTGAAAATGGTTTCATATGACTCTTGTGTTTTGACCAATGTAGGAATTCCCTAAAATAAAAATAAAATAAAGTGAGAATAGTAAAGCAGAAAGGTTATACATTAAAATAAGTAATGCAACATAGACAATACAGTTACAATTTGCTTGGTGAAAATGTCTTGATTGATAAAATAGCAACACAAGAAAAAGCATCTAGGTTTGCTTACATGAAGAAAAACATGACAGCCCACAACAAACCAAGTCAAACAAACATGTGTCTGTTCTCTCTTGTTTTGATTTGCTGTAGCCTGACATAATACCACTATTCCAGGAGTTTATGTATCACTCTGTGTAGCACAAGGCATGATGGAGTCTGTTCCTCGCCACAGTGGTGCACAATCCATGCAACAAAACACTGTAAATGGCTGGTAAAGCTTGTTTGTGTCCATTTATGATGTTGTCATTTGCTTGAACCAATCCAGACTGTGTGGACTCACTGTGCGGGTGATGAGTGGTTTTCCCTGCAGGAAGCGGGTGAGGATCTGCTGCTGAATCCTGGGTAAGTCATATTGTGATATCGTCTCATGGCCACATTCCAAACTGTACTGGCAGTTGGATAAAACCAGAGGAAGCAGGTCTTTCTCCAGCTCATAGTGTATGACGTGCTGCTCCGTTAGCTCTGCCACAGTCACCTTGTAACTGATGCAGACGTCACAATGTAAATATAAACTTTTTAGTTCTGGAGTGACATTTCTTTTTCCAAACAAGTTTAGAAGTTGTTCCAGACTTCTGGAAGCAGCGAACAAGTTTTGTTTTCAGCAAACATGTTTAAATTGGTTATCCGTAATATATATTTCTTGGTGCTACTATAAAAAGCATCCATTTATCAGTCAACAAAGTTTGAGGATCATTATGATGTGCATGTTGAGTTTGTTCGCTGCACTCATTTGAAAAGTCTGCATGTGCATTCTTGGTGTTGACTTTGTAGGGCTTTTATCAAATTCACATTCTAGGTCTTTTCAAAGACAGGCTTTGCAAAGATAGGCCCGGGATTGTGGATCTTGGCCTTCATCACTTGCATTGAAAGTGCAATAAAAAGGGAGTTTTTAAATGGCGAATATGAACGGAAGAAATAGTTGCAGCAAGCAAAACCTCGATGTTCATAGCACTGAAAGAGGTTTTGCTTGCTGTAATGATTACAGCATTGTTTAAACAGTATTTTTGCATCGAACTGAAACATTATCTTCTTCCCTTCGTAGGACAACAAACTTCTCTTTTCTAGCCGTTTTGTACCTGCTGTTGTCTCCGGTGTGGCTTTCCACAGTGTTCACCAGCTCATTGTGCAGCGCCACCAAGTAGCTGACCAGCCCTGTGGCACACAGGCCTGGACCGTGCCGCCGGGGCAGGAGGTACTGCAGGTCACTGTTTAAGTTCAAATCCTCACGGCAAAATTCATCTGGGATCTTCAACTCACCTGTAAGTTGTAAAGGACACATACATGATTCCTTATGACCAATACAACAGCAAGTATGTATTTCTTTAAATTTCTTGGTTCAGTTATTGTTACACCAAAGAAACCATTTCTACACAACTATTACGGCTCTTTTCCAAAGATATCACTTTGAAACCAGTAAAGTTTATGGTGTATGGGCAAAATCACAACACTGAATGTTAGCCAACTATTGACTAGAGGAATTTAAGTTATTCATGAGTATCAAAGCTCTAACAATGGAGTTACAGTAATTACAGTGAATGTAAACAACACAACTCTGCTTAAATGTTTACTTGACCTGTGAAACATGAAAATATAAGAAAATAATAGAAAGTGCAAGGAAAGATGTATACTTCCCCATCTGTACATTTAAGGAGACAAAGAGGATAAGTGCTTTACTTACTGCTGGTTACAGACACTCTGAGCAGATTCCATGTTTTCAAGAAGATGTCAATGTGTTTCTCATACCACATCCTCATTTCTGAAATTAGAAATGTTTAAAATATTTATATAGTTTGTATAACTAAAAATCAAATAAATGTGTAAAATGTCATGTGTTTTCTGTCCCGTAACCCATGCCTTAAGAGTCTGTTAGATTTCAATCAATTGAATGTTAACATTTTGAGAACCAAGTGTAAGGCAAAAGCTTAAGTGTAGTCATTTCTAAGAGATATTGAAGCTCTACCTGTTTGCTCGTCAATGAACTCTCCGATGGAGCCCATTTTCTGGTTGGTTGCGTTCTGGAACTTTCTCACCAAGTGTTTCAGCAGGATTAGGATGTCTGGGAGGAGCTTAATCTGACGAAAGTCTCTCTCCTGAAGAATACAAACACAAATGAAACAGATGATAGCCAAATGCTGCATATATAGAGCTTTTAAGATATTTGACCATAATAAATCTCTGGTTCTTTTTAATTTGTTATTTTATTTATCAATTACTAGCTGTAATTTTAGAATTATTAAATGTTTTTTGGCAAATTATTACTTCTAGATGATAAAATATATTGTGGGCATGGTTGACATTTGGTCTAAAGCTACCATAAAAATTAATCATCTGAAGATGATTTTAAAGGGGAAACTTTTACTGGTGTTACGAATCTTTAGGGAATTAGTACTATAACAAATTTCATAACAATCTGGCTAGTAGTTGAAGATTTCTTGCACTGGACCAAACTGTTGGATGCAGGTGAATTCAAAACCATTTTCAATTTAATACAATTTTGTCACAAAGCTTTACGACGTTCACCTTCTGCAGGAACCTCCAGAGAAGCGGCAGCTCCTCCTTTTGGTCCTGCTGCTCTACGAGGTGTGTGAGGCTGAGCAATGATAACCTCTCCCTGCAGCTCCACACCGCTGAGCTGTGGACCTGAGAACCCTGCGGCAGCGACGTCAGGAAGGTACAATCATCACCGAAGGTTGTCCTCATGATGAAGTTGGAGGACACACGGGAGTCAGTCCTGATGCTGCCCTTTGCTTCTTGCAGGAGTTGATCAAGATCCTAGACACAACATATTGGTAGGAGTGGAAGGAGAGTTTAATGCAGCAATGAGAAATGTGTATTGGGCAAAAGAAACCCATGACAATATCATTAAATGAGAGAAGCATAATGGGATAATTATAATATAATGAACTAATAATACGATTATTCTCATATTGACATTGATGTCAGAGCAGATACATGGCCATACGTTATATGTATGAGTCAAACTGCCCATTTTTTAAATATAAAATCTTCAATGTCACTCATATGAGGAAAATGACAATATAAAATGATAAAAAAGTCATACCCTCAACTGAGGCGTCATAATATCTGCAGCCACAGTCGTCTCCCAGGTGTTTCTGGATGCTTTGGTTGTTAGGTAAGGATCAATTCCAGCTAGTTGTTTAGGAGACAGTATCAATTACCGAACAAGCAAGAATGCCTCAGATGGTGAATTGGTAGGATGAATAAGAAGCTTATTATATGATCGACATAATGTGAAAACAGCACTATTTCTTTATCAATGAGAGTTTATAGAGCTTGTTGAAACAGATAGGAACATTAAATAACTGTGTGTCTTCATCCTACAACAACAAGCACACAGTGTTGGGTGGGACTAATCTTTCCATAATTTAGACACGAGATGTGGTAATAAAAGCTGACAAACAGTGACCTGTGGTGGGCTTACAGAGACTGGCCTGCACTAGCTCTGGCAGGGATCTGAGCACCAAGTGCACAGTGGTAATGGTGTCGTCAGTTCCTCTTCCCAGTGCCTGTGACAGCTGATCCAGATCATTTATTATGTGCTGAGTGAGAAACAAACAAACATCCTCCACAGGCGGCTGGATGATTTGCTGGACAACCTGAAGGAACAGAAAGTGTGGCACAACGTCTTAGTCAGATTTAAAAAGCTTGGGCAAAGTTTGTATATCTATTTTGCAGAGAGATCATTATCTCAGATACACACAATGTCAATACTGTTGGCACTTACAACCCAACAGAGTTAGCTAAAGCTCAGAAAGCGCTCCTGCACAGTGACTGCTGATGTACATTTCCTGCTCACCTGGGACTTCTTGGAGGCTCCCAGGAACATGGCCAAATGTGTAACCAGCCTGACCAGAGTGAAGGGACAGAGAGACATGTTTTTGGTGTCTAGGTTGTTTCTCTGCGCAGGGTCTCCTAGAATGTGGCCAGGCTTTGTGCAATCCCTAAAACAACAGAATAAAACATCAGTCAGACAGTAGTCCCAGGGAGTTGTTTCAATGTAACTGGACATGACATTTGGTATCACAAATCGAAAAAGGTTAAATAAAGGAAAGGTTGGCAGCTGGTCAAATTCTAGATATGTTTCTACTTAAAAAACATAAATATCAAAATACTGATAGATATTTTTGTGGGGTGCTCATTTATCTTGCGTTCGCCCAAAAGATTCCATTTGAATTTAAAAAAAACATTACAATTTAGGATTTGCATGTACTTTGCCACTACCTTAACAACTATACAATGCTTTTTTTGCACACAACAATACTTTGAATGATGGCCCTCCATATCATGTCCCACTCAAAAATCCTGTTGACACTCACTGCTGCAGCTGAATTTGTGTGAATCCAGATATGGCTGAATGATTGTCTCCTCCAACCTCCTGGCCACACTCCAGACATCGGCCTCTCTGCATGGGCAGGCCACACTGCAGTAGAACATAGCAGATCAGATCATTTACAGTACGATTGTATCACTTCATGTTTGTAATCACGATACAATTTAATTAATTGGAACTGCATTAAAATAACTTACCTCATCAACAAGGCATGGATGATTATTTAGACACACTGTGAAAAACAATCAACCAATTAAAACACACTTAAATTACTTGGATTATTGAGACAGAAGATAAACTACAATGGAAATAGTATGTGGGTTGATGGGACTCCTTTGGCCTTCAAAATGATGATGCAAACCCAGAGCAAGACAGATTATACGAAGACTTTCCGACATCTATTATAGACATTTCTTCTGAAAGAAATTATTTGCACTAAGCTGCAAAAATGTGATTAAAATTGTGGTTTATGTATGAATGATTAGTACTTACCATACCAAGTGAGCTTCCCATAGTCTTGTTGTATGGCTGCCTGGGCAACAGCTAACATGTCATCAGGCATTGTGGGTATAAATGCCACCTGTCAGATAAAATAAATGACATGAAATAACATGAAAGTAATAATCAGTTATTATTGAAACTATAAGTCATTATTTAAAGGGTGTTTCCTTAGAAATGTTCTGGTAGAACAATTGTTCTTGGAATAAAGTTGTACAATCGACAGCCTTCGGTCATTTGACTTTAAGAAGAGTTGTTGCAAGGATCTAGAAATGCAGACATACGTTTACCTGCATATGTTCAGGAAACAGACCAAGTTGCTTGAGCGGCATCACCAGGTGGTGAGTTCCAGTGAGCAACACAGCTGCCAGATGGATGGCCAGCCCAATGATATTGTAATCCACGATAGTATTATCAGGGCTCATGGTCAGGGATCCCAACCTGTTGTGAACCAAGGCTGAGGCAAAATCCCTTACTTCTCTTTGATGTAGATACCTTGAGCCCTGGATGAGCACTTCAAATGCTTTGCATCGCTAACATGGAGATATTAGAATAATATTAGTTAATAAGCAAGACTTTTATACCAGCATTATAATACATTTTATAACAAAATATCAGCTGACAGTTGCTGATGAATAGCACTACTTGCCAAATTTCCAAGAAAGAAAAAATTGGTCAAAACAATCTAATCCTGTAAACAATCAAAGTCTGGGCCGTGTTTTCCTGAATGAGAACCGCCCCGGTTCAACTCTTGGCTGTGTCCAATGGTCTAAGATGTGTAATGTATTATTCAGTTTCTACATCATGTGCATCTTATAACTCGTCATACCTCAGGAGTCGGATGAAGACCTGTATTTGCTGATCTGTACAGAGTAGTAACCTCTCGGAAAAGCGCCAGGATGATAAACATTGTTTGTTTCCTTGGTGGCGCGGTGCATTTCTAGATCAATGAAAAACAAACAATGCACTTTTCTGCATCATGGACCACATGTTTCCAGTGAACAGTTATGTCATTACTTCACTTCCAGATTTGTATATTATTAAAATGTTCGTGACATCTTGATAGTTTTTTGTTAGAGGGGAAGTCTACTGATTTCATACATTAAAATCGACGAGTACTTCTCAGGCTGTGAAAACAGTTGTTTGTCTGAAGTGTCTCTGGAGTTTAAAATGTCTGGCCAAAATAATGCTGATGCTCATTGGTATACCTTTTTTCTGTTTTATAATTGTGTAACACAAAATAAATCTTTCTAACTGCGTCACATTTTTGGGTGACAAATTCCCCTGATTTGCAGGTTCACGTTTTGTCCATTAATCTCGCTTCCCCCCACAAAAACAGCCACATTGACAAGTGGAAGACCTTCGTGCAGCCGCGGGGCACAATCCGTCACGGGTTCCCCACACTTTAACAAAACTATAGTTCTGCTAAGGTAGAAGCGCGGCTGCCTGGAGGTGTGTACATATTGTATTTGTTTGATCCTTGAGATTGAATAGTGAGCAGCTTCTATTCAGACTGAATGGGCATTTGGTCCCAGTAACAACTATAGAAACTATTTTGTTTTAGACTTTTAAATATATATTTGCTCCATTACAAGCAACCATTGATTTCCAATCTTTACCATACACTGTGAACATTTCTTCAGTCTATCACAGTGAACATCAAGTCACTCAATTGCATGGTAATGCATTTTAAGAGCAAACTGGAATTAAAATTCTCTTCATTGATGGATGATTACCTTTGATGTAAAGTACATTAGATTTTTTTGTAAAAAGGCTAAACAATCCAAAATCATGCCATGCAATAAAATAAACTACCCCTATAGATGGCAGGTTAAAAATAAAAGAGCTTAGTAAAATTAAATGTAAATACCTCACAGACGTTTTCTATTTGCTCGACATCACCGCCCACAACTGCCCTGGCAACTGCATCTCTCACCGCCTTGTATTCTTCTCCACACACAAGATACTGGTCCATTTGGCCTCCATCTTCATTCTGGTCACATCATGAAAGGAGTTAGAAAGGAGCAAAAACAATAATAATGCAATGTATCAAAATATATGGATATTAGATGGATTTTAGATGTCCAGGTGGCTTCCTGGTTCAGAGATAGTCCAATAATTGGAATAAATGTGACTCCATGGTTTGTGTTATTGTTTAAGTAAATGCAGACCTGCAAATGCTGATATCGAATGACAGTGTGCTGCTGCTGATTGGCCTCACTGATTGACATACATTTTTAACAGTAGATATGCTAATGAATGGTGGTGTACCTGCTGATGAATCTCCGTTGGGAAAAGCCAGCTGAACTTTGGTTGTTTCACCATCGTCTGGACGGACTCAACACCCTGCAATTCGCTGAGCTTGCGGATCAGGTAAACGCGGTACCAGTCATTCCCACTGTCCTCACAGAACTTAATCACCATGTTCAGGAAATCTTCTGCTCCATCTGGGACATTGTTGTCTGCTACAGCAACATATTTCAATAGATTACATTTTTTAAGAATAGCTAACCAATGCAAACTGTCAGCAGGAGTCAAATGATCTCTTACCAGACATATTGTCATTTATAAGCTGGGCAGCCATGGTGAGGGACAGACGCAATCGAGCGATGTGCTGCAGATGTTGAATAGATACTTTTGCTGGAACAGAAGGGACATCAGCCAAAAGGTTGTGCAGGAATTGTGTTTCATCATTGTAAAATGGCTTTAGCTCTTCAGCTGGGCTGCCTTCCTGAGGTATTTTCTCCCACATGGAGTCCTGCAAAGAAAGGATGTTGAAGCTTACTGTCACTCCAATTGAGATGTATCAGCGATGAACAGAACAATTACATCAAAGGTTTGTGGTACAGCTGCCATCCAAACTCCTCCATCACCCTTTCTGTCCTATTCAGATATTGTAGGGTAGTGGTAGGCAAATAGCGCACCATGGTCTAGATCCAGCACTCTAGATAAAGTATATGCCCCCCTGAGAGAGCAGAATCTTTCACTTTCATAGCTTACACCGTATCTTTTGCATGATTTTTAAGTACATACACATTACACTTTACACTACACTTTTTCTAGCAGCTTTTTAGCTGCTAGCAAAACATGCTAGCAAAACCTTTTGCTTCATAAATATCTCATTATATATAATAATAAGATCTTCAGTAAAATCTTCTTTGCATCTTTCATTGGTATATTTATACTCTATTTAACATAATAACGCAGTACAGTTATATATTTGTTTAAAATATGTTTTACCTCCAAGCAGTTTATGTACAAGGCATACAGCTCTGCTTTATCCCCTTCATTCACAAATCTGCTTTCTTCAATAGATGACAAATGCTGCTGCAAATATGCCTGGACTTCATGAAAACTGAAACACAGTTGAGTTCATCATAGATTTGGTACAATGCGGAAAAGCTTTGCACAGTGAAGCAGAGGAAATCTATTCAGACATTTTCAACTAAATCCTTACATATGGTTAGAGCAGCAATGCTGTCAAACCCTTCTGCAGTGTAGCTGACAGAGCTGGTATTTATATCTGCTAGATAGCTCATCATTTAAATGTAGATGTTGAAGTTTAACATTACAGTGACATAATTAGTTTACCTACCTGAACTTCAGAAGCAGTTTGAGGATCACAGATCGCACAACCGGGTTCCTATCGGGAGACTCGTCAAAAGGCGACAGATCTTTGGTGTGAATCTGTTTATGTTCTGGGGTGAAACCTGATTTAGAGTAAATATTAGTAACAGCATATGAAAAAAGAAAAAAATTAAAAATTAAAAAGATAAATTATTATTGTCTAATATACATCGCTGTAACTGTAGTAAACTACGCCATGGCTCATTCACATGAAAGAAAACATGACCTAACAATATCATAACGAACGCAAACAAAGAACATAGCTATTGTTAGTACTTTTTGACCCACTTGCTCGAACCTGTGATATTTCTAGTGAGCTAATAAAGATTTCCAAAAATATAACAAAAACTCTTCTAATATAAATTGTTTGCCCTAGCTTTAATGGTCCCCAATAATATTGGATTATGTAAAAAATGGTTGAAGCGGTCACATACAGAGTCAAACAAATACAGGTTCATTAGAAAAGAAGTTGAAGAAAACAAAGAGGAAACTGATCATTTGTCGATGTTGTGGTACCTGTCTCAACCATCAGGTAGGACAACAGGTGGATGATGACATGAGTTTCTGGTGGCGTGTTGTCCTTGAAGCACACAGTTGAGAGCAGATCAATGAAGAAACCATTGCAACGCCGCCTTAATTCGTCATTTTTCTGAATAGAAATCCTGCAGATTGACAAAAATCCAATGCAACATAAAATCAATACATTGCTATCAGTTGTTTATTAGAAACATGTTAAATGTGGCTCAGTTTAGCCAACTCTCTTCCCCAAATATTACTCTACCAGGTCACTTTCCCGCCTCAGTTGGTATTCCTGTGTTCATCTACCATACAGGAGAAGTGTATTCACGATAGAAAAGTGTATTCACGATAGAAAAAGCTGATGTGTCTGAGAGTGCACATACTTATTTTATGCCAAACGGCTCATTAAAGAGAGCTGGTAAGCACTGTACAGTTAAAAAACAAATCCTGTACACTTAATAATGTACATAGATATACAATGGCCTGTGTAATTGTCTAATTATACTGTAATCTATTTATACAAAATTATTCTTTGCTTGTATTTAAGAACCACTACAACTTCATATTAAACTTGTCATTCATCTGGTATCTCAATAAACATTACTGGATAGTTAAGTCAGACATCTCTGGTGAGATTCTTAGAGGACACCCTGTCGCCGGCCATTTCCCAGTTATCCTGTTTGTAGGTGCAGTAAGTCAAAGCCAAGAATCAAGTTCACAAGAGCTTACGTCAAGTTCACAGTCCAACCCTTCGAGGTCTGCAATGGCTATTTTCTAACTGATTCTGGATCATGAGAAGACAGTGTCACCTTTGGATTTTTTTGGGATGCTAAATGGTACATGACATTAAAAAAAAAACTCACATGATATCTTCAGAGACATGTGGCTGAAAACCATTTGGTAACTGTTGTCTGCAATGTGGGCAGAAGGCCTGTCCTGCATCAAGGCAGGCCCTGATGCATGTTAAGCAGTAGATGTGATGGCATGGGAGCCCCACAGGGTCCTGGGCCTCCCTCATGCACACTGCACACTGAAGTCCAAACCTTTATGAAAATGAAATCAATAGTACTCAGATTCACAGGTGTGTAGCGAAAAAAATATTCTTCACTATTTTATTACAAATAACTTTTCTGTCAAATGAACAAGCACTTACCTGAACATCTGGTCACTTGCCCCCTGCTTACAGGACTTTAGTACTTTAATCACAGCTTGAAAAGGCTTCAATGATTTCACATCAGCATTTTCCTCTAGAACCTTAGAAATAGGTGAAAAACAAGACAATAGACATAATGGGGATTTTTCAGTTGGCTGAAGGTGTTTTAAAATTGACCAAAAATGTACCTAGAAAAAAGAGCCCCCATCACATTGAATTCAGGCTACACTGCTTAAGTTTTCTTTTACAATACATTAGTCAATACAAATCTGCTCACCTTGCTTAAGGTTTGAATGTGGTTCAGGACCAGTGTTGTGAGCTGATTCTCGTCCTTATGGAAATCCAACAGCATGTGTTCCACAAACAATGAGAGGATGTAGATGCGATTCCAGCCATTACTTTAAAGTATTACAGACCACAGTTAATGTGTTGATATACATATTCACCATCCTCCATAACAGTATTTTACACTCATTAAATACATTGCCTTTGCAAAGTGAAACAGTACCACTCCCCAATATCACTGAAGCTTAATAGGATTAATAATGTATTTAATACAACTTTTGTAATTGTTTACGACTTGAGCATGAGCACTCTTTATTTCTGGCATGGTGGGTTGCCCTCAATATAAAAATCACACATTCTACCTGTTTGAATTTTAGATTTTATTACTCTGTAAAACATGCATCCATCCAGTTTCTAAATAGCTCATGGGGTTAGTGATGAGAGAGTAGAGCTTATTCTAGCATACACTGCTTGACAGGCCTGGGGATCAGCACCAGTCTGTCAGGAGAAACATGGGAGCCAAAAACATTTTTTACACTTATGAGCAATCTGGAGTTCCCAAGTCCTCTAACCTGCTTGTGAATGTGAGAGGAAACCAGAGCATCGAGACAAAATCCATGCAGACACAAGCCATTTAGTATTTCACTCCCATTTCAGTGCATGAGCATCTTACCTGACATCGTTGAGTCTTTCTTTGCATCGTTCTCCATAGAGTTTGGTGTTATGTTGAGAGCAAATCAACTCCAAAGAGGCTTGCAGCCTCTTCACCTGCTTTAGCCAGGTCTGGCATAAAGAATCAGTATCCAAATTAGCAGACTCCAGGCATTCAACACATGCCTTGGCTGCATTGACATCCAAAACCTACAGGACAGAAAAATAGTTTGGAAGTGATTCAGTAATTTTGAAAAAAAAATAAAAAATCGGTGAAAAGAGCCTAATATGGAAACCATCTATATTGGAATTTGACTTTGCATCATAACACCATATCAGAGAATCATTGACATTTGTATTTTGAATCTCTAAGCATCTCTGTGACATCATAACACTTTGCATGATTGACTTTGGTTTAGGGGTAGACAACGTTGATGGTCAGAATGTGCTTTGAAATTAAAATGAAATATGCGCATTACAGGCCTCAAGTTTGTAGGATGGGTATCCATGTGCAGTCTAAGAAGACTGAAATTCAGAAATGCATTTACCATCTCTGCACCATGTCTAATGTGCTTGTTTCTTCCCAAAAGAGAAACAACATTAGGCTGAAGAGACATCATCCGTGAGAGGTTCTGAAGACGACTTTGATAGAAATGGTAGGCGATGTGGATGTGAGGAAGAGAAAGCTCAGCTTCATCTCTTTTTCGTTTTTGTACTTCATCAACACAGCTGGCCAGGGAGTGACACAAGAGCTAAGGAGTAAATGCACAAGTTGATTAATTAATTAATAATACAATGTTTGTTTTTCACTACAACAATGCCAATGAGGAATCACATTAAGGTAAGTTAACAGCCTTGATTAAAAAAAATGCAGCAATTAGACTATTATTAATGACCGTAAATATCAAATTGTTGTAATGCAAACAAATAGTGGATGGGTATTTTTGGTTTGTATTCATCAGACTTGAATTTTAATTTAATCATCTGTTGACTTGCATGCTGACTTGTGTTGTGTTTTATATCTGCTCTCTCTCCGGATGCCTCCTCTGCCTTGCGTCAGTGAGCGATTGTATGCAGCTGATTTCAATCAATCACTCACCAGGTTCTGGTATAAACGAGCTGGAGAGAGCCAGTGGCACACTTTGGCCTGAGTGTTACTAGCATGATGCTAATTTCTGCAAACTTACTCCCTCTTTGACGGAGAATGTCTTTGTGAGTTTATTGTTTGACTTTGTATTTTTAATTCAATGTTCAGTTGTTTGTTTAAAGGTTCTCAATACATTCCCTGTTAATGTATATACACAAGTTTCCTTAATTGTTTTTCCCCTGTTTCATTTTATTGTTACTCCCCTCATCTCCTGGACTAATCGTGGAAAGTAATACAATAAATACACTGGGAAACTATTGTAGGCTGCAACTTAACTTTCATTTCTATTCTTCAGACATTAAGGTCCAGGGGCTGACAGTGTAATGAGCTGCTGGCTTAGTAACTCAGAAGCTGAATATACGCAGACAGCTACCACACATTTGAGCAGTCTATAATGCTCCTGTTACTGTAAGGAGTTCCTGTTTATTCCTGTTAAATGTTGTGGATTATACTTGCCACACTGGTCATTCGGAGTGACAAGTGTTATTTACTACATATTTGATCAATGGGTAGCTACTGTAGAAAAGGATCTGAAACATACAAATCCCTGTGGAATGTAATGCAATAAAAGAACTTGAAAATCGTTCTAGTTTGTATAATGTTTGGTTTTAGCTGACTCTTTGTAAAAAAGGGATTTATTTAATCTATTTAAATTTTGAGGAACTGAAATCTTAAATTGGATTGTAATATTGCCCGCACTGGATTGGATTGTTTAAATAGTTTTGTGGAAGGGAGATTAATGGTATAGCAGCTATTGGACATGGTCACTGTGGACACATAACTTTATGTACCCTTACCTGCAATTCTTCATTTGATGCCACTTTCATTGTCATGGAAACAAAATCCTGTAGGTACCTTTCGAAAAATTCTTTCCTCATTTTTGTATCCACATTTTTATCCATGTAACTGCCAAGTGGTGTATTCAAGAACAATTCTTGGAAATGACGAGGTGAAAGTGCTGCAAAAAAGAAAAAGTTGAGAATGCCACCGTTTAAGTTAGGGTAAGGTAGTGCTTTCAATGTACTGCGACTTGAGGACAAAAGGCATTTGGATATGTCACCTATATGGTATGATATTTACTTTCATGTCTGGATGTGTGCATCATGAGCCCATCCAGGAAGTCTTTGATCCACCAGCTGAAGGGCATGTGGCAATGCATTGTGTTGCCACCTGTGATATGGCTTTGTATCATTAAGACACTGGAGCTGTTGAAGAGGCCACAGGCAAATGTTATGAATGTGATTTTGACAGAGGAATCACATTATTGATGTTCTAGACAGAATAGCATTTAACTGGTGTTATTATTCACTTGAATGTACCATCTCAAAGTAAGTATTTGTGCTGAAAAGATATTTGGATCATACAGCCAAGAGATACTCACTCGCTTTCCATCTTTACATAAGGTACATGGAGCATCTCTTTGCTCTCAAATATCTTAAGCCAAAGGTTCCCGATGTCATTACACTCATACCGCAGAAGGTCCACATTGCAATCTCGGTCAATGACTGAGACCAAGTTAGCTAGAAGTGGAGTGACAACTGCTTGGATTTTCCTCCACAGTGTGTGTCTGTGAGAAAATATTTACATGATTTTCTTAAAATCAACTGGACATCTGCATTGTATTAAACATTGAAGTTGTGAGAGTGATACACAGCTAAATAACTTGTTAAGCTAACATTTGCAGTAGTGCATTTGACATTGTACACCATTAATAGATTTCAATAAGTTATGAATAAATGACTATGCAAATATAGCAAAGAAAAAGATCACAGACTGCTATGGAGAGGGATGTAAAAGAGAGACCTACAGGAACGTCCCCCCCTCTTGTAGAGCATTGACATTTAATGCTTCTGTTAGAACCCAGCTTCTTGGATTGGGGATGTTAGCCTCATAGTCCTCTAACAGCGAGTGGAGACGCTTCCTCACAATGTTTGCAAACACACCTTGAAAATAAAACTCAGTAAGATGCATTTCCACTGCAAACAGAGTAGATATGTGGCCTGACATAAAAATATTTGCCAGAATAACTAATTTACTAACCTTGTGTCTGACTTTCATCCAGAAGTGTGAGCAGGCTCTCAACTCTCTTAGTGATGAGTTCTCCACCGTCTGCTGCATCTCTGAGCATGCTCACTGCACTCTGCACACAGCTCCTTATCAGTTCTGATATATCAAACAAATCTCCCAAAACCTCAAAAAAACATAACAAATAAATCAATGAACAACTGCAGCCCAACATCTGAAAAAGGCAAAATGTCCGACAAATGAATCCTCCAACTCAGTTCAGAGGCCTCAAGTAACTGATTCATGAAATCATGGCAAAGTCACAATTCTGAAGTTCTGAGATCTTAGTCTGCTTTCAGAGAACCATAAAGGAAAATCTTTACTTCATCAGAGGAATTAAGGGACCTGGTTAAGCCATGGAATGGGAGATAATGAGTGCTGTTAATGTTGTGTCACCTGAGGGTCGCACTGTCACAGGAATACAAATGACTTGATGAAGGCCCTCAAGAACACATCTGTTCGTGCGAGTGGTTCTTGCATGAGGCCCAATGACGTCCAGAATTCTGAATATTTGAAAACCTTTTAACAACATTCAGATCCCTTCCTGGATTGGTTACACTACTGATACATTCCCTGAACTGTATATTATCTTCTACATCAGCCATTGGTCCTTGGTTTGATTCAGACCTAGGTTTGTTGAATTACTTGTCATGCTGGCTACAGTATGTCATGCCTCACCAATTAGAAATAATGCCCAATCAGATAACAACGGTTTGTACTTAACCATGCATCAGAGTTAAGTACTGTACATTGTATTTGCTTAAGTAGGATCTTCTTCCAAGTTTGTGAAAATGGGTGGTAAATTACACTTACAGTGGAGTCATTTTTCTGTGGCACACCTGTGTGGTCTTCTGTCTCCATGGCTTGGAAAGAAGGACAATTGTAGGTGAATTTACTAATTTACCTAAAATATATACAATTCTTAAAGAGGAATACGATTTTTTTATGAATTACCCTGATGATCTTCAAAAAGTTCACTTATGCTGCGATTTTTCAGGGAATGAACATCAGACACAAACTCTTTTGATCTTCTGAGATCATCAATGTGAACAGACCTCCAAGGACCTGCAATGTTTTTCATTAATAAAAAAACAACAGAATATGTACATTTTAAGTGATATTTAAATAATCTGCTCTATCGTTTGATTTGTTTCTTGTTGTTACTCTTAAAGTGTGACACTTTTCACTACATTTCTGTGTATCAGGTGCTATATAAATGAATATTAATACCATTACTTTTGTTGTTGCTGTTGTGATAATCAAGCATATTGTGACAGAGTTGCTGACATAAAATAGACCAATTTGCTACTCATGTTGTGTGTGCGTGTGTAACTGCAGGACTAACCGCCTTGAAACCCAACATAGGAGGTCCCACCCGCGATTCGAGGAAGTTTGGTGACAAAGTACACAAATGTCTTTGTGTTGCTAGTAGTGCCCCACTTGTTTATTTCATTGATGCATGAATACCTGAAACAAATCAATGCATTAGGCACAAGTATGTGAGCTTTAGTGATAATGTTAGATTTTCTTTTTAAAGAAAGTAATATGTGCTGATCTTCAGACTCACTTGGCTGAGGAAAGAATATTCCTCCTTTGGGAATCTTCGTCATAGTCTGTTTGGATAATGAGCACTTTGTCTGCAGGTGTTGAGCCAAGAAATTCCCTAGTACCAGAACGTAGGCATGATTTACATTTGAATAGAGAGTAATCAGATGATAGTCCCATATATCTACTCAGTATAATGCAAAACATTTTCAGTTTTATAATTTTAAAGAAAAGAGTCCCAAAAAAAATAAAGCTCAAGGGTGTAGAAAAAGGCCATCATTTAGTTAGATTCAAATTTACACCTAAGCAGATGTGACATTATCTTAACACTGTATTTATTTACACACCTGATTTCTTTGAGAAAGGAGTACTCTGTGTCAAACTGTTGCAGCGATAGCAGTTTGACATCATCAAGCTTGATCACATTCTGCAGTTGTCGAGTGTCTGCTGCAGTCAGCAGCCTGGAAAATGTTGTGACCTTAAAAAACAACAAAGAATTACAAAATATTATGCAAACAATTTCTCATTGGCGTTACACTCATGGTGCTGTTACATTATGTGATTGCATGTCACAAGTTTATTTGTGCTATTATGATTTGTACATGACTGCAGCTTATTGTTTATCATATATATTTTAACACTCTTCTATAACCTTTTTTTATATTTTATATTTTCTTTCATGTATTAATGTAATACAACTTGAAATTTAAACAACTCCCAAAATGAAATAGGAACTGGCACTGTACTGTAAAACCTGAAATAAACTTAAATCTGCTATGTTCACTTCACATGAAGATATTCAAAGATGGAAATGATCTAAAGCTAACTTAACAAAAGTTTATGGTTGGATAGGGATGGCATGAGGATTATACAAGACGTTTAAACTGAGAATGAAAATTATGTAAATAGTAAATAGTGGAATTTGCCCGGTTGATAAATGAGTTCAAAAATACCTCAGTGAAGAAGAAGTGGGACTGTTCCAACTGCTGTGTGTGATAGACAATGTAGTCTTCCAATGAACTGTGCATCTCTTCGTTAACATATTGTTTCATGAAATGTTCTCTTTCATCATCAGGCAGTTTGGATTTGTCCAAACGAACAACCGAGTCTGGAGTGGCACAGTTGAGCAGAATGTCTTTGGCTTTGTTCAGGATGGTCTGAGCATTGGTTTCATCACTTTGATTTTCTGTTACTTGCAGGACCACAGAGGAACACGTGTCTGAGTGGTAGCCGATGAAGACATCGCTTGGAACATATTGCTTTTTCATGGAGTGTTGGCCACTTAGGGAGACAAAATCATTAACCCATTTCTGTAGTTGTCTCGCAATGTCCTTCTTCTCATTTCTGAGAACAGTGTTGATGTCAAGGTAGTGTTTCTCCAATCTGTTGATCAGTGGGATTGGAAACTGCTTGTAGACCACCTCTTTCTCTTCAATGACAATGAGCCTGAAGTTTTTGTGGACTCTGCATTTCACACGATGTGTTCCTAATCCAAGATCAACATACCTTTGACCCCCTAGGGTCACATAGTATTGGTTGAGAGCATCATAGAGACTTTCATACAGATTCTGAAGGTTCAGAAGAACAACAGTCTGTCCCGTCTCCATGCAAACCTTGACACGGTTGATGTTCCTACAGATCTGCGTGTACTCCTGATCCTTTGGGAAACTAGACCCAAAGATGATCTCTGGATGGATTTGGTTACAGAAGAATATCTGTTGCAGAATCTGAAGAGCTGCATAGTTTTTGGTGAGGATTAAAAGGTAACGACTTTCGTCCCCTTGGCGAGCTGGAGAGATGCTTTGCTCAACCAACTTAAAAGCAGTAATGCTGGCATTGGCAAAGTTATCTCTGAGTTCTTTGTTGAATATGCTCATCACATCCACATCATCTTTTCCGCTGAAGTTTCTCAGGACTGCTTCAGTGATTTCATCTGCGGTGGGACTCTCATTACTTATTTTAGTAATTGAAAAATATCATCTTTATCAGACTGTAGAAATCCCGCAGACCAAAAAAAACCCTTGCCTTCTTCACATACTGTTATATATGCTTTTGCAAAAGGCTCAAGGAGGTGTTTGATCTTTTCAAGAACATTTTGTTCAGATGAGCATATCCCTTTAGCACTTTTGATGAGCTCTTGCTGGTTTGGAGCTCCACGTGACACAAATATTCCACGATTCATCTTGGCAGGGTCCAGTGCCCAGTTGGAAATTCCAATGAACCCAACCCTTTTATGAGGTTGTGGCACATCATCGACACAGCCCTCTTCCAGTAATGGGTGCAATGTTTTGAGTGGCATTTTAGGGGAATCTTCAGCCAATCCAATCTCGTCAAGAACAACTACTGAGATGTATTCATCCAAGTTTTTGCTTTCCTGAAAGCGAGCACACTGTTTGAATGTGGTGATGATTCCTTCAGGGGTTGAATGAGGGCTGCACTGGAAGGACACCAGATGTATCTGCTTCAGCCTCTTGTAGAGTTCAGAATGTGATGCAGGGCCCTGCATTGCATCTGCAATTAGGGTTTTGGACAGTGATTTGGAGCTCCCTGGTTTCCCAACAATAAACAAGGGAATTCTTAGCTCAACACAGATCACCATCATGAAGAAGTTTTCTTTCAGAGCTTCATTTCTGGCTATTGTCTCACCCATGGGTACACCATTGAGTAGGAGGTCCTGCATGAGTTGGATTTCTCTGTTGTATTCACAAGGAAGCAACTGACTGATAGTTCTCTGATAGTGCCTTTTGTCCTCCAAGCAGGACTGATAGCACACTCCAGTGGCCATCAAGAGTGACCAGATTACTCTGTCTTGAGCAGGTA
This sequence comes from Cyclopterus lumpus, assembly GCF_009769545.1. Classification (NCBI taxonomy): domain Eukaryota; kingdom Metazoa; phylum Chordata; class Actinopteri; order Perciformes; family Cyclopteridae; genus Cyclopterus; species Cyclopterus lumpus. The sequence continues at coordinate 13,784,943 of NC_046969.1, forward strand.
AAAATGTCGACATCTTTTTTGTTTTTTTCCTCTGACATTGCTCTTGAAGGAATGCTCTCAGTTCCTCAGCAAACATGGGGTGATTTTTGTGAAACCACACAAACAGGTGCATGCAACGTTCAACATCCCTTAAACTGACAAAGCTGCATTCATCTTTCCTCTCCCTCATGAACTTTTGTGAAGACATCAACACCTGAGTAATAGTTGGAATATGATGCTTATCAATCGAGCTGGCCTTTGCCTGTCTTTGCACTATTTGTTCGATGTACATTTGCTCTGTTGAGTCATTTAGCTGGCCAAAGTCCCAAATAAGAGGAATCATGCTGGGCGGTAACAGATGAACACGATACACAAGCTGGCGGAGAGGGATGGAGCCAAGTCTGTGTTCAGTCTCCTCAGCCCTGACCCGGTATCCCAATCCAGATGCCTCCAGCCTTTCAATCATCTTGTCTGTATGCTTCCTGTAGGGGTTGCATGCAGCAACAATCTGTAGTTCCTGTTTTGGAGTCAAGTTGTTGTCCCTGCACAGAGTTATCACAAATGATCTCCTTGATGCTGCTGATGGCTTCTGTGGTGTTTGCCTCATCAAAGAAAAGAATTGAGTCAAATCCATGATTCTCTTTATTGGTCCTTGAAAGATTTTCTGCTTGCTTCACTTTCTCATATATCATTTCTGATGTAGTTCCTCCATGAACTTTGACCAGTTTCATGTTTTCGGCTGCTGCTCCACATCTTCTCAGTTCAGACATAAACTTTATCAGCCTTGTCTTCCCACATCCTGTTTCACCCATTATGATGACCGGGATGCCACACCTAAATCGCATATGGATTGCCATCATTTTGAGAATATTGTCGGTGGTCAGTTCATATGTTTCATCAGGATCTGTTGGCCACTTGATGCCAAGCACACTGCACAGATGATCAATCTTGTCAGCTCGAGAAAGCTGATCAAAGTCCCTATTAAAAGGGACTCTCTGTAGACTTAAGCCAGTGAACAGCTCTTGAGTCATGATGTTTTCCTTTATCACTTCTCGTGTCAAGGGATTTATGGCATCAACTCTCTGGTCATTAAGCTCCAGGTGAAACCCAATGAATGTCATGGAAATGTGGTCATCATTAAAAAAGATGTATGGATGTGGCTCTGATTCCCACCTTTTCTAATGAGGAAGGGAGCTAGTCTCTTTCGTTAACCCCACTGATGTCAATGTGTTGCCTCCCTGGGCTCTGGTCGGTGATGCATAGTGACGGGGTTGCAAAGTCTTTGGACATCAAGATCATGAACTCAACCACAAAGTTTTTGAACCCACGAAGAGTGTCTCCAACAAACTCAAAGTTGCAGAAGTCTGAATTCTCACAGTCTTGCAACTGAAGATTAAGGAACCAGACAAAGTTTGTGTAGCTCTGCCCACGATGGATCTATTATGCCACAGTAGATCAAGAGGATCTGAACACACTCTGCATGAGTCCCTTCAATGCACTGGTAAGTAAAGGTGTCCAGATTGTTATTGTTGTGAAAACGTGTAAGGTACTGGTATGGTCTTTGATAAGCTTCACTCCTGAAACACTCGTCATCCATGAGGGGGTCATCACTCTCCATGTCAGTATTTTTCTGCCTCATCATTTCCAAAGCCATAACCTCCTTTGGTGGACGACAAAACACCTTTGGGAAAACGTCCGAAAATGCTGAGTTTTCCTTTTGTCCCTGAAAATAAACATTAAGTTTATAATCAATCAATCAAGCAAGCCAGTATTCTCATTCAAAGATATTGAAAACATGTATTTCACTAAAAAGTTATACCTTGCTCGCCTACTAGTTACTAATAGCAGACGATGCAATTACCTCCATACCATATTTAAACAATTATCATTGTCCTGCCTGCAAAAGAAAATGCTTGGAGGATTTGGTGTTATTTATCTACATTGCATAGCATGCAGGTGAATATAGTTATTTGAGAATCTGTTATCAAACCATTAACTGGTCAATACTATCAGTAATGAAACAATGCACAAATAGTAAATCTCAACTTACAGATCCGTGATCATATCTGGGCTGATGATTTGTGGATTCCAGTAACTCGATGATGTACAAGTGTTTCTGGCTGCTGCGCCACATCCGCCCATCTGAATCCATCAGGTAACGCAAAAATAAAAGCTTGAAAAGGAATTCATTTAAGCCTTTTTGCACCTGGGAATTAGAATATGCATTATAAGAAGAAATAAATAATGTTATTGCATGAATATATTTTTGAAGTTTTAAAAAACTAAGAACTTTCATTATCATGGTTATAGAGACAAACATGCTTACTGATGATGTGACATCAAAGTGAAACACCATGAGATCTTTTTGTTTTGGTGTGTCATACAAAGACTGGAGAATCTTGTGGTCATCAACCTGATGTTCAGTTAGTCGGATGCACTTCTTAAATGCAGTTCCTGGTTCAACACTTCCCTCCAGCTTTTCATACAATCGTTGGACATACAATGACTTGCCTGAAATGGTGGAATAACCATAGGTCAATTGGCTGACTTAAATTATTACATCAGTAATAATTGAGTAGAATACAGTGACACCATTTAACAAATTGTGCTGGATGTCTTAATCATATTGTAAACAAAGGCAGAATCCAAAATTAAGGCATTATACAATATGATAACTAACAATAAACAGTAAGATTACTCATATAACATCCATTTTTAAGATCTCCATGGGTCACCCAACCCAATATGTGACAAAATAATTGTGAATTATTGTGATATCCAGACAACTTTTGCTAAATGCATAAATGAAGACTTGTGAAATTCAAGCATACTTGTGCCTAATGTATAGGCAGCAATGTGACTGCATATGAATTGCAAAGATTTTTGATCTTACTTGTGTCAGGCAAGCAAAATAATCGGGGGTGAAAATGATGACAACGATGCAAAATTATTGTAATCATCATATTAACATGTGTGAATTCACACTGTCTCTTAATCCTGACTACACACTGACAATCTTTACTAATATGCCAGTTGTGTTTGTGTTAAAGATTGTAAAAATCATCTTTCTGGGGACTGAAGTAGCATTTGTCAACTTTGGTAAACCATTTTCATTAGAAAAACAAGGAACATTTCAAATGTATTGTATAATGTATTACACTGTAACAGGTTAACGGGTCACAATAAGCTATAAAACTGAAAAGCATCTCTTATGCTATGAAATTAAAAATACCTAAATGAACAGACTAATACAAAAAATGTAAGTGTGTCCTAGGAGTACACCGGAATTTCACTATTAGTTTGACCTTGGCTATATAGAAATGTAAATGACAATTATTCCTGTAATTGTTTTATCCCGTTCTGCTTTTATGTCTAAAGGCTGCTTGAAAGCGGCGGGGATAAGGATTTGGTTCCGGTCTGTTTTTGCTCATCCCGGTGATGGGCACATCTGGATAATCAAATATATCAAAATCAAATACACTACTACAACATTGGAGCAAGGTCGACATAGTTTTCAATGCAGTGCATTTTGCCGAAAGGGGACAAGTTTGCATGCCTGTAGAGTTCAGAACAAGTTCAGATTTTCAATATGTACTGTATAATGAATAACCATAGCAATTTCTATTATATCTTTAGTTGGTTTTGTTGAGGATCTATCTTAATAATTCCCTTACATAACACTGGCACAAAGAGAAAATTAGTATTATGAGAAGTAAAACCCCTTTTCAAGTAGTACTCACCTACTCCTGCACGTCGGGAAACAACAATGCCAACAGAATGGCTGCCTTTGAACGCAGCCTTCTTGCAATCGGAGGGGACAGTGTAATGCATGGACAAGTACTTCTGGATCCTTTCCAATGACTCTTGTGGCACAAAGTCTCTTTTGAACTGGCTGAAAGCTGTAGGAATGTAAGTGTGCTCCCTGTCTGAACTGCAAAAGATCACTAGCCTGTAATCTTGTTTAAATAGGGAACGCAGTTTCTGAAAACACTTCTCCATTGCACAGCTTACGTCATAGGTTAATTGGTCTGCCCAAAGCATTGTGTAAATCTTCTGGCCAATGTCACCTGGAGTTAGAACTCTCCTCAAGAAAAGTTCTACTTGCTCATAAGATGTGGCAGGAGTACACAAGAGAACCTCATCATAACTCGGCAGTGGCTCATAGTCACTGGTCATGTACAAGCAGATACTTGAAGTCAGGACCTCATCATGTGGGCAGATTATGAGATTCGGTTGGTTTGGGTAGAGGCCTTTTGGGAGTTGTCTTCTGAATGAATCGTCTTTTGTCTCCGACATCACTAGTTCTTCCCATTCGTCTTTGCTTTGGTCTTCTGTGAAAGTCATCATGTTTAACAGACCCCCTAAACACCTTATGTCCAAAAGGTCATGAAAAAAGATTCCCTCATTCTTCATGTAGCCGTTCCACAACTCTTCCAGTTCTTTTAAATCAACACTCTGGTCTGCCTTGTCTTCTAAGTTATTGGCTGTAAAATTACTCACATTGACTGAAGGCATATTGTTGTCTTCCTGCTGAAGAAAGTGACTTTGAAAGTGAGTATCTTCATTAATTCTTTTGCCAGGCTCAAATTGGTTGACAAACCTTCCCCATGTGCTCCAGACATCTGATGTTGTGCAGCTTGGTTTGATGAAAGAGAGCATCATCAAAGCGGTATCCTCTATTTCTACATTTACGTTTGTCGGAGCCACAACACTACACAGGTAGAATATTTGTTCAGCTGTGAAGTAGTTTAAGTAGTAGTGATCAGATCTCTGTTTGTCCATGAAGTTTCGCCAGTCATCAAGAAACAACTCCATCTTCTTGGATAGTGCTGTAAGTTGTTCAACTAAACTTCCACATACTTGGATGCGACGCAGTGTCTTGCAAAAGTTGATTTCCATAATGATACATGGATCATCCTGAGTTTTGCAATAAATCTTAGCCTCCCAACATCGGAAGAGAGGGTTCCCTGCAGCATAAAGGTCTACAAATGCTTTGGCAAGTCTTTGGACGTTGTCAAACACCTACATATGAAGAAGATAAAGTGAGATTACATGCAATGTAAAAAATAACAAGCATTCATTCTTTTAAACATTCCATTAATTTTACAGGGAAGCAAACTTAAAGCACAAATCTCTTATTAAAAGTCATAAAATAATACAATTGATATACAACACCTCAGCAAAGTGTTCCACTTCACTCCACTTCACTTGTTCCCCTCTTCCTGACATGAGCATAAGCTTATTTTGCAACTCTTTAAGGTCCTCATATGTGCACGTCACGTTTTTTCCCATGTCCCTCCGGAATTTGCAGCATCAGAGAAGTCTCTAAAGAGAGCTATAATAGGAAACATCAATATAATATGGACTACATTAGTATGTTATTTCACATCACTTGCACATTTTATTTTGTTTAATTTTGATTCATATAAACATTACCACTGCTAAAAATGTTAGGTCTCTGTCAAAATTATATTCAAAAGGTAACGATCTGATCATTACATCAATGCTGTCATGTTATTTCAAATTCAAATTTAGGCATTAATTTCATGTAGTTCATTTAGCATACCTTTTTCTTGGTTCGGGCCTTGATGGAGTACACCCCTTTCTCATTGATGGATGTAGCCAGGGACATGGATGAAAATTCAACGGATCCGTGACTTTCCTTAACAGTCTTCAACCAATCCAGGTGACGCGCTGTATCCCGCTGAAATCAGATACCAATCCAAAATAACCTGAATGTATTTCTCTAGTAAAATAAAATAATCCTGCTTGTTGTTTTCTATAAATGGCTAGTAAAATAGTAGGCTATTTAGTTTATGAGCTTGGATAAAATAGGACTTGGCATGCAGAGGAAACTAGGTAGCTGGCTCCCTCAGAGAATAGACCTTTTCCAAAAAGGTTTGCGTAAAATGTCAAACGTGAAGATGAACAAAAAAAATCTTTTTTTTCAGTTTATCTGACAACAGAGGGTTATTTCATTGCTGAAATTTGATGATGAATAGTTTAGTTTAGTTTTCACTTTTCACATACTTTGGTTTATACAATACGATAACTTAGGTATTTTTGATTGCTGTTGTTAGATTTTAGATGCAATTTAGCTACTGTATGGTGGTAACATTGAGTCTCACCAGCTTTGTTGGAATATTTCTGTCATTTTCAAGTGCCTTCCACAATTTTGACAATGACTCTTTGAAGAATTCAAAATCGGAGTCTTGCTTCAGTCCATACAAAATGGATGAGTAACCAAGAACAGCGTCATGAAAACAGGCACTCGATCCACATCCAGGTCATTTTCTCCAGCTGAGATTGATGCCAGGTCAACGAAAACTTTCAACTCATTGATATCTGCAATGAGAAATGTTCTTATTGTCATTGATTTTTTTTTTTGTGTTACACATTGGAAAACAACCTTTTAATTTATCATACCTTCCAGTGCTTCTTTAACCCACAGGACAAACTCTTTGCTCAAACTCAGTTTCTGAAGACATTCACTGCGCTCATTCGTAATGTCCATCAGCATCTTTTTGGCCGTCATGATGTTATCATCTAGCAATTCAGGCTGATTTTCTTGAAGTCAGCTTGATTCTGAAAAAGATTATTTTAGATGAATGTAATGAAAAAATAATTTGATGAGTGTATGCTTCATGATTGTAGTGAAGATGGCTCTATGAAAGACTAGCATAAGTTCACTTTCCTCAAACTCTTATCGTAATGATGTATATGGTGGGCTAATTGTACATGCACTATTTCCATTTTCACTTCAAATTGTAATCTACAAAATAATAAATGTGTAAAGTGGAATAGCTAATTACATATTGACTGATGTGTCTATAATGATGTTGCTATTTTCCTTTATGAATGATGTCATGTCAGTTAGTCTGCTGGTAATATCTTACAGGTCTGGTGCTTCTTTAAAATACATTTTTTAAGGACAGATCTGTTCTTCCCAACGTGAAATAGTTGGGAAACATACCATTTGCAACAAATTCTCCAGTACTTGAAAGTCTCCTTCTGGGCATATTGTGTTCCTGATTTCCATGATGATTTTTGCAGATTCCACTGCAAGATGAAGATCATGGTACAGTTGAATCTGATTAATCCTTCCTCTTATCCATCTTCCGCTATCCAGATGGATTTGTTCTGCACATGATGTCTAAATCTTTGTGCAAATCTTCGTACTTTCCTTTATAGTCCTCAAAGATGTTGTCTATTTCTTCCAGTATAAGTTCCCCACTCTTCAGATCATCATAAAGTCCTTTGAACTTGCTGTAGCAGCTCTGGAATACTTTGCTGTAAACCAGGTCGAGAGTGTAGATTTCTTCATTTCCATCAAGATGTTCAGTGTCATCTGTATCAGGCTGGTCTCTCGACAGCTCTTTCACTTGATTCTTCCAGCACATTTTGAAGATTGTACTGTCTTTAATGGGATGCAATTCTGAAGCCATTTGACGGGTGACATCACAAAGGTTGAAATAAGTGACCTGACTAATTGTAGAAGAGTTCTGTCCTTCAAGAGTGAAAACCTTCATAAATTCATTCAATTTCATCATCTCAATGTTCTGATGAAGTTTTTTGTCCAACCCCTTGAAGTCAACTGTGGAATAAAAAAATATTATTAAGAATGTAGAGAAGAACAGGTCCTTCAATTGTCCTCTTAGTCCTTACTCCAAAAATATCCTAATCCAAGAATAGAACCATTTCACAGGTCCCTTTCAATGTACAAGAGTAGCGACTTGATACTAAAGCATTGTCAGATCAACTGAACTCACCACTAAGGGCTAGATGCCCCTGCAAATACATTATGATATAAAAAGCAGCACTTGGTTCAAACAACTTCCTTACTGTCAAGTAAGGTGAGTCTATTGGTAACCTTGGTCATTGTTTCCATAGAACTGCTGAGAAACACCAGCAATCTTTTGCCAAACTCAAATAGCAAGTACTGACAAAATTGACTGTCTCACAACATGTCGCCTCACATGTTTACATTGCAAAGAGTACAAACACTGACATAGAATAAACTGCTAATTGTCTGTATTTATGAAACGAGAAACAAACAAACAAACCATTGTCATGGTTAATAAACCGCTAAAAATATGGAAGGCCAACCAGCATCAGAACCAACAGCAGATGTGTCAGTAAATACTTCTGGAAAGTAAACACACCTTGTGTTCCAATACTAAGTTCACTATGGACAACCAGAAAACGTCTCCCTCCCACTCCCATTCCTGGTTCCACAGCATACAGCTGGCATGTTTTGATTTGACACACTAGATTGGGTGACTTTCTACGCAGAATATACGATCAATCACCAAGCAGCTGGTGAGCTCTCAGGTCAACAGCTTAGCATCATCACTCATCTCAGTGTGCCAGCCCTGCTGACCTTTGACATATTGTGGAAGCTCCTGGCAGATTTGTAGAAGACCCATGACAAGCTCCTTCTCACTATGGACAGCTTCTGCTTCGTCTTTTCTTTGTCTCAGAAATTTGCTCCTGTTTTTGCCATCTTTAAAACGACCATCATCACAGAGGGCATCTAGAGGAACATAAACATACAGATGAACACTAACACAAAATTCGACTCTCAACTGTAAAGCTCAACCTGGAATTGTAAAGGGTCCCCATAATAGTGCATACGAACACACGTGTAGGGAATATGAAGTAGGGGTGGGCAGTATACCATTTTATCAAAGTAATAAAAGTAGTTGTGAGAATCCCCAGAGGCCCCACGATACGGAATTATCACAATAATTAAGGTCACAATACAATATTATTGCGATATGCTGAGTACTGTGATATCAAACGTTGCAATATAGTGCAATTCATTGCCTATTTTCAACAGAAAATTATACAGTCTGTTTTATCTAATAAGATAAAGTTTTCGCTTGGTTCATCTCACTTCAGTCCATTTCTAGCAGACCTTTATTATAATGAACAAGTATACAAAATGTAACGATACTACGCTGTATCAGTGCCTTTTGCACAGTACTGGTCAAACAGCATTTACGTTGCGTATATTACAACTCTGTCTTCATATGGGTTAAGATGTAAATGCTTATGTCAGCTTTCACTTTCTTCAGAGATGTACATTATTCTAAGTGTAATGTAATTCCAATTGCTCAGCAATACAGTTTCCTCACAACTCCAAACAACAGCATGGTTGCTACTAAGCCACTTACTCTGGATGAGTCCCATTACAGTTACATTATGAAGCAGGCTCATCCTCCAAAAACACATGTACTATAGGTCTATACCTCATTGTTATTCTTATTTGGAGACAATAAACAAGTTAAATAAAACATTTAAAACGTTGTCTTTCTTTCTGCCTTACATTGCAAATAATAGTGGTAATTTGAAGAATCATGTTTTGAGTCGAGTATTCCTTGTAATTTTGGTCTACCGGGATATAATACTTTCACCTCAAAATAAAAGTAATATACATTTTAGGTCATAACTTTGAGTTGTAGCCCAAATATGCTACATAAGAAAACACTAAACAAAAACTATTATCTATCAAGCAGCCTGAGGAAAGAAGGTGCTCTGTAGGACTGCTGTATGTTCTTTTTAATGCTTTAAAGTTTAGATAAATCTGAGGATTAGTGAGCTCATGGATGAGGTAGGAAAGAAGAAGAAATTGTTCTGCTACACTGAGTTGCATTCATTTTTCTGACTTTTCTTCAATCTCGCTGTTTTTTTGGTCAAACAAAAAAACAGCGAGATTGAAAGCGAGATTGAAAGTATCAGTTAATATCTAATAAAAAAGTAAGGTAACTCTTTATAATAACTGCACGCTATGAAGCATTAGTTAAGTATGAGTAAACATTGCATTCATTATCATTTATAAAGCATTGTTCCACACTTTAATGAAGTATTATATAATGCTTCATATAGCGTGGAGTTATTTTAAAGTGTTACCGAGCCATGGGACCAAATATTACAGAGACAAACACAAATAAACAGTAACACTTTATAATAACTGCACACTATGAAGCATTATATAATATTTAATTTACAAATGGTGAATCCATCATTTATAAAGTGTGGAACAATGGTTTATAAATGCTGAATTATGTGTTTACTCATAACTAATCCTTCATAGCTTGCAGTTATTATAAAGTGTTACCAAAACCAACACTATCAAAACATACACCATTGGATATCTAGTCATGCAGAAAATTGTGTTGACCCAGATTATAATATTATGTTCCATTGAGACATCTCCATTATATAATACCACTCAGATTAAAATATGCCTTGTTCTAATTTGGGTACAGCAGCCTCTATTATTATTATGTCAATACTGCACTGGAATTGGAGTCAAATGGGTTTATACATACACAATATGGAGTAAGAGGAAGTAGAAGAATAAGTTAGAAAAAGCGGAAGAAAGAGAAGTCAGAGGAAAAAGATATTCCAATTTACCGATCTTCAGCAAGTCAACAAATTCACATTCTTTCTGGAAGATTGTGTTTAAAGTTTTCATCTGGATCTCTCCACTGAAGAACTTCTCTGACACAGATTTGAATGCTGAACTGGCCAAAGTCATCTTGATTTGCACTTCTTCTGACAAACTTTCAATCAGTCTTCCTCTTACACCTGGAAAACAAATGTGCAAACATAAACTACAAAAGATTTTACTGCGGATTATGTAAACAAAAGAAACAGTTGTTCACAAAATAACATTTGACAATGAAACAATAATTAAATATACAGCTTTTAGATGAGCCAAAAACAACCCAATGACAGCCAGCCTCCACTTTCTTTCTTAAGGCATCACTATTGTCTTTCACATACGTACATTACGTAAAAGAGTAGTAATAAGGTAAACATTATTTAAGCGCAGATTACCAGTCATTCTCACAACATTATCAATAACAATTAAGTATTTACCTTGGAAAAATGTTTTGACTATGGGCCAATTTACAAGGTACTCAAATATCAAGTCCTCGCCTTCAATGTAATCTCCATTTGCATCTGTGGGCATGTCTTCAGCACAACAACAGACATCAGCTTCCCAAACTTTGTGATATCATGTTTCTCAAATAGAGCTGACGCAGCCCTGACAGATTTATCCTAAACAGAAAAAGGTTAGAGGAAAGATTGAACCATGTAGTACTCCAAGAGGCACCACACACTAGTACATTTCAGCCAATGAAATTAGTTGTCCTCTCAAGTTTTGTTAAGAAGACTGAGAGAAAAACTGTATTTGTCACGCAGGTGCGTATATCAAGAGAGCTCAGAAAAGATAGTTGTACTGATTTAATTAACACATTCAGTGCGGGATAATCTTTGTTATACTCTACAATGTTAAGTTGTCTTTGGAAGTCTTTAAATACAGGTAAGTCTTGCAACAATAATTATAAGTTGCTAAATAATTGTTTTAACACCTTCAATGCTTTACACCATTATTCTCTGCTCCAGTACAATTGTTTATAAACAAACAAACTAAAAACAATTTCATAAGCAATTAAATGTACAATATATTAATATTACAAAGCATTTATTAACTACTTATTCAACAAACCTGACAAATAGCTGCAATCGCCTCCACTGCACATTTCTCCATTATGTTGCATAACAATGCACTTGTCTTGCTCAGTTCTTCCATCTTGTTAGAGTATATTCCAATTTGATCCTCAGGATGTTCCTAGCACACAAGCACGCATCTTCAGTTTAGTTTCTCAAATGCACAAGTAAAAACATGTAAATACCAGAAATCAAGATCTGTAAAACACAAACACAAATCTAGGCTTACTTGTTTTAAGTTTCCTTCAAATCATTCCATGAAGGTGGTTCTCATAATGAAGTGTGTTTCTCACAACTGAAGGATACTGAGACTAACTTGTCCCATACCTAGAAAGGGCATGTATTAGATCAGCTATGCTGCAATACTATAGAAAACATCAATTGGCTGTTACATTGGACATTTTATTTACAATTTGAATGTAAACCCATAAGATAGAACAACACATACATTACTGCCATTCATTTCTGCTTACCTTCATTTCATGGAGTGCAGAAAACTGCGTATGATTCCAATCTTTAAGCAGTTTGTTTGTGAAGGTTTTTCTTCGCCATTTCCTCATTGTTTCTAATGCTTCCAAGATTGACTCTTGATTTCTGTCTCTTGACTGTAATGGCAGTTATTAAGTTACTTTATATATCTTTATTTTTCTAAATGTCTTTTACATAGAAAACCTCCCTTCTTCAGTAAAAAAATACAATTTAACATAGCCCACTTGTTATCTAGAATTGCACTGCTTGCATTAAATATCAAGACTTAGCTATTTTGTATTTTTAAGCTTTGCTGTGTACCATGCTTTTAATGAGAACCATCACAAATACAACAACACGTGAAACACAAGTGTAGATACATATTCCGAAACCTGACAAATGTTTGGTATGGGAAAAACAACAATTAACTCATTAACCATATTCAGTAATCTACATTGAGTTGATGTTTTCCTTCTTTATATGTAAAAGATAGACAAAATAAGAAAAAATAAAGGCTGTTGCTGTAAACTCAACCATGGCTTGTTATGGATAGAAGTGTGGCTTGTCAAAAAGTCTGACAGGTGAGGTCTCACCTGGGAATCAGTGTGACCGCATGCTTTGTCCATCACACAGACCAAATCAAGGAAGCAAATAGGAACATCACTGAGGCCTTGATCTGTTGTGTGACTGCAAATAGAACCAAGAAGCCGTACTGCGGTTTTTCAGGCAGCACTCTCCATATTTGTCATCAAAGCTATGGAAAAGAAACATTTGCTTATTGTTGTGTTTGCATTAAGTCTGCTAGCAATATAGATACTGCTATCTGTAGAGATACTGTATATGATATTGATAGGTAAAGGTTTTATTTGACCTTTTACTGCGATGGCTTTCTCTGTTGATGAGATCCAATGCCAATTCTTTGAAAGTCTATGAACCAAATAACAGTACATAAGTAATTTGAAATAGTTCTGAAGTCATTCAACAAGTTGTAGCTTAAACCTGCAATAACAGATTGGAGGTAGCAGAAACAAGTTGTGAACATACCACTGACATATTATCACTTTGTAAGGTGATGTGGGAAACTTGTTTGCAAATATTTTCTTATTTATTTATCCAGCAGTTATGAGCAACATTATAATTTATTTGGAGTTGTATCTCTGGCCACTTGAAGAATATAGGTCAAGTATTCACTCTCATTTAGATATGTTGTTGGAGTCTACCAGCTCTGTCTCTTTAGCTTTTAAATGCTCCACTATGCTCACCGGATCGATAACTGTGTCTATCTGCTGTTTGGGAATGAGCTGAAACTTGTTTTAAGTTGCATAAAGAGGAGGGGAGCTGCATACTCAGGTGACAATACTCTGTAGGTTCATCACTATGAGTGGCCACTTTCACATTGTTTCCGCAGACATTTGATATATTATTATACAAATATTACATTTGAGCTGCTTTAAGGATACATACCATGTAGTTGGAGTGAGTGATTCCAGATTTGATACTGAACTGTATGTAATGAAGCATGTCTAGAAGCTCAACGTGCATACTGGATATGACGGTTGTTATATCATCCACACACACCAGAGACATCCAAGAGGGCCCAAGAAGACGATCAATGTCCGTCAGGTATGCATTGTCTTTCATGATACGGATCACACTCCTGAGTTAAAGTCAGAGTTGATTATGGTGATGAGGAGGTGAGGTAGAAAAAAACATAAAATCAAGATAACCCGGGGTGAAACAAACCAACAAACAATGCAATTAACAACATTTCAACACAATGTCATCAATAATATAACTATTACCAGACAAAAGTATATTCCTGAACTGGATCAGTGACTTTCTCGGGTCTCCACTGGTTGCTTTGCAACCTCACATTACAAAGTATTTCCTGAAATGCTAAGTTATTGCTTTATGAACTTTTGGTTAAAATATAACATGAACCACTGGTTTGGAAAATCTGGGAATTAAAAGTAAAATACTGTAACATACTTTTTCTGTTATCTAGGGCCACTGACATGCAGTGTTTGGGTTTATGAGTTTTGTTTGAAGACTTGTCAAATGTTGTTTTTTTAAAGTGCTGTGCATGTGCTCAAGTCGTTGTAGGAGAAAACCACTTCCATACCTTGCACAATTGTCCCCGTTGAAATGTGTTCCTTTGCTCCTCAACAAGCCAGACCAGGAGTCACACTTTGGATTTGAGACGGGTGGAACTGGTTCAAATGGCTTGCTGTCTCCTCTCAGTAGGTGAATCAGAGGGATGACCAGGACCCACTTCTCAATATTGTGTTGCCTGGCCTTGTTGCAAAGTATCTCAACAGCATCTGCACAACTTTACCAGTGGATAAGTCAGTGTTTAGTATCATTATATTAACAATGTGGAAAGAGGTAATCATTGGAAAGCAGACTACGTTGTTTATAAAATAAATACATAATGTTATATATAATTACTAAGAATATAATTCAATAAATCCTTAGGTTTTTGTGTCTTCTCTGTACCATGTTGTTGAAAGATTTGGACAACTGTGTTAAGATCTGCATTTTAGACATGGGCACTGGAAGTAGGGGGTTCTCAAATTAATCTGTGCAGCTCCTTTGTTTCACCGTGACCTAAACTTATACTTTTAATCATGTCTCTTTTTCCGACACCACGTGTAAACGCAAGGTTGATGCCACGTAAAAAGGCACTGTATAATATATTTGTCCACAGTTTGCAACACACACACACGACCCGTTATGAGGCTTTGTGTTTGGCTGCACAGTATGCACAATAATGGAGTCCACAGTTTCAGGATGCAACCTATTTTCACACATTTTAAATTGTTTTCTAAAACCTGAACATCTACACTGAAGAGCCAAAACAATAGCAACACATCTTCTCTTCTTCCTATACTTTTGATTTTGGCCAAATGACGATAGTCAGAAATTCTGAACTTGAGGCTTCGAAACTGGACCCGCTATGGAATACAGTCTGTGGGATAGACCCTTTCAACAAGTCCAATGACATACTTTACATGGTTCTCAGGGTGCAAGTATGGTAAAAGTTAAGAAGTTAAAGCTCGCAACTGTAAATAGTTAGTGTGAACATTGTGACTCTTTAATAGATCTAATTTTTTCTTCTATTCCTGTCGTTTTTGTGATTTTCCGTTTAGTCTTGTTTGTGACATGCTACTCATTATAAATAAATGAATCAAACTTAAAGCTGACGTCAAGTTGAATCTTTGATCTTGTCTGAGATCACGTGACAGGGTTCACTGACTGTTTCCAGGCCAAATAATTCAGCTTACTGGCTTACTGAGCTTTTAACTTTACAATGATTTGCATATTAAGTGCTCATGCTGTCTTCTCTTTAAATTTAAATTTGCATTGACTTTGTATAATTTTTTCTTGTTTGCTTTTCTGTTTTTTCTATTATTTATTTCTAATCTTTACTATCATTGTGTTAATGATGTATTAGTCACGATTGTTATTTTATGCTAACTTAAATCAAATATCACTTACCTCTTTTTATCTGACAAAGGGCTTGCAAAGTTCATCCAGAACGGCAAGAAATGTTGTTGTTCCATCTTAGGCAGACAAAGAATATCACATAGACTAGATAGTTGATTTTTCAAGTCGTCTTTCAGATACTGGTTGTAAATCAGCAAACTAACAACTCCTGCATGCAAAGGTGGTAAAGGGGATTTTGTCCTTTTTTTCTGCTTTCTGGAGCTGTGATTGATGTTTTCCTTCAAAACAGGTCTGAGCAGGTTTTTCACCTAAACAAAGTAAAGGAAAAAAGTAATAATCAACCAATGTATTATATTTACTTACACTGATGTTAATTCTTGCTGAGATTTCTTTTATGAATTCACTTTGTCTTAGTTTTAATAGGACCCAGTGCCATTACAAAATAAACCATTGAGATTTACCTGTTCACGATTGTATGGTAATCCCCACGACATTTCTGTGCCATGATGAAGTACAGGCTTGCTATATGTAGAAAAGAACTGTCGTAGCAGTAAAAAGAAGTTGTCCAAATTTGGTTTACTCCAAGTTGTAAGAAGGTCAAAGATGATATTCAGCATCACCCTGCCAGCTACATCTCTCCCTTTCAATACATCATCTTGGATTGAAGAAAAAGGCCAGTATCCCTTCTTCAGCTTGGGATGGATCATATCATCATACTGGTGCCACTCTCCTTGAAAATCCATGAGAACAACATGAATATGAATGTTACTTTGTGTGTTTCTTTTTTGAATGATTTCCCTTAATTAAGTTTGTTGGACCATTTACAACCAACACACATTTGAACTCTGCAATCGGTCCTCTTCTCAGAGAACTGTGTGCATAGCTAGACATGCCAAACCATGTGTAGAAATTGAGCATTGCATTTTGTCAGCCAGTTCATGTGATCAACTTTTGGTATTGTTGATTTTACTAAGATCTAATGTTAATGTACATGTGTTTGTAAAAGAGGGGATTATTCCTCCGTGCAGAATCCTAATTACTGCTTAAATTCTCTGAGAGCTTCCTCAATGAACAGAGCGATTTTAATCAAATCTTTACTTGTGTTATGAACATAATATGATGTTTTTTTGTTATAGCCAACTGTTCCGGACCTCTGACCTTGAATACAGATCAGACATTTGAGTACTCAGTTTGAGAAACAAGCAAGCAGTTGTCCAAGATCTTAGCGTCCACCCACCTTGCTGACCTATTGCCAGTGTTCTGTGGTGGACAATCTGAAACTATTTCTAAATGAAAGTGTATCTTTTGAGGTAACCCTGTACTGCAATGTCTTACTAATAAACAGCTAAACATGCTAGAAATGGCCAATATTTGCTCAGCTGATGTTATCAAAAGAAGTTAATATAGATTACCGTCATGTGTTACAAGGTCCTCTTTGATTGTCAGACACCTGTTGACATATTGATTTTCATCTTTGTGGTAGATAGTCTCAAACAATCTCTTGTTTTCACTGTGCTTGAAAACTTCATATTTGTAGGGTATACTCTCATGAATTAAGTTCCTGGGCATCATAACTCGCCCTTCAACAAGATAACTCTTGTTCCCTAGATGCCTGTAAAACACAACAATTATAATTAGTGATTGGACAGGCAAAGATGTGACAAATACATCATAAAGAAATAAAACAATCAGGCGGATAATAGCCACTATGCTGCTAGTTGGTAAAGAAAGCCAAAAGTAACATAAAATGCATTGCAAAAAACAATCTGATTTAATTGTTTAATTTAATTTTTGTGAATAATTGTGAACAACGTGTTTTTAAAAGAAGACGTACCTAAAGAAGAACATTTTCTGTCCAGATGTATGCCAATCTCCAAACATTCTTTCAGACCTTAACATAACCGTATCCTTTCCTGGGTCCAAATGAAAATCTTTGGACGTGACAGCATGGAAGTACACAGGCATACATTCGCTGCTTGGTAACCTAAAAAAGAAAAATCAAGTAAATAAAAGTGAATTTGTTGTTTTCTTTATTAAATCAATAATACAATATCAAATATTTTGGAGCAGATATCATTACTGGATTAGAAATACAGTGGACAGTGATTGGATTGTATTAGTTTTTTTGTAATTTAAGATGCTTTGCTCCGAACATGACAATAATACTTCATATATACAGTAGATTAGAAACAAAAATCTTATTTTAAACTTACGTTTGTGGTGCTTGAAGTTCAGTGGATGTTTCCGAGATATTCTGACTGAGAGGGACATCTACGTCTCGATTGCCTGGCTGCAGTTCCTGTATCTCTGCCAGCCGTGTGTTTGTTTTCTCTTTTGATCTGGTGTCAACAGCCTGTGAGGAAAATAAAAATAAATAAAGGACACAGAAAGATTATCCACTTTAAATCGATTTACTTGATTTACAGTAAGAGGTGTGGCCTTTTCACAATTTCCGAGAATCCAAAGTGACACCTTTAAATAGCTTTTTTTGTCCAACTACAATATACATTTAATTTACTCTCATATATGACACAAATCGTTATATTTAAGAAGCTGGAACTAGGGAATAGTTATAGGTCTCTATTCCTAAAATGATTAATTATCAAAATAATTGATGATATTTTCTTTCAACTAATCAACTAATCGTTGCAGCCCTATGTCACTAGCACCTTTAATGTAAGTCATGCACATAATATACATCATTAGAAGTACTATTATATTAACCATGTTTAGTGACATGTTCGACAACTTCCAGCACTAACACACACAGAGATCATCATTAGTAACCACTAGGTGGCAATATTCATTTATCTAAAACATATATAGTTTAATAGCGAGTAAAATAAGTGATAGTGTTCCTAATGGTATTTCCCTTTTTCCTTTCCTCTTCCTGTATTGACCCACTTTCCTTACTGGGTTCAAAGTCTCGTCTCATGTTGTCATCCATGCAGTGAAATGTTGTAAAACAGCAACTTTATCATGGATGAAGACATTTATTGTAGGTTTCATTTATGATTGTGGCTCCGTATTGTATCTCATGCTTTATGCACAGTTTTTTTTGCTAAAAGGCACTGTGGACAAGGAGTACATGTTGATTGAAAGTGTTGTAGCAGTCCAAGATGGCATGGACGCCATCAAACTGATCATTTCTGTAATTGAGTTATATACAATACTAGATTGCAGGGGGACATTTTTATTGTATCCCAACAATGACAAGAAGAAACAACTTCATCCAAACTGTTTGAATGGTTTGTTAAAAGAAAAAAAATAATTACATTCATGTTCTTTAAAATAAAACAAAACAGGAAGGGTTGTAAAAGGTGACTTGGAGAGAAAGAACAGACTGGAAGTAACTGCAGTAAATAAAATAAAAAGACTATGGGACAGAACAACCTCTTTATCCGCACATGGTTGAATCTGAAAGTGATAACTGATGTTATATAGTTTATTCATTTACTTTCACTTTTGATTTACAGTAAGAGGTGTGGCCTTTTCACTATTTCCGAGAATCCAAAGTGACACCTTTAAATAGCTTTTTTTGTCCAACTACAATATGACACAGAAAAACAGCAAATCTTTATATTTAAGAAGCTGGAACTAGGGAATAGTTATAGGTCTCTATTCCTAAAATGATTAATTATCAAAATAATTGATGATATTTTCTTTCAACTGATCAACTAATCGTTGCAGCCCTATGTCACTAGCACCTTTAATGTAAGTCATGCACATAATATACATCATTAGAAGTACTATTATATTAACCATGTTTAGTGACATGTTCGACAACTTCCAGCACTAACACACACAGAGATCATCATTAGTAACCACTAGGTGGCAATATTCCTCCTATGAATCGCCACCTTAACGTGGTGGAGGAGTTTGAGTGGCTCAGTGATCCTGGGAGCTACATTGTCCGGGGCATCAGCCCCTGGTAGGGTCTCCCAAGGCAAACAGGTCTCGGGGGAGAGCCCAGACTAAGAGCGGTTCAATAAACCCTGCTGATAAGTAGCCCACAGACTGAAGCTACCTTGCCCGGACAAGGGAAACCGGGGCACCCTCCCGGAGCCAGACCCAGGAGGGGAGCTCGTCGGCGAGCGTCTGGTGGCCGGGCTTTCGCCCATGGGGCCCGGTCGGGCTCAGCCCGAAAAAAAACCATGGAGCAGCAGTCACCCTGTGGACCCACCACCCGCAGGGAGAATTATCGGGGTCGGGTGCTATGTAGACCGGGAGGCGGGCCAGGCGGGAGACCTGGGCGGGCCGATCGCCGGAGGCATAGACTAGCTCTAGGGACGTGGAACGTCACCTCACTAGCGGGGAAAGAGCCGGAGCTGGTGCAGGAGGCAGAGCGGTACCAGCTAGATATAGTTGGGCTCACCTCCACGCACAGCATGAGCTCTGGAACCAAGCTCCTGGAGAAGGGTTGGACTTTGTCCTTTTCTGGAGTTGCCCAGGGTGAAAGGCGCCGGGCGGGATTGGGGATACTCACGAGCCCCCGGCTGAGCGCCGCTGTGTTGGAGTTTTCCCCGGGGAACGAGAGGGTCGCCTCCCTGCGCCTCCGGGTTGCGGGGAGTAAGGCTCTGACTGTTGTTTGTGCTTATGCACCGAACAGCATTTCGGAGTATCCGGCCTTCTTGGAGTCGGTGGGAGGGGTCCTGGAAAGGGCGCCGCCTGCCGACTCCATAGTTCTCCTGGGAGACTTCAACGCTCACGTGGGCAATGACAGAGAAACCTGGCGGGAGGAACGGCTTGCCCGATCTGAACCCGAATGGTGTTTTGTCCTTGGACTTCTGTGCTAGCCACAGTTTGTCCATAACGAACACCATGTTCGAACATAAGGTGGCTCATAAGTGTACCTGGTACCAGAACACCTTAGGCCGGAGATCAATGATCGACTTTGTAATCGTATCATCTGATCTGCGACCGTATGTCTTGGACACTCGGGTGAAGAGAGGAGCAGAGCTGTCAACTGATCACCACCTGGTGGTGAGTTGGATCAGATGGCGGGGGACTCGGCTAGAGAGACCTGGCAAGCCCAAACGTGTAGTGAGGGTGAACTGGGAACGTCTGGCAGAGGATCCTGTCCGGGAGGTCTTCAACTCCCACCTCCGGAAGAACTTCTCACAAATCCCGAGGGAGGCTGGGGACATGGAATCCGAGTGGACCTTGTTCAAAGCTTCTATTGTGGACGCGGCTGCTCGGGGCTGTGGCCGGAAGGTCATCGGTGCCTGTCGTGGCGGCAACCCGAGAATCCGGTGGTGGACACCGGGGGTGAGGGAAGCCGTCAAACTGAAGAAGGAGGCCTTTCGGGCCTGGCTGGCCCAGGGGTCTCCTGAAGCAGCTGACGGGTACTGGCGGGCCAGAAGGGCTGCAGCGGCGTTGGTCGCGGAGGCAACAGTAGGAGCTGTGTTCGTCTCCTCGGTAGTAAGTCAGACACGTTCTCGGTGGGTGTTGGCCTCCGCCAGAGCTGCCCTTTATCACTGGTCCTGTTCGTGACCTTCATGGACAGGATATCTAGGCGCAGCCAGGGGGTGGAGAGGATCCGGTTCGAGAGTCTCGGGATCGCCTCTCTGCTGTTTGCGGATGATGTGGTCCTGTTTGCCTCCTCGGACTGCAGTAAATAAAATAAAAAGACTATGGGACAGAACAACCTTTGAAATGTAATTAAATTCAGGAAGAAGGCTTTGCCAAAGGAGCCGAATTGCCAAAAGGTCTATTATAATGGCACTGAAATGAAAGAGCAGGATGCATTTGGTTCATGTGGGGGGAATGCTATGAATATATTTCTCCCAAGGTCCATGCATAATATCCAAGATGGCATTTGTGAGGGAGGAAAATAACACTATTTTCCACTGCCTCTGAAGTCAGTGCTAAAGGAGCGTGTTAAATCATATCATCTTATTGCTATAGGCTGAATTGTACACCGTGCTAACAGGCTTGGACTGTGTGTGTGTGTGTGTGTGTGTGTGTGGGAGCTAATCTCAGTGCCGGGCTATTGAGTCCTCCTCCTCTTCTTTACCACCCACACATCTCTTCCACACACACAGACACAAACCATTGCAGCCGCCAGCCAATCACTACCTCTCTTCCTTTCTATTCCCTTTACCTGCGTCACTCTGCATGTGTTGCCATGGTGATCACTGATGCTCCACCCACACTTGCCTCTTTCAGTATGAAGATGAAGCCGACTTGTGGCTGATGATGCAGGCAGGCTGCACACGTCATCATTTCCCTCGGGAAGAAGGCCTATTTTTACCACTGGGCACAAAGTATACCATGCTGCCAACATATTTAGGGAACCGCATCTAATCGCAGCCTGCCTGGAAAAACATCTCCCCATACAGAGCATTTCTCTCTCCCTCTACATTCATCTCACATAAATGCTGTTCCTTCAAAAGCAGCATTTTATTCCTTCAATTGAGATGGTAGCAAGATTTTGTTTTAATATCTGTGCTGTTTAATCTGTGATATTCATCATTCACATGGAGGTCAGTGGTCCCAGTCACCCAAGGAGCACTAGACCAGAGCGAAGATAGATTCAGGGGCGAATTCACAAAAGGACTGCGTGGCTTTTGCAGTCAAACCTGTACAAATAAGACTAAAAGAAACCATTTACTTCTCAAAGGATCCGCAGATGGGGAAATGCAACCATAACTTGCTACATGGATAACTGCTATCAGATGCAAAAAAGGGCAAACTGCACTCATCTGCAAAACTCTATGGGCGTGTTTTCACTGTAATTACCAAAACTACTTTTAGAACTGCCCTTTTCCACACACTCCTTGCCAGTGTGTCAAAGTTGCCAAGTGCTCTTTCTATGAGCCTTTGAGTGTGTTTAACCAGAGTACATCCCACATCTCTTATTTGTCATTTTCCTTGATTCTCGCTTGAACCGGACGTGGTTCTGGGCCGCCATATTGACGGTTGTCCCAAAGGCTCTTGCCCCAATCCCAGTGCCCCCCCAAAGGTCTCAAACCCTCAGGGACTTACTGACGTCACCTGCTATATGATTGGTTGTGAGAGGCTGTGTGGTGAAATGGTGTAAATACGAATGGGACAGCACTTTGCTTCAAACATATCACGTTAACATGACAATGTCAAAAGATTGTGGGTATTTCTTTTATACTTTTTACTCCCTGATTTCAATGTCTTGCAGGCTCTTTCCTCACAAAATGAGAGTTAATTTCAAATGATCTATTCACTCGTATTTATCAAAACAGCTTGAATAACAAAACCAAATTGATGAATGAATCTGTGAATAAATATATATATATATATATATATATATATATATATATATATATATATATATATATACTGTATATATAGTATACTGCAGTTGGAAGATGGAGAGACAGTGTCTCTTGTTTCAGAGAGCCCTCACTATATTGTTTATCCTAAGTTCTGGTTAAATATGTTTCTGTTCACCTTAGCACCATTATGTTGAACTTATATATGTATCCTTATTTGCCACTAGACTTCAGTTTTTGTTAGTGACAAATCTACTATTTCATGATATACAGTTTTTAAACTCAAGTCAAATAATTTGTAGGCCAATATGAAATAAATGTCACATAAAATGCCTCAGTGGACTCTACAGGCTCACAGCATTAATTCCATAGCTATTCTTTCTAAGAGGAAATAGTCCTCAAACAGTAAATACTTTGCAAAAAAAGGGAGACAAATTCAATATTCAGAGGTTTGGTAACAAGTCTATGGAGTGAATACAATGAAATTAGTCAAATATCGGTTCTTCACAAATGGGAACAGAGCATGAAGATAAAAGCTTGTAATCTTGAACTAGACAATTCACATACACATAGAGTAATAGTAGTCTGAGGATTACTTGGGCACATTGTTATAGGCCTGCAGGAAACTAGGGGATCCCTTAAGCGTGTACCTCGTACCAAATCATGTGACTTGCATGTCTTTGGACTGTATGAAGACACCTGGGCACTCAGGGGAAACCCACGCACACAACAATTTTATCAAACACACACATACAGAAAGGATCAGGACCAATATTTAGACACACTTCCCCTGCTGTTGGGTGTTAGTATCAACCACCGAACCCCTGGACCGCCCAGCAGGAGCAGAGTTTCTGTTCGGATGTGGCAGATCAACCTGTTGTCCTCTCACATTCACTGCAGAGGTTTCAATAATCTTTTAACACATGCCAAACACAAGAGGCTACATGTTGGTCTTTTTGGTAACATTTAACATTAGAAATTAAGTTACAAAATCTTGTACATGTTTATGTTTCATAGTCAGGATGGAAAATGGATGGAATCCTCCATTTGAGGTTAAGAAGCACATTTCTCTTCTACTGGGAAATATTATTGATTGACTTTTAGAGCTGCAAGATAAGAATGAATACATAAATATGAAATAAATATAGAAAACAAAAAGAGGTAAGGTAGATCAGCAGGCTGTTACAGCACTGTATACACTCAGTCACACACGCCAGTCAAAAGACAGCATTTTAAATCAGTAAGGAAGCCGATAAAGAACAAATATATAAATACTATACCAAATTAACGGAGTCTCTCCGTGTAAAGACTTTAAATATGTAAATATAGGGCAACAATATTGGTGTGAGGTTCCAGTATGATAACTCAGTTTGTTCCATGTGTAACATGTTCTGGAAATAGAATATCTCGGATGCTTTTGTCAGTTTCTCTACAACAGCTCATGTTTAATCATGAAAAGGTGTCGCCCTAGTGAGGTTTTGTGGTGAAGTGTGTGAAACTTTATACAAACCAACGTTACGCACACACAGAAACACACACGCACATACACACATTCTCTCTCTCTCTTTCTCTGTGTGGGTTCCTACGTCCTCCATGAACATGGAACTATACCTACACTTAGAAACTACGTCATCAGCCCCAGTGGAGCAGGTTAGTAGGACAATCACATGTGTAGCCTATACCTACTTGGCATTTACATTATTTACTATGGAACTGTGCTGAACAAAAAATCACATCAAAACAAACTAGATTAATAAATTGCAATACAGGTACGGTGAAGTATGTCATTTAGATTTTGGGGTAAACTGTCCCCGTAAGGCTGCTTTTGTTTTAAGATGTTCTGAACAGCCACACTTGAAATTTGAGTGAAAAGACCGCCGTCATAGAGAGAATTGAGACCTTTTATTGGTTCAAATGTAAATCAGCGCACACTTTCAATCTTTAACATTAAAAATAGCAGAAACAGTTAGTTAAGAATGAAAATGGAGAGCTTGAGTGAGAAAAGTGTTTCGCCTCACATACCTGGTTGGTCGCTGTAAACGTATCCTCATACAACAATATGTGACGTGAATGTCAGAGTGAGTTTTGGAAAGTGAAAATGTTTCAGATTTTGACATCAGTGTAGGGGTGGGGGGCACACCTAGTAGCACGTTAAAGCATTTAAGGCGTTGTCTTATTTTTGGGGGAAAAAACATATAATAGCTGTTTATTATAAAGTTAATATATTTATCATCAACATTAGCACCAAAGAGGTCCAAGATCACATCCCTTCAGCTGAAGATTCAGCAATCTATTCATATGGTGATGTATAAAAGATAAGTGCAGCAAAAGAAAATGAAACCTCAGGTTTTGTTGGACGTGTTTTATTTTTCAAGCACACAACAGTACATGCCATTCAGACACTGTAACATTGTTGGCCTGATATTTATCTTGTTAACTACTTTGAAAGAACGCCTTGCACACTTATACAATATCTAATTTCATCCATGTTAGCAAACCATTTGCCAGCTAAATAACATAAGACTTGACTTATGCATTGGGGTTCATTAGCTTTCAAACCTCACAGTAGGTTGGCAAGAAATTCAACAAAGGAACCACATGTTGCTCAATTCAGCACAAATTGTTCCCGACCATCGCATTCCAATCCGATGTCAAGCATTCCTGACAGCTCATCACTTTCTGTCTTTGACTTGCAGCAATTTCTCTGACAGTATCGAGAAATTCTCTTGCATTTGCAACTGCAGTACAAAATGAACGTAACATTTGAAGTGATACGCCAACCCATATCTATTTTTTGGTATTAAACTCTCACTTTCTGTAGCTTTCCAAAACGCTGTAGCAGTGTTTCATTTTATTCCTCATGAACAACATCAACTGTGTTGTATTTATTACATTCTGACCACAATTTCTTTATGGTTAAAAATCTATTTCCAAATGTCTCTGATACTGACAGAATCTTCTTCCGTTGTGTTACAGTCATTGTTTAAGCAAAGTAAGGCGAGATACGTATGTGTCTTTCCGTGTCCATTGATAACAAGACAGACTATAACATTTTAATTAATATTTCCAGAATTGAGAAGGCATTATTGTGACGTGTTTAACTCTTTGTAAATGTATTTTGCTCACATTGTGTGTTGGTGTATTATAAATTAAAGGGAAAGGGAAATGTCTGTGTGTGTGTGTGCGAGTGAGCGCATGTGTGCGTGCGCGTGCGTGTGCTACATCCATTTCTACCGTCTACCCTTTTTTTCTTGACTGCAGGCTCAGCACCCCCACTCTCTCTACACTGATACTCAGCTTTTAGACAAAAATATCTCTCCTCTGTTGGTTTACTCCCCCCCCACCACCACCACCACCTCCATTTCCGCTACAGTGTTCAGAGATCTGACATCACAGGGTCCATCATGTGATCCACCCACACACGGCTTTGCAGTGATGGATGGGGCCTACCTGTGACGCACACACACCTCCTCTGTATAACCCTTTACAAGCTGCAGAGTAATGAAGGCAATGAAGGCAACAATTTGGTCCCATCTGGGTTTTTTTAGACGAAACAAAAACAACATGCAAAGGGGAGGAAACCAAACACATTAAAGGAGCTTTAAAGAGCTGCCACTATTGCTCCCCACACTTACACTGGAGATCTACATCTCGTTTATTTTCCCTTTAAAGGTGACCTGAAACAAACAGTGGTAATATTCTACTATTTTAGTTAATTAGGACATTACATTTTAAAAAGGGAAATTATGTTAAACTTAAATTAAAAGTGCCAAATTCACATTAATTAAAACATTGAAAGTGAAATGTGAAAATCCGTGATAGAAATGACGCATAAATGGAAACTGAAATTATCATGTGACCATCATAGGATGGTGCGTGAGACCAGAGTTGAAATCAGATCAGTTTCAGATTCAACTTCTCTAAATTATGTTGTGCAGAGTGAATAAAACGGAAGTAAGCCTTTTCTGAGGATACATCGACAACTGTTCATGTCTTGTGCAAGCTGATATTTTCATTAACCCCCAAGGACTGTATGGTCAGTCATGGACTTCCTGAAAAACAATGCTCCCTAACACACTATTGGCTTTAAAGGCCTTACACACTCACTGTATAGATGTGTTCCCGTATGTTGCCTTTGAATGTGTGACCACACAGACTAATTGTCTCCTTCCCTCCCTATGCTCTATTGGACCTCGAAGGCAGGGACAACTTGCACCGTATAATGAACAGCTCAGGCCAACTTCAACCAGAGAGGTCTATATGGCTGAGTGAATGTGCTTGTGTACAAGACCCTTAAAGTACAAGGCAGACTTTGCTTTTCTGAAGGTACCGCTAAAAGCAGATATTATCCCTCAAATGAATGCTCTTAAACTATAATTCCAGGATGATTATAATAACAAGGTGAAAACTCCTTTTTTGGATTCACCAAAATGCAATTGTACCTCTCTGCGATAAAGAGACTCTGTAATGTAGTCCAACGAGGTCTGTGTTATGATTCTTTTCGTTTTTAACTGTGGGATTTGCAGTTTTTGATAACCCAATATTCATATATACTGTACATATGAAAATAAACAAATACATAAATAAAAACTCCAGTTTAAGTTAAACCCTTTAACTTAAATATGAATGAATATAGTGTAATATCCAAACATCAAATTGTCATAAATATTGCTAATAACATCAGTATCAGGAGTAATACAGTACAGTTGATACACATGAATAGACTTATATGGGCACTGCCTCCTGTTTCTATGTCTGTACCGGAATGCAGAGAAGAGTGAGACTTCTCTCACATCTCCTCCTCTCTGCTCGGGTTGTCTCATTAGTTAAATAAAAGTCTGGCAAATTTCTGCCCAATGCGCGCGCGCTGATGTGACATAATGGAACGTGCCAGCCTAGAAAAGCTCGAGGCTGTGCGCGCAGGCGTGCAGTTCACCCAGATCCTGCTCGAGACCAGAAGACCGGGCTCAGTAAAGATATTCTAATCAAACAGATCGTTGTTTCCACTCCTGTTCTTCCCGTGAGGTGATGGGCAAAGCACCGCTGTGAGGGAGCGCCGCGTAGTTCGACTTATTGTTTTATTCACGGAAATAATGATGAAGAAGGATATTAACTTGAGCCTGGCGGACGACGCAGACCTCAAGCCGCATCTCCGCGACGCCGAGAGCCTCCTCAGCTCCCCGGACCTGGGGCTGCTCAAACTGGCCTCCCCGGAGCTGGAGAGGCTGATCATCCAGTCCAACGGAATGGTCACAACGACACCGACGATCCCCCAGTTCCTCTACCCGAAGACGGTGACGGACGAGCAGGAGTTCGCGGAGGGCTTCGTGAAGGCACTGGAGGATTTGCACAAGCAGAATCAGCTCAGCGGAGCCGGGCAGACGAACAGCAGCCTGGAGCTGTGCGCTAACCTCGGCCCGGTCCCCGTGCAGCCGGATCTACCGGTGTACACCAACTTGAACAGTTACGGTAGCGGGACACTGGAAACCACCGTCAACTACTCCACGGACACGGTCCCGTTCCCACCGCCTCCGTCGCATCATTTGGGGGCAGCCCCGCCGCAGCCAGAGCCGTCTCGGGTCCAGCCGCTGAAGGAGGAGCCTCAGACGGTGCCCGACGTCCAGAGCTTCGGGGAGAGCCCCCCGCTGTCCCCCATCGACATCGATATCGACATCGACATCGACATCGACTCACATGACAACGTGAAAGCCGAGAGAAAGAGGCTCAGGAACCGGATCGCAGCCTCCAAGTGTCGGATGCGCAAACTGGAGCGGATCTCCAGGCTGGAGGACAAGGTCAAGTCGCTGAAGAACCACAATACGGATCTGACCTCGACGGCGAACCTGCTCAGGGACCAGGTGGCCCACCTGAAACAGAGAGTCCTCACCCACGTCAACAGCGGCTGCCAGGTGCTGCCACACGAAGTTCAAGTGCACTAGAAACGGACCTGAAGTTGGGCTACTGACCAGCAAATAAGCTTTACGGACTTAATTCGTGTTCGTCGCCCAGATGTGTGCTGAATGAATGAATGCCAGGCCAGAGGCCACTTTGTACATTAATGAAAGACACAAGACAATTATACCGGGTAGAACACAATTGAAGATGATGAGAGGGATGAGACTGTGATCGAACAGACATTTTGATTTGTGAAGCAAATTTTAGGATCCACATTGCTCCACATGCGCCTCCAATCAGAGTTAATCGTGGAATTTTAAAACTATTGTTCATAGACTTTTTGCATATGACGAAATTAAGAGAGTTATCCTTTCCGTATGTTTGATGAAATCCTGTTATATCTCGTGCATATGTGTGCTAGTGAACAAGGCAGCATTACACTGCAGTGTTTATTGGCTCTCCTGATAAAGGAAATGCTCAACTTTATTGACAGAAAGCACATCATTCAATTTTTTCTATGTAAAAATGTTAACAGACTAGCTGTGTGTATATATAGTCTCAAACCTGGGCCAAACAATAGTTCTACAGTAATATTAATATAATACGTATTTTTGACACAGATATCCTTAATATATGAGGAGGTGACTGTAAGAAGAAATGTACATACATCCATATTTATAATGCAAAAGATAATTTACATATAGACCATTTACCATTTCTGGGAACAATGTGCATGTTGTTTACATACTCGAATGTTGCTCACAGTTGGGTGTCAAAGGGTGCAATTATTCAGTGTGTTTAATCTTTACTCTTTACAAACACATGTATTCCTCTTTTTTTTACTCTACTGTTTTCCCTATTTCTATGTGTTCTTGTTTTGATGTAAAAAGTTTTAAGCTTTGTGTTGCACTAACTATTGCTGTCACCTTCAGCCTACAGTTGTTTGGATTTATGCCACTGTGTTCTGAAGTAAATGCTGCCCGGCAATAAACACTGATTCCTACATTTTTGGCGAAACTCTGCATGCATGTTAGTAAAATCATAGGTCTAAGTAAGTATGTGCAAGCCTGAACCAGCTGTTGGTGGTGGATGGGTGGTGGATGGGTGGTTTCGGCCTTCAGGTCCATAGAAGGCCGTCAAATCCGGGACATTTGTAACCATTCATTTTAAGATTGTGTTTAGTTTCATAAAGGTATTCAACTCACTGGGTTGACTGAAACATCTGTTTTGTTTTTCATTGCACAATATACTTGAGAATAACATGGAAATGGTGTTTATGATGTTACAGTATATTAAATGAATCAATAGGAAATTATATTGTGGGTTATGGTAGTGCCCACACGGTTTACATTCTAATTGACAACAACTAGTCAATACAATATATTTTTCCTGGAGCAACTTAAATGAACCTGTCTGGGTGTCCATTTGATAGAGAATGAATTAGAGAAATTAGTGTTGTATAATAACCAGAATTTAGGATGTGTGCGTGTAAAAATCACAATCACATCATCAGCCTGGATTATTTCTCCCTCTGCTGGTTAAATCTGGAATTGCATATGATGTTGACCACACTAATGGTTGAAGAGGCATCTTAGTGAACATGTTTATGATATTCTGAAGGACCTTGAATAGCTCTAGGATATCAATGGCAATGATATGACTGATTTATTTGAGTTTTATTGATTTCTCTGAAAGGCATAATTAGCTATAATTATCAAACAACTATACATATCTATTTTTCACATCTGTGCAGAGGTCCTTAAAAGACAGGTCAGACAAAGATATTAATTATATATTCCTTTCGTTAAAAATTGTGCAGCCTTGTGATGTTGCCCTCCACCTATGATGAGCAAAACCTGCACAATTTTATTTTTATAATGCTATTTTTGATGAATGTTATGCTTTTTGTGAGCCAATTTGATTTATCACATCTAAATAGGTGTGGTTCATCCTGCCCTGAAAAATATGCATACATTTTTATTTTAGTGTGTAATAATGGTCAACATATAGATTTAATTAGGAATGAATAAAATGGAGGCCTCCCTGTATAATTTCAAAAGGAGACAACAAAATACAACGATAAACACTGATGTTTCAGTTGAGTTGAAAAGTGATTGTTGCACCAGGGGACAAAAGGTATAGAGTAGCATGCCGTCCGCCACTCTGAGGCTCGCACAGATGGGATTTTGACAACATATTACAGCAAGAACAGCAACACCAGAAACCTGTTACTCTATTTGCTGTCAGGAGCACCATGCATACATATTTGGCACACTTACTCAAGTACATTTCTGTGTGCATTTTCCTTTTAAGCATCACACCTGAGTTGAGCTTCCTGCTGCACAATATCCTTCGGACATATTCTGCCAACAAAGAGGGAAACAGTGACATCCTGAGGCTTTTGGGACAAGAAGCATCCAAACAAGTTCCATCAACAGGACAATTTTACTGCTAATAAGCTCTAAGACTCTAAGCTTTCAAGACACCAATTTGATTGTTTGGAATACATCTGGATCTCCACTATACTGCTTTGGGTTAAACAACATTTATGATGATTTCAGTTAGTTAGTGTCTATAACATCACCTCATTTTGAGATTTTAACTTAGGCTTTAAAATCAGGAGTAGCAGGTAACCGTATCTCAGTTCTAAAGGTACAAAGTCTTTCGAGAATCAACTGCTTGTTAGTCATTTTTTTATTGTTTTACCACAAAGTACAGATAAAAACATCCACAGCATATTCTCTCACCTTAATGCCCCAAACTGAGGAGCGTGTGAAGAGGCAGTGATACGAGACCAAATAAAGTACATGTTCCTGCGTGCTAGTAGAAGATCTAAAGTCTGCAACTTCTACCAAGCTGGATGGCATTTCTTTTTTGTGTAGATACTGTAGTGTGTATTGCTTTTGTAACAGAGTGACACATTCATTCACAAGCAGGCCGAGTAATGAATGCAGATACAGTACAACATGGCTCTTTTGGGGGAGGGGGTTTAGGTTTTAACTGTCTTTTTTTTTCTCCTCTTTTTTTCCTTGTTGCAAGCCTGAGACGATACAACACAATCCACAAATTTGACTCAAAGAAACATTATTTACAGATCTGGTTTATATAGAGAGGAAGACATATTAGAAAGGAGAACAGTTTAAAAGTTTTGATTTTAACCGGTGAAGAAACAGTCACAACCAGTAAGAAGTAAAATATACCCAGCTCTCAGGTCTGTCATCATCACTCCTTTTCATATAATAATCAATACTTTAACCGGGGCCTCATTTCTTTTAACTTTAATAGTCAGCGGCTCGTCTGTGAGTTCAGGTTTGCGTACCATTTGTATACTCTCAAAATAAATACTTTCTGAATCTGATTTACTTTGATCAGACAGTCAGAATCACTGACTTTATGAGCTCAATGATTTTGACCTCCATATTGATTTTTATAGTGCTTTGCCCTCTTAACCTATCCTCTTGTTTCATTACAGTTTTAAACGTTGTCACAATGCTGACTTCTGGCATCCTACAAAAACAGTGAGTTTCTTCTACAGCAATCTTTGGTGAAGTGAAAAGAAGAAGTACCCGGCAGACCAGTTCTATAGTTCTATCATACACAGACACGTGTAGGGTGTTTGGTGGAGAGGAGATAACGCACGGCCACAGTTAGTGATGCAATGTAGACTTAAAACAGCAGTTAGTAGAAATGTGTCCGAAACTCAGCTACCTGGTCTGTGAACATTTGTTCCAGCTGTTTGATGATTGTTAAACAGTGCTGTCCGTACTTCACCTGAAGACCGAGATAACATTACACAGACAAACAGACTCTAATACTGGGTGTTGGTGCTATGTCACGCGTTATCCTATTCTCTCCCGACGTCTCCTCTCAGTCTCTAGGATCAAACTATCAGATGAAGGCAAAATACCATAAAAATCATTAAACAAAACAACATGTTTGTATCTTCCAAATCCATTCCATCATGTTTTAGAGAACGATATAATTTTACAGGAGACGTTTATATTTCATAAAGTAGCTGCTATAACCATCAGGGAGATGAAAACTAACAGTTGGCTGTATTTCAGTCAGAAATGGTCTGCTGTTATGATCACATAATTTCAATTTCAATGCCTGCAAGATTTTCTCTGCCTGACGTACAATACTGTAATATCAATATGCAGCATTGTTCGCAAGCACAACGGTGGTGCACAAAATGGTGGAAATCACATTGAGTGGATTTGGAGGATGAAAAACATATCTGTAATATTCTAACTTGTAATTCAGACCGCATATACTGTATTTTCTAAGAAGGATTTCTGACGTCTCTGGAGGGCGGCATGAGAGACTAAACCGACGGGGAAATGAAACGACTCACTGAGGAGCTGGAGAGGGTTCAA
The DNA here is from genome assembly GCF_009769545.1 of Cyclopterus lumpus. Taxonomy (NCBI): domain Eukaryota; kingdom Metazoa; phylum Chordata; class Actinopteri; order Perciformes; family Cyclopteridae; genus Cyclopterus; species Cyclopterus lumpus. The sequence continues at coordinate 13,817,878 of NC_046969.1, forward strand.
ACAATTCCACACATCATCCAAACAAACCAACAACATAGACCTCATATATTTGATCCTATCCTCATAGAACTTTATACCTTTTTAAATTCATTTCAAGAAATGCATACCTGTAGATATTATATATTATATATATATATATATATATATATTGCACAACATTTATATATACATTTGAAATAAATATAATTCAATAAAAGGTGTCTCTTATAAGTTTTTGCTACTTTACGTAGCTCTATCTTGTTCATATTTTCCACACCCAGAATAAAGAATACAGGGGTCACCAGAATAAAAAAACATTAAAAAAAAGGCCAAATGAAAAAGCTCGGATGAATAATGAAATAAAACACCTGCAATATCCATGTTTGGATACCAGGAGAGATAACATATGCAACACATATCCATGTGTGTTTGAGTCTGTCCTATCCTACATCCTAAAAGAAAGATCTCAGCTGGATCAGCCCTGACACATTAACTCCTCTGTGGCCTTCTTGGTCACCATATCCGAGGCCGACATCTTATCAAGACATTTGACTGACATGAAACAAAGTACTGTAAACACCGGAAGGATTTAAATGGCACTCTGAGGACGCACACCGTCAAATCCTTCTTGTAAAACCACACTGAGGAACAAGGAGACAACAAATGATGGGTCGGGAACCTTCAGGAACCTGGTTTACAAAGAGTCTGAAACAATCTGGTTTGATTGAACTTGGTTTGGTTTCAGACCACCTTTTAGCTCTTTTATAAGGAGGAACCGGACTCAAACACGCCTCAGCACTGGTCCACTAGCATCTCAGAGCATTTCAGACACTTTTCAACCTGGCTCTTGTGCCCCTCAGCCAATCATCCTTACTAGGTTACAGAAAGAAGCAGGAAAGTGAGTGTAAAGGGTGATGGGAGTATTTGACCCAAGGCCTCGGGGTCCCGCTGAGGGAGGACAAAGAGCAAGAGGGAGATAAAGGGTTTGAGGGGAGTAGTCAGATTTAACATGCACAGTCCTGGTGAGGAGGAGCGGGCTGCTCTGTCAGCTGGGGCCCCTGTTTGGCCCCTGTGACGGCAGGGTCTCCGGCGTCCAGGCTGTCCGACATCTTTTCACAGATGATGTCGACCAGGCGCTCAAAGGTCTGCTTTACGTTGATGTTGTCCTTGGCGCTGGCCTCGAAGAACTCAAAACCTGGAGAGGAAACGGAGTTGTTGTAGAGGGTCAGAGGGGTTCAGTGAGGCTGTGGTCGTCTCTGCAATTGCATCGTTAAGTGGTGGAGATGTAGCGCAGGGTGCAGCTGGTGCAATGCAACTTTAACCATGGTAACAGCTTGTTATTTAGGCCAGTATATGGTGAAATATCTTGACAGCTATTTATTGGATTTGTTTTAATTCATGGTTGTAAAAAGATTAATCTTAATGAATCTGGAGATCTCCTGACAACACTAGCAAATAAACCTTTCTGCCTGTCCATTGAGTCACTTCAGGTCTGTTTACCTAACAATGACTCACAGAGAAGTGTGTATTTGTGTGTGTATACCAGGAACTCACCGAGGTGTTCAGACAGCTGCCGGCCTCTATCTCCTCCCACCACTCGCTCGTCCTCCATGTCACACTTGTTCCCGACCAGCAGCACCTGGGCGTTGTCCCACGAGTACGTCTTAATCTGAGTCGACCTGGGAACCAACACACCGTCAGCAGTCAGAGCAGAAACTCTGTGATCACACTGCACTCATCAATGTGTGTATAGTGAATACGCCACATGGGGTCTTTGAACCAAGTTCCAGATCACAGTGATTGAACATAGTTACAAAATCTCCTCCTGAAAAATTAAACCTACATGTGACTTTTATTTCATATCAAAATCAGAATCCGAGAGCATGCACATTTTAACCCATTGTCATAATATATGTATATATTTTTTTTTTTACAGTATTTGAAGAAAACTGTGTCTGAATATGAAATGTGAAAATGTGTAAGGAGTGTTACAACTCCTTACACAAAAGTCTCATTCTCTGGTATTTCCTGGTTTTTATCTTGACAAAATGTGTTTTGTCAAGATATCGCACGCTGCGCCCCATCTGTAACTCCCTCCTCTTCTCCTCCTGCGTGATCATTGGTCAGGAGTCTTGCTCAGCCATAGCACCAGATCTCATTGGTGAAAATGGAGAGTCACTGTCCACTGTCAAGTATGTTGAAAAAAATTAAGAATGATTTTTTATTTCGCTGGTATTTTGATCCTAATTACTTGAACCATGTTTTATTGTAAAGCACGTTGTGACATTGTTTTCACAAGGTGCGATATAAATAAAGGTTTTATTATTATGATGAAGCAGTGAAAATGAAACCTAGTTTTTGAAATACTGTAATAGAGCAGGTCAAAATTAAATCTAGATAGCCTTTTTCTTGAAGGACAAATTCAATGACACACACAAGTCCTGGGAGAAGGCAAAAATAAGACTTGAAACGGATCATGTGCTTTATCTCTTTATCTATTTCCAGAAGCGCTATACCACTTGATCCATCCTCAACGCAGCACTCCCTCTCACAGGTGAAGGTCCACGGTATCACTTTACACTCAATTCACTGACACCCCCTCCTAAACCAATCACGTACCAGTCCTGGACAGCAGTGAAGGACTCCTCGTTGGTGATGTCGTACATGAGGATAAAGCCCATGGCTCCTCGGTAGTAGGCCGTGGTGATAGTGCGGTAACGCTCCTGCCCTGCCGTGTCCTGGGGGAAAAGAAAAATCAGCAGCAGTTAGCTTTTATAAATCTCACAGAATCATTTCACAGGGACTTCTGACAGATTTGGCTGAGGATAAACTTTTAGTTTTTAGACAGTTGGTCCTTTCTCTTTATTTCTCCAATGTCAGATATTTGTCACAAGCCCTTAGTGTTTCTCTGCAACACAGACAATATTTCTTATTTTATTAGTTTTTGACTCAAAAAAACAATAAAACAACAAAACAGGCATGAATCAGATAATAATAACCGAAATATACCGGATTATATTGTTTACCTGCATAAAACAGGTGATTTTAGACAAATATTGTGATTGGAGATGCTCCGACCCCATTGGATAATAACCAAGAGCCAGGTAGTGTTTAACTTGGAAATTTATATGAAAAAAAAAGAGTTCCATGTGTGTCTAATAAACCTTTAAGACCCACCGCACACAGAACAGCAGGCAGCTAAATGTTATTACAGTGTAATTGGTAAATTTATATCTCTATGCCATAAAAAACCGAGCCTACATTGCTGGTGTAGAGTTGTTGACTATTGCAGAGGACAAACAAAACAGAGAAAAAAATGTAAATTTCTTTCTTTCTTTCTTTCAAACTATCAGACGTTTGCCTTGCATTCAAATCTTTGCTGCATCAGGAAATGTATTCAAGCCAATACATCTTGAACAAAATGATGAATACCTCTAACGGTGTAACAGGTTCACACCAGCCAAATTCAAGAGTTATCTAACCCTTGTTATACTATCTGGTATTGAATATAAAGACACAATCCTTGATTGGATTACAGCGTCCTTAGAGTCGTAAACACCAATCCTGTATCCGGCATTAAAGATGTATTCTCCCAATGAAACTTGAAGTTGACAAACAACAACAACAACAACAACAAAAAGGCAATACTTAAGCCTAAATAAAGTCTAAACATTCAAAGTGTCACACTGACAGATTGTTCCCAGGGGCTTCAGTACAGACAGCATATTAAAAGGTCTGTGGCGTTCTTTAAAATCTTCATCAATCCTCTTCTTGTCTTTATTTTCGCTGAAAGCAATGACCCTGCCCCACAATCCCAGGTGAGATTACATGTGTTAAATCCTAATTAATGCTTGTGGAATAAAAGCCTGGTGTGTTTCTGATACCCAACCGAGCAGCTTCTGATCCAACAGCATCACTCTGTCGCTGTCGGTGTCAGTTTGGAAATCAGCAAAAGACCGAGACGGACATGGACTGGAAAGTAACGGCTACACTCACGGTGTAGCCGTATCCTGCTTATGAATGCTAAATAGGGGGTTGCTGTCTTTACTATTATTATCATAGACACATTATACCACGCATACAGCAAATACAGTTTCTACCTTCAAACTTTCTAGGGAATTACATTTACGATGAAGCATCTAAACTACACACACATACAGTATGAACTACAGGCCATAGGCGTGTGCACAAATACACACAAAAGCAAAGCGTACTGTACACAGATCAGTTCTTAGCTTGTAATGTATTTTCTTGTACTCATTGACATAAGTATGATATGAGTGTTGCTCAGACATTTCCACACTGTTGGTTGTTCCAGTTTGCATCCTGCTCCACTAACTGTATCTGAACACTGTTTCACAGTTGTAAATGTAAACATTATAAATGTGTCCCAGTTTATTTCCTGTTGCAGTTTATGTGAATTACATCGACTGACAGGAAGTAAACATGGAGCCAAACCGTGGCCTAGCAACGCAATTCGGTTGAAACTAAAATTGCCAGTGGAGGTATAGCACTTAGTGACATAACGCACTCATTGGAGCACTCATCTTTCCCTTCACCGTGAGCCCTGATTCAAATATAAAGCTGAACAATTTAGATTTTAGCGAACAACTTATAAAATGTATATTTTCCAGCAGGTGAGTTATATTGCAGTTACCCAGTCTCACTAAAGTGAGAGGCTGGACATAAACGTGTCTTGAATACCTAAAGAAGACGGGAAAAGAAGTGGTTCAGGTCTTTTTCTAGCTTAAATTTGAATCAAAGGATTTGAAGGGGAAATCAAGAGTAATAAATTAAAAAAAAATTGTAATTTACAAAGCAAGTTATTTTTAAATCACAATGTGCTCAGGAATTCACATAAACAAAAAAAGTAAAATAAAATTAGATGCAAAAGACATAACTGATCGTAATCACTATCTTTGGTGTGGGATGTTATCAATAGATGTCACAGGATTAAATAAGTAAAGTGATTTGTCATAATAATAATCATAAACATAATAGATCGATTTGTCAACAATTTTGATCACAACTTTAGTCATTTATTAAGCAAAAATTCCAAACAGTTGCTATATTCAGCTTCTTAAATGTGAACATTTGCAGATTTTCAGTTTTGTATGATTATAAATTGCATATATTTGGGTTTTAGACTGTTGGTTGGACAAAACAAGACCTTTGGAGAATAACATTTATTTGATCCATCCATCCATCCATTTTCAATACCGCTTATCCTCATTAGGGTCGCAGGGGCGCTGGAGCCTATCCCAGCTGACATAGGGCGAAGGCAGGGGACACCCTGGACAGGCCGCCAGTCCATCGAGGGCACATGTAGGGACATACAACCATTCACTCTCACATTCACACCTATGGGCAATTTAGAGATCAATTAACCTGCAGCATGTCTTTGGACTGTGGGAGGAAGCCGGAGAGCCCGGAGAGAACCCACGCTGCCACGGGGAGAACATGCAAACTCCACACAGAAGGACCGCTCCGATCGGGAATTGAACCCGCGGCCCTCTTGCTGTGAGGCGACAGTGCTAGCCACTACACCACCGTGCAGCACCATTTATTTGATATATAATAAAATTGTTTGTTGTAGCCCATCTGTCTATAGTAATTTACACTGACAGTATGCAAGCTACAAGTGAGATGATGTGCATGACAAACTATATAAATACACATCCGCATGAATCTATATAAATGGGATTAACTGCACACTGAAATAAATCTATGTAGAATACTGTATGTTGACATTTGAGCTCATGACTCAAATTTTGATGGTTAGCTGACAGAATTGTCTAGAGATGGGGGTCGGGGATTTTGTATGTGTGTGTAGGGAAGGGAGAGGGGGTTATCTACGTGGGTGAGATGTGTAGTAGTGGGGGAGGGGAGAGCAGCACCCAGTCATCCATTTCTCATGCTCTGATTGGCTGATGGTATCTCCCCTTCCAGAGGCAAGACCTGGCAAAGGCTGACAACAGAGAGCACGCACACACACACATTATTGCCGAGTCCTCAGGAAACAAAGCATTTCTGATGCAACAAATATCGCCCTGTTTGTTCCTAAAGGCATATCAGTGTTACTTGAGTGTTTTGGTTATTACTTCCATTGAATATTATTGGATTCTACTCATCAACGGGTCAGCTGGATGAGCAGGTTGCAGAGAGGACGCTGTTGTGTGCAGATGTGTGTATGTTTACTGAGGACAGTTAGAAGAATAAAACTGCACCAAAAGCCAGTGTTTAACAGTTGTTTGCCGTATTATTAGACGTCATAAAAAAACGTAACTAAAATGTATGGCTTTGTTTCAGAGGTTCAAGTGAGAAACCCAAGGAAAGCACCATCTTTCTCATAACTGCCTAGCTGATCTTCTAATCCTAAGATTTGGTGCCGCTGTGCTCCAAACTAATTTGTACAACATGTCATCCGGCAATCGAATGCAAAAGTATTTATAGCTACTCTGAACTGTTTTCATGGTGTCATCTTGCAAGATGCAAGAGGTACAAGATGCAAAAAACATTTTAAATACTGTATGGGAATAACGATGCGCACAAAAAGAAAATCCTTCCTGAAAGTCATGCATAGTGTTGCCCTGTAAAGGTGTAAGAGAGAAGAGTTTTCAGACATTTAACCATCCAACATGCACTTCGGTTGAAGCGTACTGAAGCCTGCGGGCTTCAGAGGTCTCTTTGTGTCTGTATAGGCTGTGCCTGTGCAGCCATAACAATGCAGAAAACCTCTGACAACTTCAGCATATCTTCCCATTAAACTGATTCATCTTAGCAATACACAGAGAGAAGAAAAGACAAAGGCACTTGAAATGTAATGGACAAGAAAAGAAGTTGGGAATGTGAGAATGTGAAAATGCAGCTAGTCTGGGGTCACTGTTGACCAACTGCAGGTGATGGTTTAATGATGGAAAGCAAAGAAAGTCAACAAGCATGTCACAGTGAAGAAAATCAATGGGACTCACTTATTCAACTTCAGACTCAAATTCATGAACGTGTTAATTATAGATCTTAGTTTAATTTAGTCCACTTACAGGAAACTCAACACATCCACAGAAGTCTTACCCAGATCTGCAATTTGATCCTCTTGTCATTCCTGTAGATGGTCTTCACCTTGAAGTCAATGCCCACCGTACTGACAAAGGCCGGTGTGAAGGAGTCATCGGCGTAGCGGAACAAAAAGGAGGTTTTGCCCACACTGCTGTTGCCAATGATGAGGATCTTGAACATATAGTCAAAGTTTTGGTCCGAAGACTCCTTCTGCCCGTAGGTTGCTGTTGCTGAGGCCATCTGTAGACAGAGAGGAAGGAGAAGCACAACGCGTTAATCAAATGGCCGCCGCTACATGTGGCAATCATGGCAATTGGTACGAGTACCCCACAATATTAAGGATTTTTCATAGTGCTGCCATATTAAAATGTGCCAACAGGACATTCTAAAAGGCTTTTTTTCTTTGGCGTAAGCTGAAAGCAATGAAATGTGACGATTGTAATTATTGCTGCGTAATCCCGTTAAAAAGTTGTGAATTTTTTTATGGGCCGAATGTAGTACAGCTAAAATGCTGCATAAAGCTGTTGGATTTGTTTAATCCTGTTAAAGGTGGAGATGATGATGTTTTGGATGTGTGTAATGCGCACATCGTCAGCAAGTTAAAAAAAACACACACACATGCTAAAACCTCATATTTGAACGCATCTCCTTGGGCTACAGCAAATTATAACAGACGTTTTTCACAAGATTACATAAACAAAACAATGAATCTTTTAATTGAGAAAACAGATTATACAGGACTATTGCTGAGTTGGATACAGATGAGTTAGGTAATGATTGCATGGTTTAGTAGTCTGCTCTATCTGAATAAATGACTCCTTTAAACTCATGAGCAAAAAACTCCCTTTAAAATCGTACGTAAGAAACCCTTAAAAAAGCAGCACACAGACAAGCTCATACATGTAATGAGTGTTCAGACAAAAGATGAGGTATGTCAGCATCTGCTAGACTCAGTGTAACTGTAATTAACTAGGCAGGCTTAAACATTTTCTTCATGGTAATTAATCAAAGCAGCACACTGCGATGTCAGGGGAAACAGAAAGCCCATCTGAAGTTTCTTAATTTGGCAGAAAGGTTGAAGGCGAATGGCTCGATCTGTCACAATCAGCTGGAGATGTGGGAGGAATAATTCACTGCACAAGCAGCTGCAACATGAAGTCAGTTTGGAGTCTGATATTACCAGCCGGACTTGTATTTTAACATCAATAGCTCTGTGTTTATTCCATCCATTACTGTGATAAGAGGACTATTTTAGGGTCAGGTCTGACAAACATTGATGGCTCCTTCATGGCAGGATTTACTGACTTGAGAAGAAGTAAAGCCTGACATCTACACCAATGATGGCACCACTAATGAGGTGATTATATGACAGTGCTACCTTCAGATTTAATGGCCTACACACTCATCCATCAAGTTCCATGAGTTTCCAATAACTACTTTCTTTGTCCGATTGTCCTTGCTTAAGTTCCTAAATCTCTGTGGTGAGTAAAATGTTGTCATGACTAACAAACATGTGAGTATACCAAAAATGAATGGGACGCAGATACATTAACTTCCCGAACACTGAACTGGCCTTGTTTGTCTTCTATACTTGTATATGTTTACCATATTTATCTATTATTGCACAATGTTTATTGTTTTTATTATATTTGTATTATTTTATTTTTATTGTTTTATTCCATGTCTATGTTTATTGTTATGCACCTTTCATCGAGTCAAATTCCTTGTATGTGCGTGGCCAATAAACAATTCTGATATAAAATGTATGTTGTTGTCTTTTTAATACACCAATCGGCTTGCTTAATGTGTTGTTGTGATCTCTGCAAACCTTCGCGACTTACAGTTACCCTTAACCCCCGTTACTGCGAAGGTCTTCATAGAGGTCTCTGACAAAAGCACAAGGTTCAGTTTATGCTTGAAAATAACTTGTGTTTACAATGGCAAATTCAGAAATCCAGAGTATTTATGGGAGGCTTCTTTTTTAAAACATTTATTTTTTAAAACCTTTATTTAACTAGAACAATATCATATTTACAATGGCAGCCTGGCAAAGCCTCCTGAGGGAAGAGGGATTGGGGCTAAATCAAAAATTAAAAGACCGCCAAACACACCCGAAGGTTTCCAACACACCCGATACTGGCACACCGTCACAATAAGCATTACATGAAGACACACCGTCACAACAAGCATTACATGAAGACACACCGTCACAATAAGCATTACATGAAGACACACCGTCACAACAAGCATTACATGAAGACACACCGTCACAATAAGCATTACATGAAGACAGACCGTCACAACACACACAACCACGCTAGCTACCAGTGGGACAAGAGGGCTAAAAGGATCCAGGAAACCTTTTCGACTCTTGAGAGCACAATGACTCGAGCCCACGGGCCTCAGAGTCTTCTCTATATTTAGACTGTTATCTCCACTCAGCTGCAGTGGAACACGAGAACTCTCAGGGAATAAAGCACAAACAAAACAACTGCACCCTCCTCAGACCTCGGGCCGATCGGTTTACATAAAGGAACACAGAGATCCTTGTTCAATAATAAAGAAGCATGGACCCTTCCTCAACACGCTGATGTTCCTTTTATGCAGAGGTTAGAGGTAAAGCCATCACCAAACCTGCAACACGCCACATAACTCTAAGTGGGGTGCAAACAGGAAACTGAAGTAAAAAAAGAATAAAGAAACCAGAAATCACACAAACATTTTTACAAATATTTTCTGGTCTAATTTGTGTAAATAATCGTGAACATCCGAAACACGCAGCAGCAGCGTAGGTGTAGGTTTCTATCTGGTTGGTGACAGCTTTGATTGGGACGTCAATAATTTCTCATAAATAACTCTCCTGCATACATTTGAGTATGAGTTTCAATTTAGAATACCAAAGATGGAAACGGGGAAATAAGAGACCTCTGACAAAATGAGCATGGGTCTCAAATCTACTTCTCATGAATTATTTTCTTATTATTTAAAGATTAGTACGATTCTAAAATAGTAATAGTCAAGTTAAATAACATTAGAACTTCGAACACTCTGCTAAAATATCTTTTGATGGAATTTCTGAATATATTTGCTCATTTGAAACCTACTCAGTTTGAACTAAAAAGGGCAAGTTGCCAGACGTGCTACAGTAATTTATCAGTGAACAAAACACACGCGTTTAGCTTTTGTACATATTGTTTCAAATAACCAATAGACTGCCAAGTTACTGGAGGAGACTAAGAGAAGAGACCCACCTGAAAGAAGTGATTCATTCTAAAGTTGCATATATATCAAATGCTTGAAATGATGAGCAGTGTGTCTCAGTACAACATACTGTACAATAATAAAAAAAACAGTTTGATCATTGTTTTCAGCACAATGCATTCATATTATTAGGCAGCCTTTGTTTATATTTACGGAAAATGTGTCTCCATCTCAGAAATATACAACAAGAGGTTCCTAAAGAGGTACGTGTAAACAACTTCAAATGAGCTGTGACTCAGCATTTTAACCCTGCTAAACTTAATTGGCATCCAATCAAGTCGACTGCAAAAGAGTCTGTGTGCGCTGCAGTGAAGTGAACTGCAGTGTGACTCACCGAGGGCGAGCGCGTAATCCAGTGACAGGAAATATTAACAGGAGATACTCCATCCCACAAGGCTCAAAGGACGACACACGTACAAACTAATGTCACATGGTTATGAAGTCGAGTTTTTGGTTCCCTTAGCAGGAATATTTTGAGGACGTATGATCTAATGCTCATATTAATCTCTTTATTTGTATATGTTTAACTGGTCTGAACATTAAAACAGAAACAGAAAAAGGGAAGAACTGGAGTTGATGTTTGAAATGACCTACGTCAGTCATGTGTGCATGTATTAAAAAGAATGTGAATATTATGTGCATGTACTAAATAGCAATCTGAAAATGCTTCAACTTTAGTTTTTAAATGGATGATTGTTTAGCGAAAAGAGATCCAGATAAACAGATAAAGAACTGTTGTTTAATTCATTCTGTTAAACCCAGAATGTGAATAACATACATTTTCACTAAAGAGAATATGTTCCTTATTATTCAAAGACCTAATGCAAAAATGTAATCGGAGAAACTCCAGTTTCGTTGATGGAAATACCCCCTTAATTACAGCGCCCTATGCTGGGACCAAACTCAATACCAGTGTTGCTGTTGTGGCTGGCAACAAAGTGTCCCAGTATGATGTGGACCCACGACAAGCTGCCACAAGTCTGTGATCGAACATTAAAAAAAGGTATTTAAAAAGTGGGAATTTAATCAAAAAGGGTTTCACATATGACGTAATGAATATAGGATATTATTAGCTTTGTTTTCCATCCAAACGTTGTGCAACCATTAACCAAATTCCTACAAAATCAGCAAAAGTAACGTGTGTTTCCATCCACGACCTTTACGGTGGAAACACACGTGTTATCAGGAGTTGAGTGCACAAATGAACAGTTGTTTGTGCTAATTCTTCAGAAGGGTGCAATTGAAACATTGCAAAACATAACAAAAACAATATGAAAAAACAAGATTTAAATATGGCATGTTGGTTTATTTAATGTTTAATTTATGCTCCTCATCGCGCATCGTCTGTTGCCATTTTCCGTCTCTTCAGCTGAAGCTTCAGTGACACATAAGTCCTATTTGTATATCCTGATTTATTCACTAAAAGTTATTTTCCATTCTGCTTTCATCGGTACATTAACTTTTCCTCCTCAGCCAAGTGAAAATCAGTTTGGTGAATTAGTATTATTTTAATTTTTTTACATTTCCACTCAGGCATTTTATTTTAAATTGTTCAAATTGAAAATGTGCAAATTGAAAATGTGCAAATTGAAAATGTGTAAATTGAAAATGTGCAAATTGAAAATGTGCAAATTGAAAATGCTGACTTTTCGACACATCTGATCACAATTCTCCCTCGAAAGATTTTAAATACACAACATTCCACAAAAATACTAAATACTAAATACTACAGAACGTTAACACTCGACTAAAAGGTCAATTTGTCACTGTGAACCAAAACAAGTTATATCGATAACAATACTTTTTCTCTGGCTCAGACTAAAACAAACCTATCGATCTTGATCAGTTGGGGTTTAGTGTTCGATTTCATCTTTGGCCAGCCTTATTTAAATATATAGCTGCTCCTATTACGGTTGCACCAAAGTGTCTACTCAGCTCAGTAGTTATTTCAGCCCATCTGCTTTTTTTTGCTGATTCAGCGATGTTGCAGTTTTAGCACATTAGCCAAAAAGTTAAATCTGAAATAGACATCCAAGCCAAGGTCTTCCAGTCAGTTTAGATTGCACACTTCTTCTAAACGTGTTGCTTCTCTTGGCTTGCTGTACTTAAAAAGATCTCAGCCTGTCCTTCACACCATTCTCTCTTTTCTCTCATTTTCGCTGCACCTGTGGAGGTGCAACAGCCTCACCTGACCCTGCTTCTTTCTTAAAGTCTTCTTAAAATGTTGGGCGTCTAAAACGTGGATTTCTTGAGCTTGTTATGGACCAAAGCACTGGTTTATATACCTACAAATTAACGGTTATCAACAGCTGCGATTAGAAGATGTTGGACATGAATAGCCACAGCTGGAAGTCTGGTTCCTGTCTAACACTATCAAAGACCTTTCTATGTGACGGTGTGGTGAGATTAGCCTCTCCTCTGCATCCCACAGATACTGTGAAGATGAGAGCTGTCTTAACCTTCACTAAACACTATTTAGATACAGAAGCTTACAGACTGCAGGCCTTTGTGTTTAATCTCAAAGTAATTAACAAATTCTCATTATGCAAATGTATTTCAGCCTGCAGGACGTTGCTGCTGCTTTCGTTTGACCTCCATAGTGAACAAAGCTTTGAACAAAGCTACAAGCCAGGTATGCTGAACTGTGAGAGCTGCAGTAACACATTGTTGTGTTATGTATTATGACTTTAAGACATTGTAAGTTGTATAATGGATACATTACAGTTATGTGACACTCTGAGCCTTGGAGCCCTGTTTCAAGGGCTGCAAATAGCAATTCATTGCATTTGAACAGTGAAAAATGCACATTGGCAATTCTTACAGCCAAAGTTGACATATTTAGATGTCTTGTTTTGTCCAAAAAACCATGAAGTTCAGCTCACAAAGATATTAAACAAACCAAAATATCACAATTGATAAACTGGGCCAAGGATTTTTTTCTGTCAATGTACTTACCGATAGATTGATTAATTGTTCCACCTCTTTATTATATATAAAGACAATGAGTGACATTTCTAGCAGTATTTTTAAATATATTTCCTTCTGTCATTTCTTATTTCTAAATATTGTTTGAACTTATTCTCCATGTGTCCAATGTGCTGACTCATAACCATCAGGGATCTATAAAGTCTCAACATCGTTTTTATAAATGTACATTGAACAAATAATACTGGATTTTGCGTATGAGACCATATTAATATTTGCCATTGTTCATTTCTAGATTTGGCGTATCAAGATGATTCCGTTGGTTTGAGAATAAATAAAAAAAATCTCCAAAATGCAAGACAACATCAAATCTCCACATTTCAAAAGGACATTATTTCAGCCACATTAAACGGTCTCATCAAATTAAAATCCTCTCCCGCAGTTTGATGACCAGAAACAGGACGCTGAGATGTGGCTGAATGTGATGAACATGGATGTGATTTGAGAGGTCAAACTAAACTGCAAAATGGACCCGAGCACTAGATGCTGAGGATAACTCAGCTCCTCTATCATGGAGGAAGAGTGACATGATAACAAAGATGGCCAAATCCCACTGAAACCACCATCTCTGGTGTTTCTGCTGTCACTTTTAGTTTCCCATGATGAGCTGTGGTCACAGTTGGTTTGTATGTGCTTTTGAGCTCAACTTGAGTCACTGAGAAACATTTTGATATCACAGAAGAGGATTAAAAAAAAATAATCCATCCATTATTATAACACTTGTTCTCAACAGTGTCGTGGGGGATGGAGCATATCCCAGTCGACATTGGGCGAGAGGCCCTGGAGAGATAATGATTGCCACTCACGCTCTCAATTTGGAGTCAACAATTAACCTACCGAGGAAGCCTGAGAAAGAAAGAAACAGGTTTGAACCAGGAGGCCTCTTGCTGTGAGGCGGCAGTGCTAACCACTGTCCCCCCGTGCTGCCTGTTTTTTAATAATACAAAGCATTAAGGATATTTTTACATATAACAAGAAATAATGACAACACTATGGAGAAAACATGCAGCTACAGGTTTTCTGCTCCGCTCAACAGCACACAGTCAGTAGTTACACTGTAACCATGTGTGAAGTGTTTTTCTTAAAACCTAATTCAATGATGACTAAGAGTTTCTGTGCTGTACGATGACATCATCAAGCGCTGTTCTAAACCTGTCACCTAAAGAAGATTGACGTCCTCCAGGAGCAGGATTGATCCACAGCTAAGTGCTGCTGCGGCCAGCTAGTCGCGCTCATTTAATCATCAGTAACTTCCTGCAGATTGACAGCTGATCCTCAGCTGATCCCAGATCATCCAAACACCTTTCTGCTTAAGGAGCCTGCAGAGGCGACTAATGTAGGTGTCTTCACCTCCATGAGGTAATCAGAGAGATTTCAACTTTGAACACATTTTTTCTGAGGTACGGATAATCCCATTTATTTACATTTAAGTTAATAAAATGTTATACTAATTCTATACTACGGAAAAGTAACTAAGTACTAACTACTAACTACTATTATGTACAATATTGACTATTTTTATTTTATACTAGTGGTAAAAAATACTTAAAGTCACCTCCACTTTGACCAGCAACAATATTAAAGGCACACTTACATATGAATCCACCTTATGAAAATAATCAACTTTATAGTGTTATTTACTCCCACTGTGAACAGGCTGTGAGGGTAGAAAAGGTTTTTACTGATCTAAAATGTTCTCCCGAACATGTAAATTCACACCCAGAATCACAACCAGGACCAGGACTAAGAAGATAAATCTAAAGCAGCAGAAGTCAAATATTTATCTGCCACAAGATTGAATCAAGCAAACTCAAACTATCTGTTATAACATGAGAGGATGCTGGAGTAAAACTGGTTCCATCCCAAACCACACACACTGCTGGTGTTTGCATATTTCCTCACTGTCTGCTGTGTTCTTCTCTTTCTAAATAAATATCTGATGCTAAAATGCTTTAAATATATATAATATAATTACATAAAAAAAATTGACAATAATAACTGCAACACCAAAACATAAAAAGTATAATATGAATTCATAAAAAGTAGTTTTTAAAAATCAAATATTCTGTCAAGCTTTCAAAGTTTACCACGACCAACATTTCAGAGAAGATGTCGGTGTTTTTAATACAGCTGCTGTCCTGCTCCCAGGTTGCCTAAGACAGCAATTTCCCCCTATTCCTCCAATCACGTGACCCCTTTTCTAGGAGGAGTGGTGATGCAGATGAGAGGAGGGGAAGTTATAAATAGCTCTTTCTTTTTTTTCTCTTCAGAGCTAACAGAAAGCAGAGAGGAGGGAGCAGCCAGAATGTGGGAGATGTATTTTGGTGCTGGAGACTGCAGGTGAATCCAGGACGTTTAGGATTTAAGGTATATGAAACATCTTAACAACTAAGTCTGTTTTTCTGCAGCAGTGGTCAAACGAGACTCATAACTTTGACAGACTGACTGAAATAAAAGATATCGACCCGACATATGAATCTGATCCCGGTTGGATGTAGCAGTGTTTGTTAGAGGCAACATGGATGTAAGTGAGCTGTAATGTCAGCACAGGAAGTGCAGATGTGAACTGCAAACTGTCGCCTCACATTCACACATGACACTTTGCAATCCTTGCAGGTAAAATGAAAACTGCCAGAAGAGTTTTTGTCTTCAGCCCTTTCTTTTGCACTATTGATTCATTTAAAAAACTGACAGGGCTAAATTAACTATTTTTTAATACTTTGAAACCAGTAGGTGAAGGTGGATGAAAGCCAATACATCTTCTGTCTGACTGTCCTTAAAACACACACACACTCACTCACACACACACACACACACACACACACGCACACACACACACACGTTCATCTATGGACTCGTACATGCTGTCAATGTCTGTTCATGCAGCCGATTTAATAAACTGGGGTACTTTATATGTTGTATATGTCTCTGTATATGTGCAGTAAGCATACAATGTGTAAGGCACACCCAATTAACTTCATATAGTTAGTTTAGTTCCAATATGCCAGTCAATGTATAGCCGGTTTCTCAGTTTTTATTCCTTCTGTAATAAGGAGCTGTTATGGTATGGGAAGCACACACACATCATATAAATGCACTAGCCGCGATCTGATTGGTTCAGGACTAAACGTTTCACTCTACCATAGACACACAACAGTCCTCTATATGGCTCAACGTTTCATGTATAAAACTCCAATAATATTAGAATAATTCTCCACATATTCGGACTAATGGTGATTATATGGTTATTATACATTGGTTATCTGGTTACCTCATTATAATAAGTGTTATAAGAAAATAACAGAACTGTACGTATGCGGGACAATATATATATATATATATATATATATATATATATATATATATATATATATATATATATACATGTATATATAGTGACTCTCCCCTGTTCTATAAATTAAATGAAGGTATTGAATTCAATTATATTGTTCCTGCCTCAGACACATTAAGACCTATTTTCCGGATTTGAACCATCGGACGGTGTGAAACGCCTTTTCCTGCAGGACAGGCCCCTCGCCAAACCAGGGATCCACTAAGCAAATAGCACCCTTCAGATCCACCCTGACAAATGACACGAATAAATATGCAACTACGACGGTTTAGTGGTTTTCACAATGAAAACATCTGTTATAAAGCGAGCATCGTATATAGGTTCTTTAATCGGAAATAATTTCCAAGATATTCGAACATGAGCGCTCATAGACAATAAATGAAGGATACATTAGATTTAAATATGACATATTTGTCAATGCAATACATTAATAAAGACAGAAATCTCACCTTTATAGATTTCTATCCGGCTACTATCCACCTCGTTCAGCACCCGCAGAAACACCACTAGTCAAGTCAGAACGTCCGTGCAACACCACATCCGGTTACGAATTCCAGAATAAAGGCCGTTAAAAACAAGCTGTCTATTTAATTGCTCAAAATAAATGCCACAATTATGATTTTAAAAGATATATATGCTCTAAAAAAATAAAAATAAAACCCAATGCATCTTTTTAAATGTATTATTTCAATTAGTAGTTTTACTTTATAGGTATAAAGTAAACATAAACTGATTTCCTGGTCAACGTACACTTATCTCCAACTCCACACCACCACATTTGTTTACTGTTGTATCCAGACCAAACAGACCACAGATAAGCGTGTGTTCTCCAGCTAAACACGGGAAAGCCAACGATATAACAAAAAAATACTTTGAAAGAAGAATTGATTTCCGGTCTTTCCGTAACTCCGCTGTCTCCACTCAGCCAGAAACAACATAAAATGAATGGTATGTATGCGGGACCACAGTCAAGATTGACAGCACGTCTAACGAATCCACAGCCGTGGCATAACAACTATCTTGAAGCATTCAAATATGGTCTACCTGTCATTTATTATTGATGAACGCTGCTGGAGAAACTGAATTATTGATTAGGAGGTCATCAGTAACCACTGCTGCCGTTTCCACATATTATCAAACAATGGTCATGATTGTCATTGTAAAACATATCCCTGAAAAAACATATTTATATGACAAGTAATGCCATACTAATACAATATGGTTTAAAATAAACTCACAAAGTCCTACAAACTATATATGAATATGACCACGATAAAGTAGATTCAACAATGTAATAAGTCTAGTCTAATACTACTATAGCAGCAACTTTAAATAGCCAGGTGTTATATTGTATTTGTGATGAGTGAGCAATTGATTTGCAAAAGAACTATGAAACTGTGATCTGTATGATATGGCGTTCTGTTCTGATTGATCCTCCAAACCAGCAGGTGCCGCTCACACATTTAACGTATAATGTTCAGTGGAGTAAAACCTGAAGAGGTCTTGTTTCATGGGTCCGGATCGTTGCACGAGTGTTTCTCACATTATTAATGAATAAAGCTCTCTCCGCCGTGGCTCAGGTTTAGGTAAGGCTGCGTCAAAGTGTCGTCACATTTGTGGTCAGGTTGACTTAATGGGGAAAGATTGGCTTCGCCGCAACAGTTTATATGCTAGTTAATTGCATGAGGCAGGAAGCAGAGAGAGCATGTCAAACTGCTAGCTAACTGTTAACAGTGACCTTTGAACCTCTCAACTGTTTCAAAAGTGCCCGTCTGTGTATTCTGCAGATATAACGTTACTATAAACGTAAATATACATCTCGTCATCCCGTGTAATACAGAGAAAGTAAATTACCCGATAAACAGTTCATGCAACAAAGTATATTTACTGAAAAGAGGTGTTACGGTTTAGGAAGCGACCGTGTTAACTGGCGACTTTGAACCAACGCGTCCTTTGTTGTCATAGTTAGACAGCTGTTGAAAATAGGAAGAGAACACGTAGCTGCCCTCGCGAATGCCGCATTGTTTAATTTGTATAGTATATATTATTATGTATATAAGAGGGGTTGACACTTCATTACAAAATTAAACCAAGCGGCATTCACGAGGACCGCTATACACGAAAAGTCACCAGTTAACAGGGTCGCCTGTTAAACCGTAACACTGGATCATTGAACGCCTAAAACAACTCGTAGATAGACATGCGTCATTCATTAACTTGTGTAGTAACGTTATATGTCAGTGTGCGACTCAAAATATGCTTTCTGGATTTGCCATTTTAATCAAATCAAGATTTTAGTATCATATTTGTCACAGTTTTTACATTATTATATATTACATTATTTTTGTCATGATAGAACGATGTATTAATCGTCTTTTTGTAGTGAAGTAGAGTTAAAGCTTCATGCAGCTTTTCAGCCAATTGGTTTGCAAATTGATTATTTTCTCTAGACTTCATTTGCAACACAAAACCGGCTGATCTATTACATGTAATAATATCTCAGCCATGTACTTTGTGATATAAGCTCCTGTACATCTGTACAACAACCATGGACAGGTAAACAAAAGTGCAATTGGCCACTCTCGCTTTTTTTACATAAGCACAAAAAAAGCTTGTTTTGTAAACAAACAGCCAGGAGGACAGGAGGAATGACTGGCACTGTGTTTCTGTGTTCTTTATAAACTGCACTAATAAATGTGTTTTTATTTTTATTGTCATTTTACATTAGTTTACAGTGAGCTAATAATTCCTTTATATCGTGACTTTACTGTTGTAAACACTACCGTTGCCTCTCTTGTAACTATATTTTGTTATATCTAAATCTTATAATGTTCTTAATGTTTTTGTTTGTATTATTCTGTGTATATATATATATATATTTATTTATTTTATTATTATTATTATTATTTAGTCTTGTAGATTAACCGAGTATTGATTAGAGTAGCTCCTAGTGTTAAAATCCTAAAGATACCTATACCTACCTGCTGGCCACTGTCGGTCTCCAACACGCTTGGAAAGGGAGGGGTGAGCAGAGGGGTATTTAATTAGTTGCAACCTGCCACAAACCACTTGATGCCACTAAAACCTACACACTGTTACTGGGCAGAGGCCAGTAAATGTGCTTGTGTAACTGGGAAAGGGATGTTGGGGGAGACTTTTATTCATTTTATAAATCAGGATTAATAATTTCTAAACGTGTTTCTTCTTTGGGCTTCATCAATGACGTCATATGTTTAAAACGATACAAGTCTCGATAAGAGCTTCACTGAAAATAATTTAATTACTCGACACACGCCCTTAAATCTCGGCACAGCACGTAACAGCACTATTAATCTGTTTTGTAATTTTAGTTTTTACCCCTCTGTTTTGGAAATGCAGCATCCTTTTGGAGGTTGGTCAACAATGTCCTCTTTCTCCTGCAGATGACAGGAACGTTAATTCATCTGCCGTCATGCTTCCTCGGATGGGTAAAGATTTTCTCGTCCGGATGCAGTTCAACTGGCGGCCGCTTTTCCAGGGCCGAGCCCTGCTGCTCACAAACACCCTGAGCGGAGGAATATTATTGGCACTGGGAGACATCGTGCAGCAGAGCCGGGATAACCTAAAACAGCCAGGCAGAGTACGAGACTGGAGGAGGACAGGTGAGAGAAAGGAGGAGCTCTCTGTTAATAATTTATCAAAATGTTGTATTTTGGAGAATATCTGCAATGCTTTTCATTTTGAATACCAACTCACGGCGATTAATTCTTCATTCTTCCATTAACCCATGACTCTCCACCTGAAGGTCGCATGTTTACGGTGGGCTGCTCCTTCGGTCCTTTGCTGCAATACTGGTACATCTGGCTGGATGGAGTGTTTGTGGGCAAAGCTCTGAAAACGGTGGGAAAGAAGGTTCTGGTGGACCAGGTGGTCGCCTCACCGTTTCTGGGGATGTGGTATTTTGTAGGTAAGAAGGAATCTTCCCTTAGTGCACATATACACACATCTAAACTTTTGTCACAGTGTTGGTACATAAACTGTACAGTGGGTAGAGCGGGCTTCCTTTAAACACAAGGTTGGTGGTTCAATCATGAATCTGACGAGAGTATTTTAATTTCCACTAGTAAGTGAAAGCAAAAAAAAACAAACACTTCCACTAGTAAAATAAGGACATGTAGGTGTTTTGCAAGTCTTTCTGAAACTGAAAACCCAGTTTTTCTCATCTAAGGGTTTACTATCTCAGAGTTTTCACTAAATCTGCTTTCTGAAACAGGGACCTGACAGACAACTCTGTTTATTGCAGGTATGGGTCTCCTGGAGGGACACACTTTATCCGAAGGATGGAAGGAGTTTTCAAACAAGTTCTGGGAATTTTATAAGGCAAGTACACCTAGATCTGGGCCCTATTCCTCATACATGGTTCAACTAAGTCGATCAAATGTCCTATTATCCAGCTTAAATTAACACAATGATTGAAATCAGGCTATCCCGGTTTCTCAAAGGCTCAAACCATCTCGTTAATTCGAACCAGACATCAGTACTCAGGATAGTTGCGCGTGCCCGTCCTACTTCAAAAGAGTGAAGCGTCGATCACCCAAACCATAATTTTCTAACAGCACAAAGGCAAATAAACTCAAAGGAAGAGCCTCTTTTTTCTTTGCTGACGAGCAGGAGATGATCATGAACGCATATGAGGAATTCCAGACCATAATCATGTTAACATCTAACACCGCCCCGCTGTGAGGGCAAGACAAGAAGCATGGCAACATACCAGACAAGTTAAATGTGTAATGCTGTGTACGAACACGAACGCTTTATTCGCGTGAGTTTACTCGCCCGACTATTTGTGGTTTATTCATTCGCGTGGCTTATCTCCAGGGCTTTACTTCGTGGAAACAGTTATAATTTCCGCCATCCACCATGGAAGAAATGAATACTATTTCTGCTTTATACTTGTTGTGTAAATCCCACAAACTTCGGAACATCTAATGTACTGTACACTACTCATGTACAGTACATGGTTATTGTACAGTATGTGATTAGTCTACAGCAGTCAAGGTCCATGACCCCCTATTGTCAAAGACATATGATTGTTTGTATAGCAATGTAATTTGAGGAAAATTATGTCATAAGTACCTGCACATTAATGCTGTGAAAGCCTTTTCGATTGACAAAATCTGCCTCGTTTGGGCCAGAGGGTGATTTGATGGCTCGAGAAGGTCTTGTAAATAAATGATTCCTTGTGGGCAGAATGGATAGCGCTCGTATAGGAAGTCATCATGACGTGATAAGAACTCTAACTATAAAACACCAATAACACTTCTTCAATGGGATCTCTGATGAAGGGAGCTGCTATCTTATCCAGCTATCCAACTTGGCCTGCACTGGAGCAGGTTCAAGTGTTCGGATGTGTTGCTATGGTGATTTTGCCAAACTTGCTTTGTGGAACCAAAAAGCCAGACTTTTTTGTAATCTTATCCTGAACATTTTCCAGCTAACTACATTAGCCAGGTACGAGGAATAGGGCCCAGGAGCAAAGATCAAGGATAATTTACTCTCAATCAGCAAATTAGGATTCTTCAATATTATTTTACCAAAATTGTTTGTACTCGGCAAACAAATTTAGAACTGCCTCAGCCTACAAATTATGTCTGCCTGCCGACTCCTAATGTAAAGACACACCTTTTAAACTGAATGCTTCTCATATTAAAAGAACAATCGTTAAAGGCTTTTATAGACAATTACAAACTTTAGTTTTCTAATGGATTTGCCAATTGTATTAAATAACTATAACATTGCCGCACCTCTGTTTACCTTGCAATGGCATGTTGAAATAGCTGCTGTGAAAAGGGCCTATTTGACTGTAAAGTACTTTGTGTGATCAGTCCTTTATGTTAAGGCTCCCCTGTGTTCTTGCCTGCAGGCAGACTGTTGTGTTTGGCCTCCTGCTCAGATGATCAACTTTTACTTCCTCCCGCCTAAATTCCGTGTTGTGTACATCAACGTTATCACCGTAGGGTGGGACACCTACCTTTCCTACCTCAAACACAGAGTAAGTCAGCCTCACACGAGATTCAACCGAAATTCTGGCTAGTTTTGACAATTCTTAAGAAGAGAATGTTTTTTACTTTACTGTTTTTGCCTTAATAATATACTGTATATATTTATATAAAAAAACACAATTTCTTTGCTTGTGTGGTTCAGTGTGTCGGTCAGAGTTGTCAGCTTGCTCAGTGATGTTGATTACATTGATGTGTGTATTGTTTTTTGTGGGACAGGATGACAGCCAAACTGAGCTGCTGTCAGACAGCAGTGCTGTGGATGTTCAGCAGGAAGCGCTCCCATCATCCAAACCTCTGGAGGAGAAAACCTAGAGGCGGAGTTCATGCACAAGTGTGAAGTCTGTCCAGTGTGTCGGTACATCTACTGTTTTGCACTCCTGTAGGAACAGTCGGGGATAAATGCTGTTTCACGGCCTCGCAAGCTAATTCCTCTGATGATGGAGGTTTTATTTTGATCACATCTCCATAATTGTAACTGCTGCCATTAACAAAACCATTTAAATGTAAGTTAGTTGGTGCACGTTTTTTGTATGAAACTACAATATTTAAACTGTCCAATATCCAACAGAGTGGCATTTCTTAAATGTATAGATGGATGCATTAATGCCAAATAACCTTGTCTTGAGTTTATCCCCTTGAAATATTTATGAAAAAATTGCACTATTCTGATTACATGCTTGAAGAAAATGTATTGCGGTATAATTATTTATTTACACATTTAATTTTTTTCATGAATCCTTAACTGTACTTGTAAACCTGATTCAAGACAGACTGAAGCAATACAATTATTTTATTTTTAAATAGCATACATTTTATACTTCATTTTAAATGTGACTTGATATCCTGTACTTATCGTATGGTTCCAACTGCTATTTTATTAATGAATATCCAACTATATAAATGCTGTCTAAAAACAGAAACCTTCCAAAAAGTGTTTTTTTTTTCCCTTTTACATATAGAGGTGGTTCAGTTCTCGTCACTTATCGCTCTGTTTCTCGTTTTCCCTGATTCCTAAATTCATATTTAAATTAATAACTTGTATTGCTCTTTCATATTCTTTACATCAAACGGGAACAATCTGAGAACCAGGACATTCATTGTAGCTAAGAATGTGTGTGTGTGTTATTGCATAGTTCAACGTTTGATGATCAGAAATTCCGGTAGGGGCCCAGAGCTGATTGAGATGAGCTAATTAGTGCAATTTGACATGACATTTCTGAGACATTTTCACAAATTTTAAAGCAATTTTCTATTCGCCTCGAGTAATTACAACCATAAAATCTTATCCTGCATACATTATTGTACTTGAGGATTATAATAAAATGCATACTTCAGAAATTGCCTTCATTTGGCATAAATGTCATTTTAAGTACAGAATGTTAGAACACTAAAATAGCAGCAAACAACGACTTCATGGTGATATAGTAAGATGTCAAACTGTATGAAGGTGCACTTTCTCCGTGTGTGTGTTACCTGAGTTTCTCCTTGTTGACAAAGCCGGCGGTCATGCTGCTTTTAATGCAAAATGAGCATCCGCCACTGGTTAGCTCACGGCTAAACATAACAACGTTTTTACAGCAGCAACAGTATTGTTTGCAACAGCAAAGTCACCATATAAACTCAATCATCCATCCATCCATTTTCAATACCGCTTATCCTCATTAGGGTCGCGGGGCGCTGGAGCCTATCCCAGCTGACATAGGGCGAAGGCAGGGGACACCCTGGACAGGCCGCCAGTCCATCGAGGGCACATGTAGGGACATACAACCATTCACTCTCACATTCACACCTATGGGCAATTTAGAGATCAATTAACCTGCAGCATGTCTTTGGACTGTGGGAGGAAGCCGGAGAGCCCGGAGAGAACCCACGCTGCCACGGGGAGAACATGCAAACTCCACACAGAAGGACCGCTCCGACCGGGAATTGAACCCGCGGCCCTCTTGCTGTGAGGCGACAGTGCTAGCCACTACACCACCGTGCAGCCCATAAACTCAATCATTTCTCACTAAATCTAAAATGTCAATAAAATAAGTAACATTCCTGAATTAAGTTTATAAAGAATGAAGAACACAGACATTAGTCAGTATCAGTCGTTCCTCCTGCTGACTCACTGCCTGCAGGTAGTAACACAGGAAAGAGAGAGCGGGGGAGATGTCACATGGGTAACTATACTATAGAATTATTTCACAATATCGTTTTTAGCTGTATTAGCTGTGTTAAATACTCAGCCAGGCTTTATATTCTATTTTTATTTTTGGGAAGAAATGCTATGATTGTGCAATGTTTATTTTACTTTGGTGTGTACTTTTGATCCATCTGTGTTGGAAAGCCTGTGGAGGTTGGCCACCTATATCTCTAGCTCTCATTGGATAACTGATTAACATTCAGCCTTCTTACAGAGTAGCTTCCATGGGGACAGGGAGATCACCCTGGGAGATCACCCTGATGCAGGCCCTGAGCTCAGACACGTTGGGGAAATAACAGATCACAGTACTCGGAAATCTGAAGGTCATGCTTCCCAGGGTGGGGAAACGGTTTCTGGTCCAGATGCAGCACATCTTGAAGCCGCTCTTCCAGGGCCGGAACCAGCTGCTCACAAACACCCTGAGTGGAGGAATATTAATGGGTCTAGGAGATATTTTACAGCAGAGCTGGAAAAATTTCCAGAATCCAGACAGAGTCCGGGACTGGAGGATGACAGGTAAGGGAACCGCAGCCCGGGTATTGCAATGTGGGACTAGCTCGCTATCCACTCTGGAGGGAGGTGTTGGTGTCTTGCTCTTCCCATGACTGAATGGCTTCATGCACAATTAAATGAAATGTAGATCGCAGTGGCAGCTGGTGGATTCATTTTTGGTAGGGCCATCCAATCAATTTCAGCAAACATCCCAGTATGATTCAATGCCAAAAAAGTATCAAACACACATTTATACTTTGTAGTTAAATATTTAACATTTATTCCAACACTGACATAATAAGGACATCTTATTCATACAATTCATTATATTAATATATATATTTAATAATATAATAATATTCAGTATAATATACTGTAAATACCATCTAATGTAAATATACAATATACCTATCATAAATATATTATAATAATATGTAAATATCGTATAATATAAATCACATATATATATATATATATATATATATATATATATATATAAAATATAATAGAACATGTTTATATATTAAGATGCCTTGTTAGGGTTAAAGTGGTGCACATTTCAAGATGTTCTTCTCAGTACAATACCCTTAAAATACAATCACTTGGCCCAATGAATCATTTTCATTTTCATCATTTTTCAATACAAAGCACTACTGTATATAGCAGATTCTAAACTCTCAACCAGTAAACTCAAATCTCCATCAATAATGAATTAATTAATAAATAATCACATATTGTATTTTAATTTACATTGTTTCCCATGACTCTCTCCACCTGAAGGTCGCATGTTTACGGTGGGCTGCTCCTTCGGGCCTTTGCTGACATACTGGTACATCTGGCTGGATGGAGTGTTTGTGGGCAAAGCTCTGAAAACGGTGGGAAAGAAGGTTCTGGTGGACCAGGTGGTCGCTTCGCCGTTTATGGGGTTGTGGTATTTTGTAGGTGAGAAGGAATTTTCCCTTAGTGTACACATCTAAACATTTGTCACAGTGTTAGTACATAAACTGGACAGTGGGTAGAGCGGGTTTCCTTTAAACACAAGGTTGGTGGTTCAATCCACACTTTTACTGTGTGTGTGTGTGTGTGTGTGTGTGCGTGCCTGTGCGTATGTGTGTTTGCATGTGCATGACATATCTTAAAGATTTGGAAGAGGTTTGACAAAAGACAAAAAGTGTGGCTCTGATGTTTTATTTTGAGCCCCAGGTAACTTCACTCTGTAATATTTAAACGCAAAGGGAAAGAAATGCTGTAACTTTAGATTTTCCTAAGAAACAAACTAATATCTGTCCAGGATGAACATGGAAGAGGGAGAAGACCCAGAGTTAAAGTCTTTCTGAAACTGAAAACCCAGTTTTTCTCATCTAAGGGTTTACTATCTCAGAGTTTTCACTAAATCTGCTTTCTGAAACAGGGACCTGACAGACAACTCTGTTTATTGCAGGTATGGGTCTCCTGGAGGGACACACTTTATCCGAAGGATGGAAGGAGTTTACAAACAAGTTCTGGGACCTTTATAAGGCAAGTACACCTGTCTGGGTCTCACCTGTAGATCTGGAGCAGCCGATCAAGGATAATTTACTCTCAATGGGCATTCATTGCAAAAGAACATTCATTGAGGCTTTTAAAGACAACAATACTTAGCAACTTTAGTTTACTAATACCTATGAAATTGCCGCATATTTATTGTCATGAATAAATATGTATATTTCAAAGCTTCTTTTGAGATTTTCAAATGACGTATTTTACGTCTGAGAACAATATGTTAAAATACCGTAAGCTTGTGTTTAACAATAATGTACAATAATTACTAAACCCTCACAGACTTTGCATGAACGTGTTACTGAGTGTGTGAGTGTGGACCTTTATTGGGTTTAGGACTTCTGCAGCTCTGTATTATGTTGATAATCCAAACTCAACCTTTTCTGTAACATTAGTCTCTTTTCCCAGAAGCCATTGTGACATGTCATTGCAGGTAAACACAGTTATAGTCAACAACACTAATTCTGGCACTGTTCCATTCAAGACAGCCAGGGCCCTGGTCTTGTGCACGCTGCCTCACTGGAAAGACTGACACGAAACAGAAAGTACTTTGTGTGATCAGTCCTTTATGTTAAGGCTCCCCTGTGTTCTTGCCTGCAGGCAGACTGTTGTGTTTGGCCTCCTGCTCAGATGATCAACTTTTACTTCCTCCCGCCTAAATTCCGTGTTGTGTACATCAACGTTATCACCGTAGGGTGGGACACCTACCTTTCCTTCCTCAAACACAGAGTAAGTCAGCCTCACACGAGATTCAACCGAAATTCAGCAAAATTCAGTCTAGTTTTCACAATTCTTAAGAGAATGTGTTTTACTTATTAAATGACCATTCTTTTATTTTTCATCTTTTGTTTTTATGTTTTTGCCTTAATAAAGACTAGTTGTACAAATGTTGCTACTAATAAAAAAGAATAATTAAAAATTATGTGTGTATTGTTTTTTGTGTGATGTATGATGATATCCTCCAATAACTTTCCTTGTAATACATGCTCACAGGACGGATAATCTAAGTGACTTTGTGAGGAAACAATAGAGACCCTGGAGCATGAGAAGGTATTTGCAAAAGCAGAGTATTTGAATCAAACAACTGTACTTTTCAAAGACACAAATCGGAAATCAAAGCTTTTTGGCCAAAAGAAAATCTTGTGATGAAGGAGGCACCAGCAAGAACCAAGCGGAGCACTCTCAACTATCTCAGAAAAGAAAATGTTGACATACAAAAATGTAAATAAACTTTAAACAATTTCAATCCAACAAATGAATTCAAACAAGAAAGCATATCACAACAAAAGTCTTGTTACAGTACCAGTGGCTTCTTTGGTTGTACCATAAGTTGAAATTTACAGTTTTGTCTTAACAGATACAGTTATAATTTAATAATAATTAATTATGGAATAGTCACTTAGGTAAGATGTGACTGTTAGGATCCCTCTCTGCTGTTAGTGTGGGCTCCCCTGTTTGTTCCCCTCCTGTCTGGTTTGTTGTTGTGTGCCATCTTCTTAATGTTTTGCTTTTGTCAGCCTACAGTCTCCACCTCCGTCCACTACCACGCCCCTCTCCTTTGGCTCAGCTGGGGCTCGTTGCTCTAAGTGCTGCCAGCTGATTTAAGGACCATGGCATTCCCTGGCGCGTTGTCAGATCGTTCCGGTCACCAGTCTGGTTCCTTACCGTGTGTTGGGAACACCAGGTTTCTACCGATCCCGTTCGGTTGAGTTGCCTTCCCGACTCCAGCGAAGGAAGCTTCTGCATCCGCTGGACTATTCTGATCATTGTTTTGTTTGTTTTATTCTTTGCTGTTTTTCCCCCCAGACTCGTTTGGAAAATAAAGATCCTCACTTTGAGTTTTGCAAACTGCTGCGTGCGTTTGGGTCCTCCACACAACACAACCATAACAGTGACGCATGCTTATTTCAAACCACAATATTATTTCAAACCACAATACTGCTAGAGCTATACATGGGGTTGGATGTAACTCTCTTTTAATCTAATTAACCCTGAATTGACAACTACACACACAGACATTTTATGTTCACTATCTGATGTTCTCTTCTAGTATTAGCACCTCCATAAAAGGCAAATACAAACACTGACACTGCTTTATTTAGTGCATATGTTCTTCAAACGTTATGAAAGTATCAACAACAGAGTACCATCATTCTTAATGTGACTTAAAAGTCAGTGGCGATTAGTTTTTGTACTTGGCAAACCACAGGAGGATGTTGAGCGCTACAAAATAAACTACCATACAGCCCTGGTATTACATTGCACATCTAAAGCCGTCAATCAAATTCACCATCATCTTTTCAACATCCAGCATTCACATTGCTATTTCTTCAGAAGTTGCCTTCTCTGTTTGTAGATTAGAGGCTGAATTTCACTATAACCACAAAGCCAATACAGAGCATTGTTCAAACATTGACTTACCAACCTGAGGGAGTTGATATGCACTAACCCAGTGTTCAGAGTCCTCCTCAGGCACTCAACACATCCTGCTATCAAGGATGTAAACTGTGTGTGTGTGTGTGTGTGCTGATATGACATGACTCCCAGCCTTTATTTCTCTTTCTCAACATGCCTGCAGCGATGCACCTCACTGTGCTAGGGTATCTGTTTGCAGTGGCTGTTTGTAAAGGTAAGTTGACATGTTACATTTTACCTGTTAATGTGATGTTTGAGATTTCGAATAATTAATATCATCTTGAAACCTTAAAAAGATGCAAAGTAATGCAATCAGGAAACTTGGGGCGAGAAGGGTTGTATTATTGTTGTCAATTCGTCGGAAAACATTGCACTTAGCCCAATCTTTATGCCTATAACATTCACATCAGGATTCCATTAAATGTTACAACAATCAGCAAAAGGCCTGTGTGTATTACCGTAAAATAAAAGTAAAGGTTGCTTTTCTGTATAAGCTGCTATTAATAAATCATAAGAATAATTTAAAGTCAATGGGAAGGTCTTTCTGGGTGGAAAGTATTTAATCAGTAAAAGTAATCTTGAGATAAACCTACAATATTGTAGTGTCTGCTACTTTTGCAAACGCTTTATTGAACACAGACACATGTGCACAATGCCAGTAAAGGTATTTATCAGCTATATATATATATATATATATATATATATATATATATATATATATATATATATATATCCATACCTTCAGTCCAGCCTCATTCTACGGCTCATTCATATCAACAGAGGAAGGAAAATAATTCTCAGATATTTTACAACTTTTAAGACGTAATGATTTAAATAAGAGTGCATGTTAGCGTGGGTTGTCTCTGGGTTCTAAATCCCTACTTTAGTACACTTCTGTCTATTGTTTTGGGGCAAGCATTGTTTGGCTTCAAGGGTGGGAAAACACAGTGCCATTGACATGCAGTTCAATAATGGAGTACGATGACGTCGTAATGGTGTCGGCTCTTGAGTCATACTCAGTCATCACTGTCAGTATCACTGCATGTCCCTGTGGCTGGAACTACATGAACGATCCTGGTGACTTTGAAATGTCCAGTCTGGTTTTCATGGTAGCCACCAATCCTGGCAGCTCTAAAAAAGAACATAAAAATGTATCCATGTATAACAAATTGAGACACAAAATAGCACATATATACACTCTCATTTTCTTTGCACTTGTACACCTTATATAAATTGAATCAATCCACACATTTCACTTCATAACCTCAAGTAGAATGGTTGCAGGTTGGTAAATAACTTGTGTGGGAGGGTACAGTACAAGTGGGAGGAACACTTGGGTGAGGCCAAGTGCAGTACTGTGTTTATGAATGCTGTGTCATCCAATTAAACTCATTTAAAGTGGAGGTAGTCACCTCTTGCGCATATAGGGCACATCATTTCCAACTACAACTCTGCTTTAAGTTCAAAATATCAGTTTGGTTATCAATCATGAAAAAGATAACAACCTAGCCTATCTTGATCAGGTGCAGTCAGCCAGGTAACGGAGATAAGCACACGTGCTGCAAACCAACCCAGTTTGGCTGAGACAAATAATGGCACAACCACCAACAATGCACAACAGCCTCCAACAGCAACACACCACATTACCACTGCAGTCACTTCAGAAAAGGAGTCATCATCCCCACCGCCCTCGACTTCACCACAAACACCCAACAGGACAGAGGAAATACATTTCAGTGCCACTCCTCAGACCAACCAGACCTCCAAGAACACAGTTTCCAGCGGATCGACACTCTCATCAGCATCAAAGTCACCAAACGTCACAGCAACCACCACTGTAAACACAACCAGCCCAGGTCAGACAACTGTTAGCTGAAGGTTTGATGGTTTATTCTTTATTATGAATCAAAGAACAATGATTACACCTCTGAATCAATAATAAATATCAAGTGAAAAAAAGAGATCACTTCACACGCTAAATGGAGTTTCATTCAGTGGTATAATAAAAGGCTGCAAATTACTTAATTTACTTACTACATTGATTCATTTTTGGCCACTGGAGGACAGAAGATCTTCCGTAATAGACAATAAATTAAATAATAGTAATTACAAAAAAATGAAATTAAACTATACTATACTAATACTATTAAAAGAACAAAACAGATAGTTGTACCCAAGTTGATGTAAAAATGAATTAGTGGAGTAACAATAAAAGTAAGAGAGATTACAAGTGCTGGCCACCATACCAGTTGGGCTGCAAACAATATAATCAATTTATTCATTGTGAAAACTACTAACAACAACATATTCGTTGTATACTGTCAAACTAGTTGAGCTCTTTTTCACTCATTTTCACTCATGCAAAGAAGAAACAAGTAGTCTAAGATCAAAATGAAGTTCCTACAGGAAGTAAGTAATGGTAACATTAAAAAGAGTAACATACACTACAGTTAGGCCAAAAGCAAATAAACATCTACTAAGAATGTTGTAATGGCAACACATTAGCGTTAGACAGCTCATTTGGTTAGCAGTAAACTGATTGCAGGACACTTAATTGTACCAAGTGATTCACTAAACAGCTGTGATAAAAGAGTGTATGGGCTTTAGAAATGCCCAAACGGAGGTATTAGGGAATAACATTAAAGATGCTTAAGAAGATGAAATAATTGTTTTTGGTGCTGTAGTGTCAGAATACTACATGTAGTCTAATACATGTTTCACTTTGCTGGGAAATTAAGAGTTTCCTTTGCAACACTCTTTAATGAATGAGGCCGACATGAAGTCTATCCAATGTGTAAATAAAATAAAGTTTTGGGTTTGTCTCGCCCTCAGATCTTCTACAGAAGTGGAAAATAGATTACTTGGGTCCACATCGCGGCCCCGTGGCCATCATTTGCATCTTCTGTATCATGTTTGCCCTCGTGCTGGTGGTTGTCACCGTGAAATGTATCCGATCATCGAGGAATAACTTTGAGAGGCTGGAAGAAGTGCCGATGGTGAGTTAGAAAAAAGGAACCGAATGTTTGAACTGATTTTAATTGTAAAACAGATTAGATAGGTAAATGTAATAAAGTCTAACACATTTGGATGAGACTAAAAGAGGCTATTTATTAGTCTTTTTGCCATGCTAGCAGTGTATTTGGGTGCAAAAGCTGGAACGAACATCAAGCAATTTGTAGTGGCGGTGTATCAATTAATTGGGATCCCCTCTCCATTCGTTATACAACGTTTAACTACGAATACATATGTCTCATAGATCTTAAGAGCTTGTATTCCACACTGCACTTAATTTGGTCCTCAGCAAATTATGGATTGTGGATTGGATAAGAAAAGCCTGAAAGATCAATCAAAGGACATACCCACTTACACACACGTACACGTAGACACCTACACACATATATGCACAATTCAACTCCATGCAAAGATGGAACCTAAACAATACATTGTTTGAGACAAAGATTGAGATTCTGGTATTTCCACCAGTAGGGGGCAACACTCGCATGAGATTGAGTATATGATTAAAACATGAAAGTGTGACTGGCGACAGTACGATGTGTTGCACCACAGGGATTTGCCCTGTTAACTATGGCAGTGCATCCGAGCTGGCATTGAAAACCTCTTCAACTTCATCTTCCTCCTCAACAGTGAGCACAATGGTTTGCTGCTCTCTCTTTTTACGCCAACAGGAAGTGATAATGTAATGACTAAGCACTTTCTTTAGAAATTTAAATAGTGCTGATGATGAGTCGTCAGCACTGCATCAGTGTGTCAGCAGGTATTCAGACACTCTCAGCATCCTGGAGTCGTATCAGGTGAAAAACAGAGAGCGAAACACTTTAGGATGAAACTACTTTCGCTATCTCTAAATCTTTATTTGACGCTGTAAATAGATTGCATGACGTTTTGCCTGAGTAGAACAAAGTGTACTATATGTGAACATACACAGCAACACATACAGGATAACGTATGGGTCCAACACAGAAACAGCTGATTTTGCAAACTGAACAGGTGATGATGATGAGCAGATTATCTGCGGGTTTAATAAGTGACAAGACTATATTCTGTATTTTAAAAGGTGATTGTAAGTGTTATTTAGTGAAAATCTTTATTGTGTGTAGCTTTTGAACTGTAAATGTTGATAGCATAGCAAGTATGAAGTGAATGTCCTCTGTTAAAATATATATTCATCATTTCAATTTCATCCTTTCAAACTCAGCTTAAAATTGTAGTAACAAGTAACACATATTGTGTTCTTTCCAATCACAAACCAGAACTTTTACGTTTGGCAAAATGTTGCTGTTTGCCTAAAATTAAATGAAGTTAAATTAGTTCAGCACAGCAACATGATGTGTTCCACCTACCTGTTATCCTAAATAGAAGTCAGATGATAAAGAGCATGGATATAATAACATTAGATAAATCTGAAAGCAAAGCAGCACACAGGCTTATTGCTCAGTTAGTACATCTAACAGAGGCCTTTGTACACTACTCTGGTTGCAAGTTAAAATGAATATTTGAGCTCCTTTTAACTCCTCTGCTGTTTCCTTTCATCTCACTAGAACAAAGTGAACGAGGAGTCTCCATTCGCCAAGTACTCAAAATGACAAGAAACTTCATCCGATGCTGAAATCCAGGAGGAGTCTGGTCTGTTCCGATGATTTTGGATAGAAAACACTTGTCCACACAAGAAAAAAAAATGTTCAAGATTTTTCTCTTAGGCTCTTATTACTATACAATGCACTTTTGTCAATGACAGTGGAGTATTTCGGCCTCATCTTTGACCTTTGACCTTCTTGGTTTTAATTCTGGTGATTAAAGCCGTTGCAATACTTCTTCGTCCATCATTTCTTTTGAAAAGAAAATCAGCCTAAATGATAAAAACTTAAATGGAATGTTTCCCAAATTGGAGCTGGAAATCTTCGTAAGCACTTTTAATTCATAATTGCACTCTTACTTGTAACAACTGACTTCATGCTATTACAGTTTCTGACTTTTAAGTGTCCATAAGGATTTAGGGATTTGTATCATGAACAGTGCACAGGAAAATGTATTTCCAGTGTTGTTCCAGTATTTGAAATGAATGTTATCTGCATGTAGAAATGCCTTTCGGGGCAATTAATGTATACCGTACAGATGTATTAGTGTACATTGCAACTACAGATACATTTAGGCCTATATATAGAAACATACTATTCATACATACATATTATTCCTGCCTTTAACCAACAATAAAACTTGTCTGCAAAAACACAACAAATTGTTGCCTTTTCCCACTTTTTTCAAAGTCAAATTAATTTTAATTCTGTGCGTAAACCTTTTCACATACAAGGTTGACACATGAAATGCTCTACTAAATCTTGTGTGTGTGGCAAAGCTGCTCTCATTTATTGATTGTAATTCTGTTTACATACATCTCTCAATCCTGACTCTATCGAGAATAAACTACTTGAACAACTTTTGTACTATTTCGCCAAAGTACATATGCTGCATATTTATGCTCGGGGATTGCAGTAATTCCATGCTTTTAAAAATCAGGATCATCATCACCCTGCTTCTTCTGTGAGCATTACACATGTTTGCTGTCAGACAGATGTAAAGCACATTATGACGTTTTCAATTACATAAAAGCAATATTCCAAAAACACATTGCAGTTGTTTGCTTTTCAATATCACTGTTGTTTATCCCTGACTCAGAACCACATAGCACCCGGTCAGTTGTCATTTCAGCCACACTTCAACATCAAGTCACGTTTCTCCAGAGAGATGAAACAGACTCCACAGATAAAGCAAGTAGCCTGGAAGTGATCTCGTCTGTGCGTGAAACTGCTGAGACAACAAGTAGACGTCTGACTGTTACTGGCCCAACTTTAATCTGAGAAACATCTGTGTGAGGAAGCTCTTACTTCAAAGTCCATTTACACACACAAGCAGAGATTAGATGTTGGCATAGCCTGCTGGACAGACTGGGTATTATTACACATAAGCCCTGAAGTCTGACACTGGCAGACACATCTTTTTTATATTGATCTATCTTTAATTACCCACTTTCATTTGTAATGTGCATATGCTTGGCTTGTGAAATGAAAAGAATGGTTATACTGTTGTAACCTGAAAAGCAAATCAAGGGCAGAAGGGTATGTAAACTTATTTTTGTTTTACTTTTGTTCTTATCTTTAATCTGCCAATGTTGCCACATCCCTCCTGTAAAAAAATAGAAAATGTAAATCAGAAGACTTCCTGGCGAAACGCATATTTAACAAATAAGTTGAAAACATCCAAACGTTCCATATCCACAGTATATAAGATACAATAATATAACATTATGATACAGTCCATTCTGCATTGTGAGGCCACATAGTTAGAAAGCCACTACAGCAGACCTCGTGGTTTGTCTAGGAAAGTTGTTTACGTCCAACTGCTATACTTCCTGTCATGTGATCCGGGGCGTCGACGTCACAGTCCCGGCCGGGCACGCATCGCTGCATGTTGTAGAGTTTGAAGTCTAACTAACTAATCTGCAGCAATAAAAATGGAAAAAAGGGATGGCTCCTGCAGCATAACCTGACTGACACCTCAGCTCCATTGATATTTTCCTGCAAGCAAAACCCCGCGAGAAAAATACGGCTGGTTTGTTGCGGTGAGTGGAAATGATGCTTTAAAAGTAAACTGTGATATGACGGTAGATTCGGTCAGAGAGACAGACAATTAATTTAATATATGAAAAAATATGTAAAGTAGTTCAATGACTGACAGTTTGCACTTCGGAAACGAAGATCTGGGTTTCACTGAGTCTTGGTCTGTTGAACCTTTGAGTGAGTTTAGACTCATATGATCTTAATTCATGTATTATCTAATCCCTATAATACATTAATTATATTTAATACTGTGTTTATAGTTCTTTACAGTCTTTTTTAAATGCAACAACTTTCTACATTTGTCTATTAACACTGTAGAAGTCCATAACCTATACAGTGTTATCATGAGATCTGTGGAGCATAGTCAGTGCCTCGTATTTCCAAGTCACAGTTGTGTTTTATTGTATCGTAATGTACTGTAAGCAGGACCGTGTCTGTTGAACTGGTTGGAATAATTCAGCTTCATGAGCCAACCAACATGGAATGTATTTCCCCAAAATATTTATGCATCCCTCCTCCTGTCCTTTATCTCTTTCCTTCCTCCATATCTGCTTCCTTCATTCTGCCTCTATAATATACACACACACACACACACACACACACACACACACACACACACTCATTATATCGCTCACACTCGCACATTTACAGAACAGGAAGGAAAGTACGTCAGTAAATTCATATTTCAGCCTTCAGACATACTCTTCTTCTCTTCACTGGTGTTCATTTTTATTCATCTTCTGGTTGGGATAATTTCATTTGAACCTTCTCTATTTTACATGTTTTATTGATTTTATTGAATCTAAACATTGCATATAGTTGTTTATTTATTTAACTGCTGTCTGGGTTGTTGTTTAGTGCTTTGCTCAAGTCAGCCTGTAAATTTCAAGCCAGCAACATGAGGGAAAAAAAGAGGAGAGGAAAGCTTCATTTCTATGTGTGTTTTGAATAATTTTTTTCTTCTTCTGTTTAAGTTAAATTTATTTTGAATTGCTCATCTCTTTTCTAAATGTCTGCTGGTCAGGGATCCTTGTCTTTTTTGTTTTGTTGCCGTTCCCTTTTATATGTTTGAAGAGTGTCAGTGTAGTTTCAGCCTGAAAGTTATGCAATGACTGTATACGACTGACTGTTTTTAACTGCACCTGCTTCCTTCACACTTACACAACAGACGTGTAATTATTCGAAGAGCCACCACAGGGTTCAAACTATTCTGTCAGACCTGTTTCCGTGACGTGGGAACCTTTAGGAATCCTTCAGTGCATAAATTCAACAATAAACACAAAACACCAGGCATGACCGTACTGTTTGTGCCCATTAGATGTCGTGCTGCTCCAGCACTGAGCTGCCTCTTCCTGCTCTTATCATCCATCACCATCTGAGACCGTTGTATCTGCAAACATTTGCAGAGCCC
The DNA here is from genome assembly GCF_009769545.1 of Cyclopterus lumpus. NCBI lineage: Eukaryota > Metazoa > Chordata > Actinopteri > Perciformes > Cyclopteridae > Cyclopterus > Cyclopterus lumpus. Next base: position 13,855,232 of record NC_046969.1, read on the forward strand.
AGGGCCTGAATCTGCTTTTGTCTGTCTGCATGATTCACTGGTAATTCTAGAGAAAAGGAGCATTTGTCTTTTCAATTCCTCAGAAATCACTGGTGAAAGGCAAAAGAAAAACCCTCGGCTTCTATTGAAATGTGACTGGAATTCAAACTGTTTTTCAGCAGTTTTTTTTCTATTTAGTGAAATTACTATTTTTGAATGTTGGTCCGAGTCATTCTGAGTTGGAAACCAACATGTGGGTTTAGCTAAGCTTCTCCTGTGTAATGAGGGCGTGAAGTACAAATATATTTGGCTACAGTGTAGGTCAGACATCTCTCTCTAGAGCCTATATATACACACACACCCCCATTGGTACACAACACCACCATTAACATCAAATCAAACGTTTATTTATCACTTAAATCGATATAGAAGTACAACTTTTAATGCCACATTTGCACATTTGTCCAAGACTAAATTTAAATAGAATTAGAAAAATAAACTATGATCAAAATGTAGAACTAGAATGTGCAAAACAACTGAAAAATGAATTAAATTGTATGTTATTAAAATTGTTAAAGCAATAAATCAACATGATGGGAATACCACTTATTTGCTTTCTTGCCAGTTAGGTGAGAGGATTGATACCAATTTCACATATGTACTCTTATGGGGAAGCTAGAACGAGCAGACAGATAGCTTACCTTAGCACAAAGACTGGAAACGTGCAGGTACCAAAGTCCATCTACCAGCACCTGTAAAGCTCATTATTTAACACATTATATCTCCTTTAATTCATACAAACACTGAAGTGAAGAAAAAAAGTCAAGTTGTGGTTTTATGGGGAATATTTGTTAGCTTGGAGCAGTCGCTTTCTTAAGTATTCAGCAAGAAAATGTTGAATTATTTCTTTATTATCCTATGCTAAGAGACCTTATTCGACCTGTTTTGTCTTTTTTAGGGTGGCACAGGGGATATTTAGGGAAAGTTAGCAGGTCAACAGTATAGGCCACATACAGGTGGTATCATCTAAAAGCTAAGAATCTAAAGATTAGTTTGAAGCAGTGTGTGTCAAGTTTTGAGTTATCGATCAGAAATTTAAAAAAAATAATGAATTCAAATAAATTGTGACAGTATAAAAGAGGTTAGAACATTATTATGGAAGAATATGATGGCCATCCTCATGCTCTAATACAGTATGTTTTATACGGCTCAATGTCGCTGTTGATACCATTTCCCATCTGTTTGGTTTGGTGCTAAATTTAACAATACTCTACCCCTCCAAAAATTCTACATTACAATACCAAGACCTTGTTGAACACCATGGAAAAAAAGATATAAAAAACATTTGACATTTGGTGATTGGATGCCGAGAGCATCTGTGCCTCAGAAACCCCCTTAATGTCAATATAGCTAGGAGAGCCATATAGCCTCTGAATGTCCGTTGAGCGTGACATGATACAAGAATCTTCACTCAAGCTTCAAAACTGAAGCAGCTACAGCATCCGAAAGACACAATGTACTCTCAGGGGATATACCAAGGGACTGAATTAATATTAATAAAATACAATAATGTGGGATGATGTTGTGAATCACATTGTTCCTCTGTAAATATCTGGTTTCGTAGTGACCCTCTTGAACGTTGCTTTGCGGTCCTTATCAGCTTAAATCTGATGTGCGTCACCACAACGACGGCATCACAAGACAGCCTTGGATGTTAACTTTATGATGCATGATTGTAGAATTTAAGACAAGGACACCACTGTTGAGATGGTTAATCATTACCAACTCTGCTGTGCCAGATTGTTATCCGGTGTGTAATATATCATGCTGCCAGTCATTGTTTGAAACTGGATTAATGAAAAAAGCATTTTTACTTTTAGAGTCACTGCTCTATAATATGACATATTAGTACTGAACACGTTAGTGAACAGAGAAGTGCTTTTGAATTTTAACCAGGGAAATAAGCCAGATGTGTGTGTATACAGCTATAGCAGACAACATCGTGCATATTTGCCTTTCAGCTGGATTCTGTTTGCATGTTTTATCATGATCACTGAGTTGGTTGACCTTCCTAATGCACCTGCCTTTAATGAAGCACTAATTGCGAGACTCTTTAGTATCTGAGAGCTTACCAATTAGGCCCTTAATCAGACGTTATCAGTTGTCTTTGCAGAAAAATCAATGACAACATTAATGATGGCTCTTTGGAGGAACACTCCAAAGAAACTCTTCGTCCTTAAATGTCAGCTTGCGGCAAAGAGGAAGCAGGCTCTCATTACTATGAGAAGTGAAAGGTAGCCTTACAAAGAAACTGACCATAATGTATCAGAAATGTAGCTGCACTGCGGCCGGTGCTGTCAAAAGGCATCTTGAAAACTGGGACAAGCATCAACAAAGGTTTGGCGGACTGTAGTGAAGATTAAAGGGTCCAGAGGTTTTTCCTGGTCCACGAGAGAGCCTGAAAGCGGACGAGGCAAACAAAGTAACTACAAAATACAGTGGGTTTCAAAAGACATGAGAAAGAATACATGTTTGTTAGAAAGCTCTCAGTGAGATGTCTTACCTGCACAATCCTCTAAATCTGACATTTAAATAGTAGGCCTTTTTTAGAGCAGACAGTTTGACTTGTCATAGAGTTTGTGAAGTGGGCGGCACTATGTTGGACACCACTGGTTCTTAAAAGTAAAAGTAAAAGTCCCATTCATTTCCCCATACACAATGTTACGTGACTCACAGTTGGAGTATTTCTTTGACTCATATCGGCATGAAACTATCCTGGTTGAACCATCAGTCCAAAAGATTAACAACTAAAATATGTGGTCATTTGATAAAAAGTTGATGGTAGACTTTGAACAAGAAATTCCATCACATAGCCTAAAATACTGTTTTGGGCGCTGCTATTGGCCAAAGACAATATCTTCAGAAAACTGAAATAAAAATGCAGCTAAAATATATTTAATTTTGGATTCATTCTGCAACAATGGCGCCTGCACAAATTGGACGATGAAGTGCTTTGAATTTGCTACCACACTCTTCCATAGCAACAGTGACCGAGACTCTCAGTCTTAAAGTGTTTAGACCCGTCCACCAAACAGTCAAAACAGGATTCGTCAGAAAAAAAATGGGAATAATTAAAGTTAGTGGCCATAACAGACACATACAGTATGTGATTGTAACACATCGTTGACAGGTCATTTTTAAATGGGACTTCATAATGGAAAAAATACTCTGGGACTTAACTCTAAAGTTGGAAAAGCTCAGTTTCTCTTTGCACACTATTCACAAGGGCTCAGTTCTATTCAAGTGGCCCAGTACACCATGATGAGCCAGCATGAACAATACCAGCACCCTGAAACAAAAGCAGTTTAGTGGAATTCAGTCATCATTGATTTTATTGTTTCTAGATCGAGAGATAGATTTGATGATGAATGGATATTGCGCATCACAAAAGTCGGGATAGACAATAATGAGAAACATGTTTGACAAAATACACAAAACTGTGTATGTAATAGAGGAGTTGTTGTGGCCCGAAAGCAGTTTGTCACATACTGCTTCTGTACTTTCCTGTCACTTTCATAAGATTGTGCATGTAAACACTACATCCTTTTTCACGTTAAATGGGTAATTCCACATTTCAAATATGAAAAACCTTTAAAGTACAGGCTGGGATCTGCTCCAGAATGAAAATGGCAGCTTTTCCATGGAGACATAAATGGTTTTCTTAAAGCAGCAAAAGGAGAGTGATGAGTAGCAAAGACATATAACAACAAACAATGCGACACTGCCTTTTAATAAAACTAATAAACTTTCTAATATGTTCTGAGACTGAAGGCTTTAGCAGCTGCCAATTGAAGAAAGGTCACAGAATGCAAAAAGGCAACACAATTTTGTTTGTGAGGAGGAAGCAGCCAAGATGCACCTTAAGGTAGGTAGGAACTCAAAAATTGCATTAGTCATATGAAGATATCACAAGTCTGAGACCTGAGGTCAGGCACAAATGTGCCTCTTAATCCCAACGTTGAATGTATGTATGGTCTTTTTTAAATCTGATAAAAGTAATGTAGAATAAAATGTATTGTGCACAAGCCTGTTTTATATTCTCACAGTTCAGACCTATTAATTAGGATATTTTTTGTCTACAACGTCGTATCAATAGAGTTTATTAATTGAAAACAGTCCTCATTGATGTAAATGGGCGTAGACAAACATTAGACACATCTTTCAGGATAAAAACACCATAAACTAGTTGAATCAACATCTCTTAAAAACTGTTTTGACTAAAACTGATCATAATTATCTCAATAAAGGTGGGATTTATCCAACAAGTCCTTCAAATTAAACAACACAATGCAGCCTTAATGTTGATAAATGATGTATATTTATTGGTATACACATTAATATACACCGGAAAAGAAGCACACAGAGCATTAGTGTACATTTGGAGAATGTTCTCTTTACGATTAATGTCTGATAACTTGATATAGTTGACAGTTTGGGATTCTAAGTGTGAAGTAGTCGAAGGTTTCCATGTTGATTCTTTTATGTTTGAGAATAAAACTCAATCAACTAGTATGCCCCAAAGGGAAGTTTAATAATTCATGACACTTCATTGACCTAACGGCAGGAAATAAAGCTCATAAACCGACAAATCCGTCTTTCAGCTCCTCATATCGTGTTCCCCTGGAGCTGCAAGAGGCTATAACTAGCGGAAATAAAGTCAAATTTGGAGTCCAGAGTAGAGTAATGTGATGAGAGCTGTGACACCAACACAAATACCCCGTGAAGTGTTTGATAAATTAACACAACGAATCCTGAACTACTGTGAAAACTGTCGGGTCATGTTATCTGTGACTGCCATCCGGTTTATCTCGACTCGGGTGTGAGAGACTTATTCTTACCACAACGCCTGCTGTTACAAACCAGAAGTGTAGATCAGGAAGAAGGTGTGTGTGTGTGTGTCTGTGGGTGTGTGCGTGTGTGAACAGTCCCTCGTTCCCCCACAATAATGTTCCATTATTATATTGTCTGTAAATATATATATATGTATAAATAAATCTTTTTTTAATTATGATGTGAGTGTGTGTATATATATATATATATATATACACTTACCTCATAATTAAAAAAGATGCATATACAGACACACGTTAAATACATTTCTACAATTACATGTAAACTCTCACCAGGTTCCTCGGTGTCCTTAATAGACACAGGCCTCAATGTATAATCTATTGTAAACCACTTTGTACTAATCTCAGGCCAAAGGCACTCTATCAGTGCTGTCAATTAACCCTTTTATGATTTATTGTCCCTCATATGGAGCACTTCAGAGTGTCCTCTTTTTTTAATTTGCCTTTGAACGCCACAACAGCATCTTTTGTCCCTGTTATCGAGTTATTGTAATGATTTCTGTTTATTGTGTTACATTTTGTTTTGCCCCGGCATCTTGTGGGCTGAGCAGTCTGTGTGCGTGACTTGAAACAAATCAGCTCATCAAAGTAATAAAAGTGCTTTGTCATGGTTTTTTTCTGGCTGTGGTTTTTTCTGTCTTATTAGCCTCCGTGAAGCCTGTAGCATGCTCATCGATCCATCCGCCATCACTGAGCACTTGGCAATGCCAGGTGGTGTTGATGAGTCACATGAATACTTTATAGATGAGAATCTCATTAATCTTTATTTTTCATAGGCCTTTTTCTTCTTCTTATGTATAACAGCCCCTCGTTCTTACTTTTATGCTACTTATTTTCTATTTGTCTTGTGATTAATTTGATTTATGATTATGGTTTGGGCAGGAAAATTACTTTTGAATGCCAGAAATCTCTGGATTAAATTGTCATTGAGCAAAAATAAAGTTTCTGTTCATCTTGTCACATTAGACAAACTTGTTTTATGAGAATACTTCATTGTGTCCCACTTGTTGTAATATCCTCCGACAAAACAATGTCATTATAAAACCACCTCTCTTTGTTTTTGTTGGTTTCAGCTACTGTATCGCTGTGGCTACAAACAACAAGCATCCATGTCTTGGCTTGAGGTAAGTAAGGTGACTTACACACACACACACACACACACACACACACACACACACACCCCTCCTACCTACGTGTCTCTCTGATTAAAGATAACTGGCTTTGGACTTTGATTACCTCACGGCCATAAAAGTTTATCTTTACTTCAGAGCTTTCTTTGATGTTAATAAAGACATATGGACACACACACACACAAACACGCACACACACACACACACACTCACACACGCATACACACTCACAAGGAGTGTCTGATCATAACCTAGTCAGAGTCTCGTCAGTTGTTTTTTAAAAGTTAGAGGCATTTTAAAATGGCTTTTAATTATTTTCTTTAACTAAATAATGCTTAAAAGATCCTTTGATTAATTTAATTGTAAAGGGCATATTAACATATTATCATATGAACCTCTAAAAGGGACACAAGCAAACACTAGAAGTTAGGACAAAGTAGACGTTAATATAAGTATCCTGCTTCTGTCAGATTCCTGCCAGTATTCTTTAACTTCTCAAGCTGCCAACAAAGCACAAGTCAGTGATCTGAAGTCAGAACTATTTTCACTGTCCTCACACAAAAGGAGCATGTTTTAAGAAAGTTGCCTTTACTGTGAAAAAAACATCTGACAATATTTCCTGTGGAAAAGAGAACGCTGAAATAATCCCCTCTCTGTGGACATGGCCTCAGTGTCCGTGCCTTGTTGTCTGAGCTGCAGAGCAAATGCAACCGCTCATGTCTACAAGAAGATGTTTTACTGCAACTAAATTATTCATTGAAGCTCTGAAGTACATAAAAACAAAATTTGCATGAACATATCCACGAAATATCTCAATCAATCACATGGTAAAGATTGGAAGGAAATTAAAAGGAATAAAATGCTTGTCAGAAAGTAAACAAAATGCTTACTTTTCTTTATTTCTGTCTCAGCCTTTTATATTTATTATCACAGACAAGGTTAGGAAACTGAACTGGCACATATAACATTAAACTGCACAGCTTTAGCCGTGACTGTGTCAGAAGAGACGTTCTTGAGTGCATAACTTCCATCTTCCATGAAACATTCTGCAGAGTTAATCATGCACACGCACACCCACAGAGAGAAACAGAGGGTTGATTGAAGACTAGCTCTATTTATGGAGCGACGCTAATCATACCCTTTGCACCCCCGGGTGTCATTATACATGCAGGTGAATGTTTTTGGCTCGGCATTAGGGGAACAGACTGCTTCTGGATGTCCGCTGTTATGCGCTCACATGTCACGAATCACTCACACATTGGGAAGGCTTATCCAGCGGCGCTCCTCTCACCATTCGGATGAATTAATATTCATTTTTCCAATTAAGAATACAGATATCTTGTAGATTTCATGATGTCTGTAAAAGGCTCTCTGATTATATCATCACGCTGTTAACAGTCACAACCTGCAGTGTGCAATGTCTTTTATCTGTAAGCATATGTATACCTGTGTTTTATGCGTGGGAATATAAATATATGCTTACAGGTGATTGTTGGATACCTGTGGCGTTGAACTGTTTTATGTTGGTCAGAGCAGAAAGATGTTGGAGCTGCACTGTTAGCACTTAACATGCACACTAATACCTAAGGATGGCTTTAATCCTCCACAGTGATATCTTTCCTCTTCTATATTTACAAAGACAGCTGAACACCTACAGTGGAGGGAGTACACAGCTACTAGCCCCAGAACAGAACATTTGCAGATGCTAAATAATAAGCGGCCCGCTCTGCTGATGAGCTGAAACACCATCAGAGTGGGGAGAGTGGTCGTCCCACAACCTCAAGGTAGCCGGTTCGATCCCCGTTCTCCCCATAGTTGCATGTCGAAGTGTCCTTGAGCAAGACACTAAACCCCCCGTTGCTCCTTATGCAAGAAAAGTACGAGGATTGGTGGAAGGTGTCTACAGCCAAATTCCGAGGATCTTTAATTAATTGCAGTTGAGGGAAATTGACACATTTACACAACAGGCTAATTAACGTATTTGCAAAAATCAGATCAAAGACCTGAGAGACAGAATCAGCAGAGAGCAAGATTTATCGGATCATAAATCCAAGATGAAAATAAAACAAAACTATCATAACGGATAGAAATTTAAGAACGAGACTTGCTAGAGAAGCTACTACTGAACTCAAACTTTATTTCTGCAGCAGTGTGTTACATGATGATGCAACAGTGCATTGAAAGGAGGTGATTCTCCTGTTTCTTAATACCTAAATGTTACTTAGTGCACATCTTGTTTTTTTCATGTACTCTAGGTTGTATCAGTACGACAGTGACATCAGTTTCCGGTGTGGTTTCAGGTGCAATAAAGCACATTTCTGACCAACGAGGTTCACATATTGCTGCGATAGAACTTGTTATTTGCAAATCTTTGTGTAATCACTTTGTGGCTTTATATTCTTTTACTATTCTTTCCTTGCAATGGAACAGGCCCACAGCTATTTACAACAGATCTGCCTATTGCAAAGGACAGACAAAAGCTCAAATCTAAAACTAGTAGTCAGTTGCTAAGCTTGGTGACGAAGGTGTGAAGCAGCTGATTGAAAATGTTAAATACAATAATATGTGTCCCCCTGGTTACATTCACTATGCAGCTCCAGTATTTGCATTATAAACACAGAAAGTCCAGCGTATGTATTATATTAGTTCAGTTCATTCAGTATAATATATATCAACAATAGCAATGCTAGCAACACTTTGAGGCAGCATGCTATCATGTGCACAATGGACAATGGTAACATATTTATGCTAAGCAGGTTCTATTTTTACCATGGTCTCCATCTCAGTTCAGCACGTTAGCAGTTTACGGTTTTAGTCGTTGCTTTCTTATTATTGTCACGTGAAAACATTTGAGCTGCGATGAGCCGCTACTACGTGACTTGAACACTGATGCAGTTGAGGTTTGGTTTTGATTCCTACTGTGTCTTGAAAATACGACAAGCACATTGGGAGAGGAGTGTGACGAGGGACGAGTCCCATCAGCTGATTGTATCTTTAGTGTCAGAGCACCTGCTGTCCCTCCATTCATTCTCACTTCCTGTTTGTGGCATAGCAGGAGATCGGACAGGTGATAAGGCAACCAGCTTTTCCCTCTCTGCTGCTGATTGGTGGGAGGAATTCATCACCCAGATAAGAAACAACCAAAAACAACATGTTGAAGCAATTGAAAGGTGCTGCTTTAAGTCATATTTTGTGGTTGTCAGGTGAAAATGTCAAACCTGCAAAATGTCAATGTGCTTGCAAAACAGCAGTGTGCTGCAATACATAGAAATATAAAGTATCCACAGAAACAGTTTAGTATACAAGTGGTGGAGTTAAAAAAAGAAAAAGATCCCGCAACCAGGTTATGGTTAGATACTCCAGAAAGCTGATTTTTTTTAAATGTCATGCGAACGAGAGACCTGGTTTCTGTATTTGGAGTGGAAGATTAAACTGATATTCTTGTTGTAATGGTGTAAAAAAAACAAAGAAGACTTCAGACAGGGAGATTATAAACTTGATGAAAAGAAGACGGTGAACATGCATCGAAACATCCTCGTATGTTTCATTGTGTCCTGACAAAACAATCCTAACTCAATGACCACTAACGAAACCTGCCAAACTGAGGTCACATATGTTATACAATTTATATTTCTTTTATGTAAAAAAATTTGACATTTACACCCCACTTCACACCGTACTTGGCTAGCTGTGTGGAAGTGAAAAAGTAAGCATGGGTTTGTACTTCTCATTCTAGCTTCTTGCTTTACACAACTATTTCAATCACTCTTCATGTGAACAACTAAGTGCAAACACTATGAACGTCTTCCAGGAGGAGACTGTTTACATGATATAGAAACAAATGCTTTGAGCTCCTGGGGCCCAAATGAACATGGATTTTTGGGGCCACCTCAATCTCATTTGACTCTTTTAGTAGAAGTCATCGTGATAGTGATGATGTTTGTCAACCGGACAACGTTGCTGTCTCTTCAGTTGTCGTCTTTGACCACTGCAATCTGCAGTTACGGTGCATCGAAGGACATGAAATGGATTTGCAGGTGAACATGCAAAAAAACAGCCAATTTAATGACTAGAGAAGGAGAAAAACAAACCAACTTGCTTAGTGTCAGATGTGAAAAGTGTTTGTGCTACGCCTGCTTTACCCACAGGGCCGATGCCACACGTCTGTGCACTAATACATGAGTTTATTATTGAGTTATTTTCGTTAAAACTGTTTAAATTGAAACAGCTAATTTATTCAGCATTTAGTTTTTTATGGCAGGACTCTTATTCATTTGAACTATAAGTCATACATAATATATTTGTTCATCAACTGCGATGCTTTGCAAACATATGCTAATACAACTCTTTGGATAATATTTCTCAATTTCGGTGGGACATTAAAGTCTCAAGTCTAATGTTTTATTAATGAGTTCTAAATCATCTTGGTTACTTGAAGTGCACAGCATACTTGGTTGGGTACATTGTGTGTCTATAATATTGTATGAAAACATATCTATAATGATACACGTACTGTACAGTATGTTAGTAAATTATACCGGGGGAGTGGGGGGGGGGGGGGGGGGCAGTGTGGTATGATGGTTGAATAGTCATGTTATTAAATTGGAAGGCAAATGAAGTTGTATATTCCATTTAGTATGTAGGCTAAATATTATTTGTATCATTAATGTAACAGCTTATGTGAATAAACCAAAACTACGTTGATCACCGAAATCCCTTATTTAGACGCGTTACAGCAAAAACCTAAAACAAACAACAACGATGCAAAAGAGGACTAGAGGGGCATCGTGACTCACCACTGCTTATTTTCCATGGACATTTTTTTGCTGCTCTTGACTGATTCTAACAGCTCTTTCCTCACACCGATATGATGTAGGTCTTAACAACATGTGACTCAATATCCAGTGACAGCTGGTCGCAGGCAGGCTTGCAGGTGTTATTAAATTATATGTAAGCTGTGCAATTAGCTTCTAGAATCAGATTGTTGGCACTGCTCAATAACAGGGTGGTGTTTTCCAAGTTGACAGTGCCATCATCGCTGCATCCACCGAGAATGTGGTTTAATATCCAGTTCATGCTTTTTCAGAGGGTTCATCGGAGCTTGGTTATGCCATTTGCAGTTCCTGTCACTGTCTTCATAAAAGTCAAAGTGACTTGCACTGCACAACACTTTTCTATTTCCCTTGTTGGAGGCATTGGTGGCAACTGAGAAATACACAGGCTCACCTTAGGCCCGTGACAGGGTCAGGTATGGGGGCATGCGCCAAGGCAGCGTGTTGCTGCGTCCCGTGACAGATCGTCCAAAATGTCACACGCAGTCTTTAAAAGCATTCCTGAAAATGTATAGGACAGTCCTGTAGACTAACAAAGACTTCAACAAATCACAAATCAACTGATTGGAAACAGAAATGGCAGCTACAAGGTTGTTACAGCACTTTTCACAACACAATCACGACATGAAGTTAAGATTTATGAAATGATATTCTGCTTACGATTCAATGTGTGCCGCCATGTTGCTGTGAAGTCAGGTTTATTTATGGAGGCGAACTCGGGCTGGATGGATCTTGACAGGTTTCCAACTTGGAATTCCGACTTAGTTGCACTTTTCTTTATCTGAGGTAGTTTTTTTTGTAGTTCAGAATACAATGGCGGACAACATTAGCATCGTGTTGGTGACGTTAAGTCATCTGACCGTGGTGTAGACTGTTTAAAAATGTCTGGCTGTCTTTTGCATTGATGTCTCTGATGTTTATTACACGTGTGTTTCTCTCCCTTCCTCTTGGGGTGCAGGGTCGTCGGGAGTCTAAGCCTGCAGTCCACCAGGCGGTGCGACGGCGTTTCTCTGGGCCGCTGATGCTGCCTCCTCTATGGAGGAGACACTCTTCTCAGGAGCGCCCATATGACAACCGGCGGCTGTCTGCAACACTCGTCCTGCCTCTGGACCGACTGGAAGTGCTGTACAGCCGAGCACTGGCCAGTCATGGTGAGCACAGGTCAGTGACACACACACATACGCTCTTCTTTCTTTCTATCAAACAGAATGAAAGCTGCTATTGTGGCTTTGCATTGTGTGTTTGTATGTGTTTTCTTTCATTTCATAGAAGTGCTCTTGCTGTTATCTTCTTGTGTTTTTAGAATTCTGGTGACTGTTAGCAATTCTACGTGTTTGGAGAGATTTTTAGATGCTGCTTGTTGATGTACATGCATATATTTAATGAAAAGGATGGGTGCTTTGTTGTTTTGGTTATTCATCTTATGAGTAGTTGTTCTGGTGTGTTTACTTTTGATTTGGAACACCTGTTGGCCTGCGTCACTCTGGCAAATGATTGGCTTCCAGCTCAACAATGACCAGGAGAGGACATTTGGTTGATGGAAAATAAGCAACAAATAGGTCAAAAGCCTGAGAAATCCAGTAATTACAATTTTTTTCTGACAATGCAGGCCCTCTTTCTTTTGTTCTTACTTTCTCCCTTCCTCTCTCTAAGGTCAGCGGGCAGAGTTACCTCTGCTCATTAGCTAGTTCTGTTTCTCTTTCTTGTATCTCAGTGTTTGGTTTCAGTCCAGGTGGACACTGGAAACAGCAGGTTTTCAGTCTGGACAACTGAAGCTTTCTGAGGGACAGAGCAGTTTTTCAAAATACCTGATAATTGCAGCAACAGAAAGAGGTTTTTCAGTAAAAGGTTGTGTGTGTGTGTGTGTGTGTGTGTTTGTGTGTTTTTTCGTTTCTCCGCATTACTGTAGTCTTCTTTGTTTTATTTAAAGTGTACAATCTTCAACATGTATGTGTGTGCTGTCCAGACATTAATGATTATAAGGTAAACATAATATAATTATTATAAAATATTACATTATTATTTGTATTAGAGTGAAACCCCCTTTTGAATGAACAGTGTATTTGCTATGCAGCCCATAGGCTTGGTGACTTGGTGGCTGTGGTCCTTTCCTGTCATGCCAAGGAAGCTGAATATTTTTGAATTCATGTCATGAAGCCAGAGATTCCAGCAAGTATCGAAAGTACTGCAGGCTACAAAACATACGTTAGCCAATTAAAACAAGCAGTACTGGACAATAAACTAAATCTCATGATGACCAAATGTTAACAAAATCTTAAATTAAAATTACGTAAAGTAATACATACTACTATAACTACAATTTGACTCTTATAGTTTGTTACCAATGAGAGATATAGCTAATATGGTCTACTAAATGCAATTCGCCCTCACGGTGATGTTTAATCTCTGGGTCAGTGGTTAGCAGGTCCGTCTTTCAATCAGAGGATCGGCGGTTCAATCCCCTCTCACGGCCCTAGTCGATGTGTCCTTGAGCAAGACACTTAACCCTGAATTGCTCCCTTAGCTGCTGGTGTATGATTGAAAGTCACTTTCGCTAAAAGCATCATTTTACATGTCATTTAAATGTAATGTCATGCAAACTCGTAATTGGAGTCATACTTTGTTTGAAACGATATGCTATAAATGCTAGATATAAAAAATAACTTACTTATGAGATTACCAAAATTGTTTTTTGAATTGAATCTAACCATGTGGCAGTAAATCATCACCCACTAGTGGGTCCTGGCCCCATGTAAAATCAATTTTACACAACTAAATTTGTTTTATACGACTCTGAAATCTGGACATGATTATACTTGATTGTCAGACAGTTTGTTTTAATTTCATTAATCAAGACTCCATGGGAAGTAGAGAATAGGAGAGGTGAGGGAAAGAAGAATAGGGAGAGAAGATGAAGCTGGGGAAGAGGAAGAGAAAATGAAGAGGGAGGGAGGAAGAGAGAGAAGAGGAAGAGTGGGGGAGAGAGAAGAGGGAGAGAAGAGGGAGGGAAGAAGGAGGGAGAGGAGAGAGAATATGAGAGGGGGGGAAAGAGAGAAGAGTGAGAGAAGAGGAAGAGGGAGGGAGACGGAGAAGAGGGAGAGAGAGGAAGAGGGAGAGGAGAGAGACTAGAATGAGTTGGTACTGACTGAGAGGCTGAAAGTCGTTTCAGCACTCCGGCGTGTGGACAGCAGCGCAGCACCATGCCGCGCGCGCAGCTCTCTGTCCTTTAACGGTGTGAAGCGCGGGGTTTCCCCCTCAAACTCGCAGACAGCCCGTTTCTCGACGCCCTTCTTCATTCTCCAAACTCCTTTCAAAACTCGTCCTGAAGACAAGCAAACAACAGTAAACAAGTAGAAAATGGAGGTCAACGTTATCACGCTGAGCAGAGAGGGAGCGGGGCTCGCCAAGCCGCCCAAGCATCTGTGGCGGCAACCCAGGACTCACATACGGATCAAACAGCGCTTCAACTCGGACACCGAGCGCTACCTGTGTCGCAACCGGACCCTGGAGAAGCTGCGACCCGGGCTGAAGAAGCCCCGAATGTCCTGGCCCTCCACACAGAAACGGTAACCAATCCCCCCTCAGGAGAGTCTCCTCGTCACATTTTAAATCGGCTTAGTTGTTCACTTTAAATTCGCTTTCTGAAGACACGTAGCGGGATATGACTTTATGCCATGACGACTTTATGCCTAACGTCCATATAGCGGTATGGAGGAAAAGTCCCAAACTTCTGACGGACTAACGAGGCAATCATTGATTGATCGTTAAACGTGAGAGAAGCTCACCGTCCCCTCGTGACATCTTGATAATGCAGGAAGGGTGCATTAATTTGATAATTTAGAAGGATTAAAACATGACGTTAAATCCAGGTTATGACAAAGTCTCATAAGAATGACAAAGATATATATATTTATATATCATAAGTCTGCTTAATAGCCCACATAATCAATTGTATTTATAGTTTGACAGTAATCCGTGATTTGTACCTCATTAAATAAAATAAATTAACTTAAATTAACATTTAAAAACTATAAATTACCACCAAACATTTCCAATCTACTTTACCCTATACCCTGTTGAGATGACACCACTGTCTAGGAGTGCTGTGGCTAACGTATAGATGTCAATGATATTCATAGTTACAAGATGCCTCGGCCTCCATAGCTTTCCACCAAAACCTCTTCACCCTGCATGAACAGACGATGCATGTCAGGGGGTTGATGAACACTGGTCATTTAAATATCTAATAATTATTCATAAGGCTGTAGCAACGCAGTTCAATTAGATTGCAAGAGTTTCTCACTGTCAGTTAATAGAATACTATACATTTAAATAACTCTTTGATGGTCAGGAATCTGTTTTATTTCTCAGCCAGTTTCTTATCTTGTCAACATTCATGTTATGTTAATATTCAGCTTAAATGTTGCTTAATAGCTTCCAAGTCAGAGAGCAAACCTGTTGACATCATCCTATATATTCTGTATGTCGGCACTTATATTCTGTTAAATGTCTTAATAAAATAAGGGACAATATCATTTTATAGCTGAAGTAATGCATGTATAGATACATTTTGTTAAATCTTTTTAAATTGTTATCTTCTATGTATTATCAAATTTGGTGTCTGATGAAACTTTAGGATGTTTCCTGAAATTTGGAACAGAGATCAATATATTTGCTGAGATTGTTGAGGAATAAATTGCCCCCCAAATAACCTGTGTCCTTGGGGACGAAACTATGAAAGCACCTGTTACTTACTAAGTTCAGAAAGCATGCAATAAAAGAATAATTAGTTCTCTTGATTAATTAAATTAATCAGATTCTCTAAAAAAATAAAGAAAGGCTGTTAAGTCATGGCTCTGGCAGGTGTTTTAGATTAAGAGCCCATAAAATAACACACTGTGATTGAGTGGGTCTCTCTTGCAGAGGGATCCTCCCTGTATTTCAGGGTGGGCTTTATATAACTCCATGCACTTTAAGGGATTATGGCGATGTGAGTGATGGTAACGCTAACATTAAACCGCTCTGTAAACTTCATTAGTTGGGCTTCTGCTTCACTCAAGCACTGCTAAGGAGGAGCTTGATGGCTGATGTTTGTACCTTTCCTGGCTTTTGTATTATTTTATAGCTCTTAATTTGACAAAACAGCCTGGCTTTTGGAATTGAAGATTTTGAAAACAGAAAAAATAGAGAAAGGGAGAATGCAATTGCAGGGGGCAGACTCCTCTGCTTGATTGTATGGAAGTATGAGAAAATGACCCTCCTTCGCACTGGATTTATTACCTTATCAAACAATGTAGTGTATGCTCTTAATTGCTTAGTATACATTTTTTCTTCAATACTCTATGATGTCCATTCTGTAAATTAGGATCCCATCTAGAGGAAAAGTAATATTGTGTGATACCTGTAGGCATCCCTGAGCCACTCCTCCGCAGTCCATATGGTCACCTTTATTCACTGCTTGTATATGTTCAAGATGGTGATGGAGACAAAATGCCGAACTCAAGGCTTCAAAACTGCAATCCACAAAGTGACGTCACGATGACTACGTCCACTTGTTATATACACTCTATGGTCTTATACAGCATTTGGTTTGTGTATGGTTCTTATTAAGATGAACCTGGATGTGGACGGGTATTTGTAGACTTGACAGCACTTGTCTTCGGCTAACACAGGGAAATCTCTCCTTCACTTCCTCTTGTAATTTATACATGCTTTAAAATAGACAGTAAACACCTCTTCTGGCTTGTCTAGTTTGATCGGTTAGACTTATCTGAGCTGCTTGCTTGGATCTGCAAGTGGTCGTTTATTTCCATTAAGATGGTTCCTACAAATGTATTTTGATGTCCAATGTGTGTTTATCTTCTTCCTCTGTTTACTACCTTTGCAGTTTACACAGAGTTGTTGTTGTTGCTGCTGCTTTAGACCTTTTGGGGGGTATCGTAATGAACAGTGATGACCGTTGTCCCTATGTTTCCAGTGTAATGTGTAAAACCAATGGCACTATTACGCTTCATTTATACCATTATTTATTTATTTTCTAAACTACAATTTGTCCATTATTCTGATTGCTCATATTAGTATGATAATGTACCAAGATGCATTGTGCGCAATCTTCTGATTCCCATGGTCCCCTCCGGCCATATCCTCTTGCACGGTAGTGCAGCCGCAGCCTCGGCCTCTCTCCATTGCATTTCTTTGGTTGTGTACTCTTGCTTGAATACATATGTCTGCAAAGCTGAGTCAACCAAACCCCTATACAATGTATCCTGTGATATCCTTTGCAATTTGGGATCCCATTTTCTCTGGTAGAATTGAAGCTAGTTTGCCAAGGAAGTTCTGTTTTTGATCTATTTTTATTTATTTTATTTACCCAATAGAATTTACTACGATAGGTTGAGGAAGTTCAGTTTTTGAGCAGCATCTAGTTGTTTTGACATTATGTTAAGAAATAATTGAATTGTATTGCAGAGTTAAACAACCTGTCTTTGTATATCTTCAGATGTTCATAGTTTTCACTTCACTTAATCTGCATCCATTTCTGTATGCTGTATGTGCACCTGGGGAGCACTGACAGGCTGCTAAATGTCACAGAGTGAGTCTGAAAAACTGACACTACAAAGTAAAGTGCCTCTCAGGCATTGGTATAGACTGAGGCTTCGTTCCTGGATGAATCACAATGATTTATCAAATAGCGATTTACATTTCATGCTCAAGTACACGTAACAACACGTTACTAGTAATGTCTTTTAATATCTCTTAAAGGGAATGAACTGGTGGTCTTTCAGCTACAGGATGTTCTCATGTTGTTATGTCTGCAGTGTGGTCATGTAATACAAGTGGCCGCGAGTAGTGAGAAAGTAAAGTGTGATGGTCAACTTGAAACAGGAACGGCCTGCTACAAAAGCCCTTCGTACGCCGGGATGGAGAAAAAATGACACCAGTTGCTATGGAGCCCATCTGCTTTTCAGGGATAATCACATAAAGGGTTCCCCACTAGGTTATTAGAGTTTCAGAAAAACTGAATGTTATCTAACCAATTTCATATTAACAAAACACACAAAAGCATGTCGTATTGTCAGTTTGCTGAGGGAGGATTATTGAAAGGTAGTGTAGTTGTGGTTCATGCATTTAGCTGCACGAGTTGCCCTTTATATTTCAGTTGTTGCTTTTATCCAGTTGCAATACTTAATAGAGACCATGTAATGGGACCACAGTGATGTTGTCCAGTGAAAATAAAGGCTGCTGATGGATTCTGCCAATGCAGTTCCCATGTGTCTATAATCCTTAGGCAACTGCCATTGTGTTGTGGTTCAGTCCTCTTTTATTTATTTTTGTGGAATGAGAATGGTTTGATAAAAAAGAAAGTATAATGTGACACATGATGAATGTGCAGCTATTTCCTTCTCTATTTCTTTTTGCAAATACTGCATAGCGTTTCACTGAGCCTTCTATAATTTATTTATTTTGAAGAATCTTCAGCCTCACATACATATTAAAAGTGTTTGAAACTAGACACATAGCTGTGATGTAAAGCCACATTCATTTAATAAATGCATATTGCCTTCTTGCTCTATGTGCATTTAAATGCCACCGGCTGATCGTAAGACTTGTGCAGAATTTACAGCGTTTACTCATTACCCAGCAGACCAGATGCCCGTGGCAGAAACGGGTCAGGCATTTCTTGGAAACTGCTGTCGTTGCCTGCTTGATAAACTTGTTTGTGGATTTTACTCATGATGAGATGTTTAATGGGCTCTGATGCTGTTATCATTTAATAGAATAAATGTTCACATTGAAAAATAAATGACCTTAAAGCTATACATTGTAAATGTCAGTAGAAACATCCATCCATCCATTATCCACAACTGCTTATCCTATTTAGGGCGTGTGGGGGGGCTGGAGTCGGTCCCAGCTCACATTGGGCAAGGCAGGGTCCACCCTGAACAGTTCGCCAGACTATCTCAGGGCGCATATAGAGACAGACAACCATTCACACCTACGGACAATTTAGTCATCAATTAACCTGAGCCCAGAGAACCCGGAGAGAACCCACGCTAGTAGAAACATGACTCGTACAATATTGAAGCACAAATGCTGTGTGCAGACTCTCACTTTTACGTAACCTCAAAGTAATTACTTTTGAAGCAAAGAGAGTAAACTGTATTTCATTTGATATGGTAAGTTTGAAAAAAACATACTCGATCAGACAGAGTTTGCAATATGTGAGTCGCCTGGACTAAGCCTCAATGTTATAATGTTATTTTGCTCTGCAGTAAATTAGTACCTTTTTAATTTCTTTATTTATATAATAATTATATAATTTTAGAAGAAGTATAATGTTAACGAATGGGTTGCATTAGCTAACGGTTAGCAAAGTTAGCATTATCATCTGTCGACCTGCAGGTTGGGCGGGTTTGGATTCATATCTGGGGAAGCTTACTGCAACATATTATACTCAATGCTTTAAAGGCACTTCTGCTTAAACCCAAGACACACAGACCGGAAACATATGAGTCAATCAGCAACGCAAAAGCAGCAACAAAATTAATAAAAATATGCTCATTGGAAACCATAATAAAAAGCCACCCCATGCTGCTACAAAGAGCTCTGTCTGATCGGGGAAAGGAAATTGGTTCTGCATGTTCCATACTGTACGCCGACGGATAACATAACAAATTGCTTCCTGAAACTGTTATTTTCTTCCAATTGCCTGCCCTTAGACTTAAGCATGGAGATTCATTCTTGACCTGAATCACAATTCTAAGGTCCACTTAATATCCTTCTTTTTTGTAACTCAAACCACACAATTAAAATTGACCCCATCTCAAACTGGCTTTTATGGGACAGTTTGCGTAATACGGGGATCAGACGACGCAATACCAGTTCGACAATGTCTTGACCTCACTGACATTGGCTCTTGGGAATGAAAATGAGTGTCAGGAAACAAGACATTTGCTAATGTTATTCCTTTTATCGTTTCATATTGGAAGACAGCATACAGAAATGCCAAATGCAAACTATAGACAGTAGGAAAATTGGCACTTACAGGCCCGCAGTGGAATTTGCCATGAAGCCTGTGACAATTAATTATGAATTTGAAGCCAAATAAACAGGAAATTAAAAAATAATGAGACACTATCTGTAATGTCAAGAATGTCTTTTATTATCTCTCCAGTAGCATCCCACTAACAAGAGAGAAAGTGAATTGTATACAAATGGCACAACTAGGCGGTTCATTCTTAGTCACTGTGGATGACTGCTTGCTCTCCGTGTCCATTTCATACCGACATACACATATGTTTGGTTTTATAAATATTCCTGTTATTTCCTTTACACTGGAGCTGGTCCCTGGGTGCCGTACTGTGGCATTCACTGCTTCTAAATCAAAAGGATTATTAGGGATTAAGAAGTATAATTTGACTAATTAAACCCGGCATGTAGTTGGGAAATGAATGAGTTTGTATAAATGGGTAATTTGGGGAAGGGGAAGCCTCTAATCCTAACTGAGCTCATTGTTAATATTTGGAAAAAGCCAAAGGCTTTTTTTCTCCCTTATCTGCAGTATTGTGGGTTGTGGGGTGACGTGCCATGTATTTATGAGTAGCAAACAATCACAACAGCAAATGCGGTTTCTGATCCATCTGGCAGCAACACACCAATAATAGCTTGGTGATGGAGCACTACAAGAGATGAGTAAAGCACTTCTTCTCCATGTATATTCAATGCCCACAGATTCAGTCAAGTTACAAAAGATCCGAGAAATCAACTGTTGCTCTCGATAAACCTCGATAAATTACCAAACAATGCTCAGTGAATTTAATAAATTGGTAAGACTAACAACATTATGTACACTGACAGCAATATCTGGTACTGTGAGCCACATCAGCAACGTATTCAAATGCAGCTATTTTGGAGATAATCTCCACTTGCTTGTTGGCACCATCTTAGTCATCTTCACCTTTTCCCCCCATCTCTCCACCTCACACAGAAACAATAATATAAACTGTAATATTTGTAATTGCTTTAGTTTGACTGTTAATATTAGAAGCCAGGACAACAGATCCCTTCCAAGAGCAAACAGGAGGCGGAAGGCATAATGGCTGTGATTCATCATGTCGATGCAGATCTGTTGGTGTGTTGAGTCGAATGGTATCTCTGTACAGATTCCTCTTATTAAGAAGGATAGCGTGGCCATCTTGTCTTGTCTTGTCTCCTTCAGTTTCATTTTCAGACACTAAAGAGGTCGTGGTGGAGACAATAAATCATCTAGGTGTCGAAAAAGTAAAGGTATAGAAAGTACGCTGGTATGAATTTGCCCTACACTCTGACTTTTGACTATATTGTGCTGACTGGGAAAACTAATATTATAACAATACTACACACGTATCACACACATACACAAAATACGAATGATTTATATTTAGGATTCGTCATCATCAGCCTTTGCCAGCATATCATCTGGACAACGCGGAGGCAGAGCGGATTCTGCTTTGTTTAGAAACCAAGTAATGAGTGATAGTGCAAGGAAAAAAAGGTTCTGTTTTATTTTGTATTTATCATTGCAGTTTTGCATGATAAATGTTCTTAAAATACCTCTTGGCCTGCTATGTAAAATATGTCATAGTAATACAGTTAAGAGAACAGTAATAGTTGTACTGCAGTTGCCATCCCAGTACGTCACCCCTTCAGAAGTTTCATAAATTGAATACCTCTGCCATATACAGTAGAAAGAGATGGAAACGTACAAGTTGTACACTTGTACTTGTTAGTCCTTTGCGAGTAAGTTACTGCTTAAAAATCCATCCATCCATCCATTATCTTAATCCGCTTATTGTTGAGTAAAAAGAACTGTGTTTGACCCAGTTAGTGTGTGGCTATCATCCAACATGCTGAAACAATGTAAGGCTGTCCAGTGCTACTTCTAACTAGAAAGCAAGGAATCTCTGTTTGTGTGTTCTTTGACTATCCTGAGGATCGTTCATCTGATCTACCTCACACTTGACGGGTGTATTGTTTTGCATTCAAGTGAGTGCAGTGTAAAAATTGGTGCTATTTGTACACGTTCAATATTGTTCAATATTTAAGCATATATAATATAAAGAGAACAGCGCTCACTGAGTCAAGCGTGTATGTGCAGCGGGGCTTTACAGGCCGTAGCTCATTGACTGCAGTTCACTGATGCTGTATACCATCGTTACAACCAAACTCTTCTTCACATCCTGGAGTCATCGAGCCATGAGTTTAGTGGTTTAGTGGCTAGCACAGTGGCCTCAAAGCAAGAGGAGGCAGGAGTGTGTGAAGATTGCATGTTCTCCCCGCGTAGGTTCTCTCCTGGTTCTCCGGCTTCCTCCCACAGTCCAAAGACATGCAGCTTAGATTAATTGATGACTCTTAACTGTCCGTAGGTGTGAATGTGAGCGTCTTAATATGTTGCACTGGAAACCACGCGAAGTGGTTAAAGATAATCGAGGGATGATTCATGTCCAAACAGTGCAGGTTCGACCAGGCTGCCATTTTAACCAGATCAATTTATTAATATCTTGATTATAACTGACTGGACTCAATTATATGGCCTAAGGCTTGACCGTACGTACAATACCTTGCAGTTTGCCTCGAGGATTTACATAGGTCATTTAGCCTATAGTATAAGTCACAACAACGATTAAGCTAAAGAGGCTATACCATTTGTTATCACTCACCAACACTGCAGCTCACTGTCTGTTTCCTTACCACCTTCATCAGGATTATTTCTCACCAATGTTAAATGTTTTATCTCCAAATTAATGTCAGGCTTTGTCACAGAAATATTGCTGGCTAATGTCAGCTAAACAAAGCAAAATAATTGGTCTTTCCCAAAAAGGCCGGCCACGCCCCGAACATGCACTGCACTAGTTAAACTAATAACTCACAATGTTACTGAAATACTTTAAAAATACTTAATGTAGCACAGCTAAGGTCTATGTTACAGTGTATGTGTCAGGTGGTACAGAACAAGTCGGTGTTGTATTCTCAGTTTCATTTCACAGTAGGCCTGTGATGTTTGCTTTGCACTAACAGCCATCAAACTGACACCCTTTGCCTCAAGAGACTGTTATAATTGATTAAAGTAAGAATTTGTGTCTCCATTTATTCCTAACAAAATTAAAGCTGCATTAGGCAAGATTAGTTTTTTTTAAATACACCCACCGAAACAGCCTGAATCCCAAACTGGTGCTGTAAAAGGAAGGCAGGGTTGTGTCCCCCTCTTGAGATACTGTTGATCAGATTTAAGGAAAGTAACATGGAGACCACTGGCCAATCATACATAGAAATAGACTTTGAAACTCTAAACACAAGTCACGTGTGATTTTAAGTTGTATATTTTACATTTCGGTTTAGGAGGAGAATATTCTACACCAACCAAAATCATTTTAAAATACAGTATTTGAGTTCAGACAAGCATGACATCAGAATCCAAATTTCCAATGATCAAAATGGTAAACTGGAGTGCCAACAGCTGGTATGTTGAATCCATGGCTGAATATCCATCCCATAATGAGCAAACAGTAGCAGGTGGTGTGGCACAAGCTGTGGTTATGCTCCTTGTTCACAATTAGTTGAACTAGAGAGTGCTTGAAATGCTAAATATCGGGGAGGGTATTAGCTGCAGTAACATAGATTTGTGAGTTAACTTGACATCTGTTTGTTATAAATGTTCCGTATCAATTTTATCATCAGTTTAACCCAATGATAAACAATGTGTCCAATTGGCTGGATTTTCAACATAAAACGTTAGGAATGAAAATGACATTCATATATGCTTCTTGTTCAAATGCAAATACTGTTTGCATTTGAATGATGTTGGATTAGATCTGCTGAAAACCAGCTGGGTCAATGCTCACTTACGTTTCTGTATTAAATGAACACAAACACAACTCGTACGTTTGTTTTCTGGACAGATCATTTGTGATTTATATGTTTCTTAAACTGGACACATTTGACTTCACCACCCTGAGATTTTGGCAATTAAAACCACTTTAACTTCATGCTAAATTAAAGTTTTGTGACATTTTTTTAAAATTAAAGCATTATAAACTGAAAATATCGTCTTCCCTCTCAGAATAAAATTATAGCCAAGTAAGATGACGGAAAGTCTTTCTACGAATGCACAATCTTCACTGCAATGTTTCCAGTGCCTCTGTAAGGGTTTGACAATGTTCATAAACTCATTGCATACCAATTAACAAATATGATTGATATAGAAACCTTTTCCTGTTAATGTTACAGCTGTCAAGTGAAGAAAAATAGCCTCCACATTTCATGGTATTTCTTGGGAGATAAATTGCCAATGGAATACAAATTGATTTCCCAAAAGGCTGAGAAGTCCCTAATGTTCTGATCTTTTGCTGATTAAGCCATAAAGTCTCAGCCAAACATGTGGTCTTCTGTTCAAAACAATATCAACCAGCACTGTCAAAGGTTATTCTCATCCACGTATTCCCTTTGTTCCTCTGTGGCGTCTTGTGAATAGATGCTTAAGCCTTACTATATATATATATATATCAATGAATAGAGTGTCGACACTGAAGATATAATAAAAGGTGAAATTCGATCGATCGAAAACAGCACACAAGACTAAGACAATGAGTTAGATAAACAAGATACCAGCTCCAAAGATGCTGCCTTTGTAAATTATTCAGCATTATTTTTGATTTACTCTGTTGTTGGATGTTGGAAGCTTCAATGGCACAAATTTAGGTTTCAGGTTTCATATCTTGTTATTGTGTTCACTTGGACTTAACTTGGATTTAGACCGACCCTCCCTGTTGTTCTCTCATCTTCACAACTACTTCATAAGGATTGGAAAAGCTCAGATATACTGTAAATTTGCAAAACATATATTTCTTATGACATTTTAACTTGACCACCTGTCAAGCTCTGCTCAGTGCTGCTGGTGAGCAATCATGAAGCGTAAATGAAGTGCGGTGTAATGGGATGGTAACCGAAGCAGATTGGACATGTGGACACTCCTCAGCTTTAGCAACACATCGTGGTGCTACTTTCCTCACTCTCCGGTGTTGAAACATTCCACCTCCCAGCAGTGAGGAACATATGCAGTTTCTAAATAAAACAAATTGTGGTCTCAATGATGATAAAACAACAGCAAATCAAACATGTCCATTCTTTTGAGTTGAAGCTGGAAGAAATAATGATTAAAAGTGACTTCATCTTAACAAAGCCCAGTTCATGGTTGACATTTGACCTTTTTACAAGCTGTAGGACAGGGACACCCAACTCGCTGTGCACGGGGGCCACTTTTTCAAAATGACAGGAGGCCTCCCCTGGTAGTTTTGATAAACAAGCTCTACTATAGTCTATTTTTATGCTTTTTTATGCACTTTACAATAAGTATTTTTAGTTAGGAAATGGTTGACGGGCCGCTCGGCACCCAAAGTTGAGTAACATTGTTGTAGGACAATGAATTATTAATTTTTTGGTCTTTCTGCAATAAATATATTTGAATTGTAAATCCCAGTGTTTAACTATTGGGATTGTAGGCTACCTTTTCTCAAGGATTGTTGTACCCACAATTAAAAAGAATCTTACTCAATATTATGCAAAACAAAATCTGCTAATTGTACAGAGAACAGCAGTTGTTTGAATATGTCCTTTTGTTTCTGACAACTTTAGGTATTACATGACAGGAGGATAGACGGCAACAGCAATAAATTATTTTCTTATTAGATATTTTTT